>NC_141154.1:119196587-119515223 GCF_053477565.2 Lygodium microphyllum
ATTTTACCAAATAGAGAAGGTGTTGGAACTGAAATATTATGGGGAACACATTCAAATAACTCATAGATTGGAATGTCAATTATGTTAACAAATATACCTACCTAAAGCTCACTAGTACATGAGGTATCTTAGCATTCAATTACTTGGATCTAACTCTAGGGCCTACAAAGGTTGCTACCCCAACAACCCATTCCTACGATCAAAATGACTCTCCTCGTGCAACTTCTAACTGCTCAAGCTTAGAAACAACAACTTGCGAGTGTCAACACCCCACTACTTCAACTACAAGGGAGGTGAGAGTCTAGACCCCAAAGGGGATGTAGATCCTCCCGGCCTACCATCTCTTCTCAAGGAAAAGCCCATTAATGCATAGATAATTATCGAATGATGCATATGGCACCTCAATTGGGTGTAATTAGTGTAGGCCACATACAACACCCTGATTAGGTACATAAGGACTTGCTACACACACAAGGGTACTATCAAGGTTGTAGACACCTTTGGATCTTTAAGCAAACCATGCCCTTACAATTGGATGGCCAAGAGGCATTGATTTTTCCTACATCAACCAACACAAATACTAAAAAATTGGAAAATATAGTAATAGAAATCCTATGTCATTTCTTTACCGTTAAAAAATCACAAGTTGACTAATCCAAGCTTACCTTGCCACCCAAACCGCAAAGAGCATCATACTAGATGGCATGCAAGACATCCACAACTATCACACCTAATGAGAACTCTAGGCCCATCATGGTTTATTGACCCAAGCACCCCACCATGAACCCTTTGATTCCTCCTAAGGTGCATATACCACTAGAATGTTTGTGTCTAGAAGACCAAGCAACATTGGCCGCTACTACTTGGACCATACCACCCGTGATGATCAACTAGCGCTTCAAGAGAATACTCACATTATGCCTCAGGGCGTAATAAAGCAAATAAGTGTTTTGTAAAGCATAGGGTTAGCATAGGTTTGGGTGGTGTATAAAAGGCTAGAAAGGTTCATTATGTATATCTTTTTTTCCATTAATCAATTTTCCACTTAAGGATTCCTAGTTTTGGACATCCCACCATAGCAAAGGGGTGTGTACATTGCTTCACCATAGCAAGAGGTGGGTATCTTGCTGCCATCTACATTTCTTTCATTGTACTTCTTCCACATGAACTTAGTATTAGCTATGGCTACCTTGGCTATGGCTTTTGCAATATTTCTTAGTTCATTTTGAGAATTTATTGTTTACAAGAAATTTTCTTTCTTACATCGGTATCACAACAAGTAATCATCTTGTCATTTTCAAGGTTAGATATGGCTACAGTAGTTTGTGTAGAGTAATGGTAGTTCAAATCTTGGTTACCGTGTGACAAGACTCATACTTCTACAATTAAGAATGATCACATTTGAAGCCACTTGAACCATTTCTAAGAAATAAGGGCAGATGCTTCACCATTTTAGCCAACCATTACCAAATCTAGAGCTATTTCGAAGGTCTACAGACAAAAGAAGAACTACAAAGATGCTAAATGGAACTAAAGAAATCACCAAATCTAGAGCTATTTTAAAGGTATATGGATAAAAGAAGAGCTACAAGATGCCAAATGGAACTAAAGCAATCTCTATTTTTTTAAAGTAGGGTTTCATCTTCTTCCTCCTCATCTTTCTCAAGCACTTCAACAAGGTTTCATGGTGGATTTCACTCAAGCCTCTTCCATGAAGATTCCTTGGCTGAAATACCTTCATTATCTTTTTTCTTATTGGCAAATGGAGCTTTTTCATAACTATTTTGAATAGAATCATCCATCCATATAGCTTTGTAGATTTGGTGCATTTTTCTTGGCATTTCAGGCTTGAAATCAGCAACTAAGACGACACAACAAGTCAGCAACAGTATCATCAAGCATGTCAACCACATCAAGAATAGTGTAGGTCAATGTTGTTGTAAGTGCTTGTTGCAATTCTTCTTCATCCATTTATCTTCCTTCAAACTCGACCCAGCCATAGTAAGAATGACTACATCATTATCCTCAAGTTACAATAAGGCAAGCTTCACACAGTTTGAGAGCTTATACCTATTCTTCAAAACAAACAACACAATGTTGAATCTATGTCAAAACCATACTAAGGCACGTAGCTCTCTCGTAGACACTATATGAGTTCTTTCATTAATGTCAATGTGCGGCTCTCATCTGTAGATATTGGAGAGGTTTGATGTGAGTTCCTTTGAAGCAATTCATTATTTCCAATCTAACAAAAGAAACAATGCCATGCCTACAAAGTAGACAAGGCATAGATATTGGAGGATGAGAAATCTCTGAGGCAATGTTGCTTGTGGAGCATAAACACAATGCACATTTCATATAGAGCTCTTGAGGTGATTGTGTCGCTACCACAAAAACATGCCATCTATAGGGTAGGACAATAGACAAAAGACAGAAGCAAAAACAATAATTGATTGATCTGATTTCACCAAGGTGTTGAAGTTTTATGCTTAGCATGATACTAAGAAGCTTCCTTAATAAGTTTTGAAGTCTTCTTAGATTCCATTATAGCAACAGAACCAATGCAAAATGCATTGTCTATAGGATAGTTAATAGCAAGAATCAATGACTCATCCTGCTTGATCTATAGACAAACCTTGTATACAAAAATTTACAAATTGTGCATTTGCGGGGCATTTGCTAGAGTATAATGAGGCTAATTTAACTCATGAAGATAGGGAACTATTGATTGAGGATCTGGTTAGAGAAATCATTTCACTATGGCACATTGATGAATCAAGACAAATGCAACCAACATATAGATGGAGCTAGAGGAGGTCTACATATTGTCAAATACACATTGTGGAAAGCTATGCCATAATACCTTTGACGAGTTAGTACAAGACTAAAGAAACAACACAACTCAATGTGCTATAACAAGGCATGTTTTAGCCTTAACAATTCAACTTGGCACTTCTATAGCAAGAGCGTGACAATGTAGCATTATGTTGGCATATTACATGTGTCGTTAGGACTATAGCATGCCAAGAAAGTAGTTGTGAAGTGTATTTATAGTAGTAGGACAAGAAGGTAGACAGACAACATGGTATTTAGAGATTAGTTGGATCTGTATATAGAAGAAAATCAAGTTAGAAGTGGAGTTGTTCATATGTGTCCTAATAGATTGCAGATTTTAGTGTACCATTGATAAATGAATGCATATATTGCTTGAGTCTTTAGCTAGAGCAATGGTGAAGTTCACTAAAGTTGCAAATGGTTCTTTCTAGGCGTTGGAGTAATGGAGCACCATCTAGGGCTAATTTTTTACTTTTGAAAGAATCAAGACTAGGCTATTTCAAGTATCTAATGAGGTGATGCTAGCAATGTGGACGTACAAGATCTTGATATTGAATAAGTGTATCCCTCTATGTGTAACTACAACTATGATTGTAATTACCCCATTACTTAGTTTATTTTAATAAACAATGTGCATATACATTCCAAAAATTGATTTAAGTTGAAAACAAAATTGCACATTTGAAGATAATTGAGGAGGTATTATACGCCGATTCAAGGAAGGAAGGCTTGGGAAACCCTCCCAAGACAAGCTTATTAAAACTATGTTCGTAGCATAGGACAACAAAAAGAACTAGCCTAGTGGATAATCACTTGGCAGTTAAGTGCAAGACACTGCCGGGATGGGTGACCTCCCAGGCAGCTTTTCCTACAAGCTAGTGGAAGCTTCTCGCATGCACAGCCAATGGCACCAATGAAGCCTTCATAGGCCCATTGCCAAGTATGCCAAGGTCTATGCCTTAGTCACCACCTTGTAGTGATGCTCACCCGACAACGCAGCACGTGGTGCTCGTCATATATTCGTAAATTTATCTCCACACTACAAAAACAAAGCCCCCTCTCTAACATCATCAATGATATCATCGAAAACTCTAAAAGCAATCATTCTCTCTTTACCTCTCCCCCCCCCCCCCACATCATCAAAAATGCTAAAAGCAAGTGTTCTCTCTTTACCCCCCTCCCCCCCATTACTATATAAACAGGAACAGAGTGTCACAGTGAAACAACCCATGTAGAAGTCTCTCTGTTGTTGACGCAACAAAGCTTTGCTATAATCAACCGAGCCTCTCTCTCTCCACACTTACGTGGAAGTGCTGCTCAAATCCATCAAGCTTCTTCCATGGCTCCCAAGAGATGTCGAGATGCTGAGTGAGGTCATGCTCGGAGAGCTCCCCAACACGAGGAACTAGTTACTGTGCTGAAGCGCAAGCAGAAGTTACCCCCAAATCCATTCAACCCAAAGGACCGATTATTCCACAACAAACCAGGTTGCATTCATAACCCATAATCACAATGGGTGGCCAAATGGAGATAGTCAGATTTAGTATATGAGAAAAGGATTGCTTTTAAGCTATTAACTCTACAACTTCCTAATGAGGGATAAGTTGGTAATGTTAGAAAAGCCCATAGGATAAGTCTCTTGCATAGATTCCAATTAGTTAAAATATACTTAAACTTACAAAAACATGTTAGAGACTTTAATGGTGAGGATACCAAAGTTGAGGTAGATATGAAAGCTTGGATTGATAATATAGATGACTATTTCTCAATTATGGAAAATAGTGAAACAAATAGATCTATGTTAGAATGTTTATGCCATATTGGTGAAACCAAATTGTTGTGGAAATAATGGTGCTTTGATAATGCAATGTCAAAAGGATCAATAACTTGGGATAAGATAAAGATTGTGGAAAGAGAAATATATCTTCCACCATCTTTTGAAACCTTGAAGCTGAATTATTTCTTTTCCCTTCAACAATGTGATCTAATCATGAAGCAATATTACTTGAAGTTTGTTGCCCTTTGAAAGTATGCTCCAAAAATGCCAACAGATTGCAAGGTTTTGCAAACAAGGGTTGAATTTTCCTCATAATCATCATCTTGAATTGATAAGAGCAACCACTTTAGAAGATGTCCTAATGTGAGGTAAGCCCTTGGTCAAAGAAATCAGTAAATATCATAAAAACACTTACATTTCAAGAGGGAATACAAATGATTGTGGTGCAAAATCTACCTCACAATATGGCCATGTTTGCATGATAACATGAACTCAAGGGAAGCGGTGATGTTATAATTATGATAAAGTGGGTCACTTCAAGGAGGAATGCCCAAAAAGAAGGTGCTATAATGGCAATGAGCTCATTCACTTCACATTTGATTGTCCCAACCTCATCATTGGAAAGCTAAGGAGGACTGTTGATGACTAGACCTTGAAGAAGAAGTAATACACAAGCGTTGAATCCAAGCTATATCCTTCGTAGTGGATTAATTTTATTACCCAACAAATATAGATTGGGATATTATCTTTGCAGTTATCCTAACAATAAATTTATAAGTATAGCAAATCACTTTTGAGAATGTATGCCTATATTTTGCCTATTTTCTAAAGGGGGGTGGATGGAATATACCCACCTTAGTACCCTAGTTATTATGTAATATTTAGTGATAAAAGTAATGAAAGATGTTTCTACTTATTGCATATCAATAACTTCAAGAGTAATAACATTTGGGAGTGTTGAAGACTTTCCCTTTATTGATTAATCTGGGATACTCGATTGATTTGTATTTCATATACCTTAGTTTGGTAGGGAGTGCAAAAGATTTGCATTTCACGTGCTCGCTCCACACAAGTGCAAAGGTATTGCATTTTACTTTTTTTGGATTTCTAAGTTTGTAAGGATATGGATAGTCACTACTTTGAGCTAGACCGCTCAAAAAGCACTCAAAATAGCTTTCTTCAAGCTTAAGGAAATCCCCCCTCTCCGTCTATATAAACACACCATGAGGAGCCTCACAGACACACAACTCTCTTAAAAGAGACACCACTCTATAGGTGCGGGCAAAGCTAGAGGGAGAATCTCTCTCTTAGCTTTCTCCCTCTCTTCTACAATTGTGCGAGGGCTCTATCAAAATCTATTGAGCTACTCCCTCTTCTCTATATGTTCAAAGAAGCTTTGTCAAAATCTGCCAAGCTTCTCTCTTCTTCTCCACACGTATGCAAAAGCTTTGCCAAAATCCACCAAGCTTCTCTCCTGTTTCCCACATATTTGTGGAGCTCTATTGAACTTCATCGAGCACCACAACAAAGAATGTAGAAGAAGGCATCAAGGATGTATGCCACATCATGCAAAGTCTTGTTAATCGTATTTGAAATGTTAAATTTTTCTTATTTTTATTTGGATTGAAAGTGTTGCTTTAGTTGAGCTTTTTTATTGATTGAAAAAGATTGTATTGCTTGCTTCGATATGTATGTTTGTAAGAAGCTGGGCAAGAATAAGGATTTAGTGTGTGAATAATATTGATGATATGCCATGTCACACTGACATTGGTATAAAAGGAGAGGACATGTAAATTTTCCTATCTTTTGACACATTAATACATCACTGTCCTTCTTCTCTCACCTTGCTCACAGCTTCAATGGCTTCTTTCTCTTTCCTATCTTTCTCTCTCCTAGTCTAGTCTTTCTCTCTCCTCATCACTCTATTTCTCTCTCTTCTGCATTGTTTCGTCTTCCTTCTACAGTCTTCTCTCTCCTCATTCTCTCTCTCCAGTCCACTTCTTGACAAGTGGTATCAGAGCATTGGTCTTTGATCCATTTTTCCTTCTATTTCAATCCAATTTTTCTCCATCAAAATCAATTTTAGACAAGTACTTGACAAAGACAGTGACTAGTAGAGGGTTGCAGACCATCTATAGTTAGCATGAGACTACATCTTGAGATCTTCAAGGTCAGATATGGAAGTGGGAGGCTAAAGTAGCAGATCTTCATCAAATTTTCATGCGATTTGGAGGTAACTAGGTTAAATGGGAGTTAATCGGGCTTAGTTTGGAGACAAAGTGTGGTTACTTTGAAAAGAGAGGGTTCTCTTTCCCCTTTCTTGGAGCTTCCTGCAGGTTTCATGGAGTCTACCATCAAGATGTTTTCATAACTCTCAAATTCTTGCTCTTCTTGGCCAAGCAACACATGGCATAGTTTCCTTGCTTCAAGATCTTCAAGATGACTATCTATTTGTCATAAAGGAGCTTAGCTATGGAGCCAGAAACAACCCCGAAAAATGTGGCGCATTTTTTGGGCTGATTCCAGCCTGTTCTCTAATGTTCCTACTTCATACTCGGCCTTTGTCACTTCCTCTAATCATTGGCAAATGAAAACACTCAATAATCCTTGAAGATTGTACTCTATTTGTGAATCTTCAGCCCTCCTATAAACCCTAACTATGCAGTCCATGGATAGCCATGAAAGCTTCAGCCCAAGCTTTCATTTCTCAAAAATTTCTTGATGATTCTTCATCAACTCAGTCCATGGGATCATTTTAGTAAGGATTCTTCAACAAATTGCAAGGATTTTAGCTCATGAAGGATATTGGAGCTCATATTGAGGGTTTATTTTTTGGCTTTCCTTCAACAAATTGCAAGGATTTCAGCTCATGGAGGATATTGGATCTCATATTGAGGGTTTATTTTTTGGCTTTCCTTCAAGAGGCTTGAATATTTGGTATTCAAGTGTTCAAGCAAGCTCAAGGAATTGATTCTTTATAGATTTGATCATATTGGAGCTTATATGGACTAATTTTATGGATCTTTCAAGTTTTATGGTTGATTATGGAGAATTCTTCCATTATTTGGATTGGAGTTGACATCTACCATCTTCTTCAAGCTTAATCAAGGTATATTTCTTGCTTAATCTTTGAATCTCTCAATAATCTACTTGCTTATGCTTTTCCACTTGTTAATGAGAGATTATTGATCAATTAATTCTCTGAATTGATCAATAGATCAGAGATTAGTGCTCTTCCTATTAATCCAAACTCATTTCATTGAATTTCAACATTGATTCAATCATATTTCATCATAGATATCCTTTACCAAGTTTGATGCATAACCTTGATTTGATTGTTTGAAATTCTTTTACCCAAGCTGAAATATTGTAAAAGGGTAAGTGCTAGCAATCAATGAGTCACTAAATTGCATTGGTAAGACCCTATTTTTATCCAATCTTTCAAATTTTCCATCCATTTGCATTTCATGAAAGGGGCTAAATGAATATTTCATAAATGCATTTCATGCTGATTGATTAGCATAGAATACTACTGCCATGTTGATATATCCACTGAGGAAAAAGGTGGATGTTGGGGGAGATAGTTAGACAAAAGAGAGGTGACCCTCCCTCACTATTGAAGATCTTGAAGGGGTGCAATCAACCGACCCGGGGGAAACTTTGTCCACCTCCTAGTGATTTGAAGTCCATGTAGGGATCCTATCCTATCATTTTATCCCTCACATAGGTGCAACAACTAGATAATTGAAGATTGAAGTGTTTCCAAAGACTCAAGTACCTTTAGGAGCAAAACAGGGAAAAACAGGGACTTTACAAGACGCTACAGGGAATTTACAAGTCCTTAGAGGTACAAACTTCATTATTGAAATATAGGTGCAGGTACAACAAGGTGCCCACATGTCCTATTCATCCTTCTATAGGGTTTGGTAGCCATTTGGGATTACTATTTTACCTTACAGGGTGGAAACAGGGCATTCACTGGTTAAAATAGTGTGCTGGCATGGATAGCTCGTACTCAAAGATTGAATTGCAAAATTTTTTATCCTAAACCTGTTATAGAGTGCTATAGCTCATCTTAAAGAGGGAATCCTTGGCTTCAATTTGAATCAAAAAAATTTTGAATCAAAATTTCCTAGCCCAAGTTATAGCCATTTTTCTAACAGAGGGTACTTCAAGACTGTACTATTATCGCAGGGCATAAAGAAAAAAAAAGGTCCAAGATGATTATACTCAGTAAATTGGAGATTTTATGTTCGAGAATATACCTCAAGAGAGCCTTGAAGAGCCTCAACAACATGGAGAAATCAATGCACTTAATAATACCTTGTGTGCACATGATCTAAGGCATCACCAACATCATGAGGATTTATTATCAAGAATGGAGCAGATGGTTTTTATCTATTGATCAAACGAAGTCTTCTATTGAGAAATTAGTGGATTCAACTACTCAAACAAAGGCTTCTATTGACAATTTAGTAGAATCTAATGCTCAAATAATGGCTCAATTCTCCCAATGAATGCAAACGCAAATGGGATCTAAAGAAGCAAAGGACAAAGCTTATTCAAACAGTGAGCCCTCAGTCCCACTTCAACCACCTAACCAAAATGGTCAAGGTCATGGGATTATTGGACGAAGGGGTATCCCAATTAGCCAATATGAAGTAGGTGAGACTTCACAAAGGCATGATGACTATTTGGGCAGTTTGAATGGTGCCAACTCCCAAGCTTTTGGGCTGAATACCCAACTCCCTAGAGGTCCTCTACCGACAGGAAGGTTTCATAGCGGTTCTCAACCACCTATTGGGAGATTTCCATCTCATTTTGGGGGTTCAATGCCTGGCACTCATGATCAATCTATTTTGGGACAGCAACCCTTCCATGACAGAGAGCTGAAAGACAAGATAATTTTGGCCAAGTTCAATGGTCAGTCATCTTTGCCATTTGATTTAGAGGGGTGGATCTCTAAAATGGAATCTTAATTTGACATATTTTCTAGAACTGATGACATGAAGATTCATTTTGCTTCCTTGCACTTGGAGGGATTTGCTATACTTGGTGGAGGTATATTAAAAAGGAAAACATACTTGTAGAGAATTGGGAAGCTTTCAAGTCACTTATGGCTGAAGTCTTTGTCTCCCCTCTTGAAAAAGAGAAATTGGCACGAAGATGGTATGGTTTAGAGCAAAGAGGCCTAAGTGTAAGAGAGTACACTGACCAATTTCTCAATCTAACCATGTATATAGAGAGCATTAGTGATGAGGCTAAGCTCCACAAGTACATGTATGGCTTAGAGCCATCCTTATCAACTAATGTCATGGCACAAAAGAGGGTCTTCATTTCAACCTGGTTTTGGACAACCAAAGATTATTTTAAAACAAGGACAAGTTGGTAACATTTATGGAAACAATCATGCGCCAAGTGGAGGCTTAAGAGTGCCAACTTATCCACTATTCAATGCTTCAAGACCTCAAAGTAATTTCAGGACAGCAAGCAATCCTAGAGTTGACTTCAAACAAGGGGACAACAAGCCTCAATCCATTTCAGCCAACATGAATCCTAAGTCAATCCTTATGGACCTTTACAAAGAAAGAAAAAGAAAAGGCTTATGTTTCAAGTATGGGGAAAAGTATGCACATGATCATGCCACAAAGTGTGTATACAAAAATGCCAAAGCCAAACTTCAGAGTATGTTAGTCTTTGAGGATCTTGAAGATGAGATTGATGAAGCTAATGCAGTTGCACCTAATGCTAAAAATGATTATCTTGAGGAAGAAGTTGGGCAAGAGTATTTTTATGATCTAGCCAACTCTTTTCCTTTTGATCCAGGTGGGAGTGTTCCTTTTGATCTAGGTGGGACTTATCATGAGCCACTTGCTTCCACTAGTTGTTATATTTCCATGGATGCTTGAACAGGTTCTAAGAGCCCTAATGCACTCTGTATGAAGAGTAACATTCATGGAAAGGTTGTGTTCATTCTAATAGATAGTGGCAGTATCCATAGTTTTGTAAATAAGTCCATTATGGACAAGCTGAATTGTCTTTCCACTGATTTACATCATCCCATACGAGTTCAAGTGGCCAATGGTGAAGAAGAAATCAGCACACAAATATTCCCACATGTTTCTTTACAATTGGCTGAAATTTTTGAAGCAAAAGTAAACTTGATTACCTTGGAAATGGGCCCTATAGATATTATACTCGGTTGTAATTGGTTGATGACATTAGGAAAATCACTATGGATTTCTCATAGTTATATATGGAGTTTATCTTCAATAGACAGCTCATCCATTTACAAGGAATTCCTAGTAGATCAGATTTTCAGCTTATCACCATTCAACAACTCAAAAGGGAGTATAAGAGGAATTCACATATATTTGTTTTGCATTTAAATAAAGAGATGGAAGATTAGTCCAATAGTTCATCAAGTCATCAAACCTTGACAGCTCTTCTTGAGGAGTATAGGGATTGGTTTGAGGTGCCTACTTCATTACCTTCCAAGAGAGCAGTAGATTGCCCTATTGATTTGGAGCCCAACTCAAAGCCAATCAATAAGCCACCTTACAGATTGTCTAAGTGTGAGTGAGAGGAAGTAGCCAAGCAAATCAAGGAACTCCTGGAGATGGGATTCATCGAACCAAATTTTTCACCTTATGCATCTCCAGTTTTGTTAGTCAAAAAGAAAGATTGATCTTTCAGGATGTGCATTGACTATAGGGATCTTAATAAGATCACAGTGAAGAACATGTATCGAATACCCAGGATTGATGATTTTCTTGATGATCTCAAGGGGGCTCGATTCTTTTCGAAGATTGATTTGAGGTCAAGGTATCATCAGATCTGCATGCGAGAGGGTGATGAAATCAAGACTGCTTTTATGACTGATTGAGGGCTCTATCATTTCTTAATGATGCCATTTGGGCTTACAACTGCTCCAACTACCTTCCAGAGACTCATGAATAAGATTTTGCAACCTTTCCTCTTTCAGTTTTTCTTAGTCTTCTTTGATGACATTCTAATTTACAGTAAGACCCTACAGGATTACTTATAACACGTAAGGAAGGTTTTTGATGTATTGAGACATCACAGGCTTTTTGTTAAGGAGAAAAAATGTTCTTTCATGTACACTGAAGTGGAATACTTGGGACATATTGTCAATGAAAAAGGGATGCATATTGACCCTAAGAAGGTGCAATGTATAAAAGATTGGCCAGCACCTACTACTACTACTTCTCTTAGAGGATTTCTTGGTCTATCTTCATTCTACCGCCGATTCATCAAGCATTATGTGGCTATTGCAGCTCCTTTGACTGACAGGTTGAAGAAGGAAGCTTTCTTTTGGGATGCTCTTGCAGATAGTAGCTTCAATCAGTTAAAGGAACTCCTTGCTTCTGCTCCTATTCTAGTATGCTCAGATTTCGTGAAAGAATTTACCATACAATGTAATGCATGTGGCCATGGCATTGGGGCTGTTTTGTTACAGGAGCATGGAATGGTTGCCTTTGAAAGCCGTAAGCTTACAGATAAAGAAATGGCCATGAATGTTTATGACCAAGAGATGTTGGCTATCTTGCATGCAATAAAGAAATGGCACAATTATTTGTATGGTAGTCAATTCAGAGTCCAAAGTGATCACAGGGTTCTTAAGTATTTCCTTACTCAGTCAATCTTACTCCTAAGTAGCGTAGGTGGGTAGCTATACTGCAAAATTATGATTTTGACATCACTCATATGAGGGGTAAAGACAATATAGTGGTTGATTCTATTTCTCATATGTGGGCTTGCAAAGTTTCAGCAATGAGTGGGCGGCATAATGATTGGATTGAAGAACTACAGGAGGCTTATCTTTTGGATGAAGAGCTCAACCATATTTTTTAGAAATTACATCAAGGTCTCATGGAAGATAATTCACATTATCAGCTTAAAAATGGCCTTATATGGTTAAATGGCAAGATTGTCATTCCTTCTACCTCTTCTTTTACACTGAAAATTATGGAGGAACTACATTCTTCACCTTTAGCTAGACACCTTGGAGTTTTCAAAACCTATGATAGGATCAGTAAAAGTTTCTATTGGAAAGGGCTATGGAAAGATGTTAAGGACTTTGTCATGAAGTGTATGCCTTGTCAACAAAATAAGGACAGCACCCATAAGTCAGGTGGTTTGTTGCAGCCATTACCCATTCCTACAGGTAAATGGACTCACATTGCCATGGATTTCATTACTGGCTTGCCTACTACCAAAAAGCAATGGAATAGTATATATGTAGTGGTGGATAGACTCACCAAGGTAGCCCATTTCATTCTAACCAAGACTCAGTTTCCTGCTTCTCAAGTGGCTAGTCAGTCCATGGAGCAGATTTTTAGACTACATGGATTACCTAGGTGATTGTTCATGATAGAGACTCAAAGTTCATGAGTAACTTTTGGCAGGCGGTATTCATATCCATGGGCACTAAATTGGCTCCCCCTACGGCTTATCATCCACAGATTGATGGATAAACAAAAAGGGTAAATAAATGGTTGGAGACTTATCTTCGTCATTTCTGCTATGATGTCCAAAATTCATGGGATTCTTGGTTACATTTGGCTGAGTTTGCCTACAACAACTCTACTCATGTTAGTATTGGAGTTTCGCCCTTTGAGGCTATGTATGGCTATAAGGCTCCCTTACCCACAATCATCTTTAATGAAAGAATCAACCCTCAAGGGAAAGAGGAGTTGGAAAGAATGCAAACCCTTCTTCAGTAGTGTAAGTTGAATCTTAGGAAAGCTCAAGACCAAATGAAGATGTATGCTGATGAGAAGAGGTGGCCTTTAGAGTTCCAAGAAGGAGAATTGGTTTTATTGAAGGTGCCCAAGTCTAGGTATTCTACTTTGAAAGATGGATCTAGTAACAAGCTTACTCACAAATTTTATGGCCCCTATCGGATATTGAAGCACATTGGAGACTTGGCATATAGATTGGAGCTACCCTCTTCCACAAATATTCATAATGGCTTCCTCATTAGTCAACTCAAGCCTTTCTATGGTGATCCTGTTGATACAATTGATGAGCTGCCTCCTATTGATGAAGAAGGTCTTATTCAGTACATCCCAGAGGCTGTCATAGGTCAGCATGAGAAGAAGCTTTGATCTCGTTTCATCATTGAATATTTGATCAAATGGAGAGGTTTACCACATGAGGAAGCTTCTTGGAGGCCTGATTCTATATTAGATGAGTTTTCTTTCCTAAGGGACACATTGGTGGCTAAAGCCTACTGCCTATGGAGCTAGTTTTGGTGCAGAAACAGGGACATGACAGCATGCTGCTTTAGAACAATTTTTATTGTGCCTAATTTTTATAATTAATACACTTACATGGGGTCAAAGTACTCTTCAAGAGCTACATTTTGACATGTGGCACACCTCATTTGGATACTTCTACTAGAATTTATTGCAGATTTGGTCCAGTAGGGTCTGTTTACACAACAAGCTGTCTACTTCATTCTGGGTTCATCAATTGAAGACTTTATGGCTCCATATACTTTTGAAGCATTCTTGATCATGTATATAGCTGAGGCTTAATTTTTTTCTTTCATTCTAGTCCATATGTCAATCATCTTTCATTCATTTTCCCATTTATAAAGTACTTTGTTCTATCCATCCTTTTCCAGTCTTTATACGTTTGTTTTTTAGGGCAAAAACCTTTGGGATGGGACGGATTGGAAGAAGCTGGGAAGAATAAGGATTTAGTGTGTGAATAATATTGATGATATGCCATATCACGCTGACATTGGTATAAAAGGAGAGGACATGCAATTTTTTTCTATCTTTTGACACATATACATTACTATCCTTCTTCTCTCACCTTGCTCATAGCTTCAATGGTTTCCTTCTCTTTCATGTCTTTCTCTCTCCTAATCTAGTATTTCTCTCTCCTCCTCACTCTATTTCTCTCTCTTCTGCACTCTTTCTTCTTTCTTCTACAGTCTTCTCTCTCTCCAGTCCACTTCTTGACAATGTTTTATGATTTTTCATGTGAATGAATAATAAGATTTAAGAGGATATGTGGTTATTGGATTTGTAGGATAAACAAAAACACGTGTGGCCATTAGATCTGTGGACTCTAACCTAAGGTCCAACAATAATGCTAAAGTGATTGAGATAAACTTGGAAGGACACTGCTTGGTATCCACAACCAAGAGCTAAGTGATGAAAAAGGCCAAGCATGTTGTTACTATATCACCTTAGGCGAAGGAGCTTAAAGGGGCTCAAGCCAATAAATCTGTCTCAATGGCCCCTGTGATAGGGGTGTAGAGCTTCATGATGCCCATCGTTGTTGATTAGAGATGGATGATGTCAAATACTAGTCAAGAGGTGGAGTGACCTTAAGGGTTCAAGAGTCCTTATGAGGAATTGAGGCCTTTTCATGGAAATTGATATCCTTACAGGGATTATAAAAGAATTGAATCCTAATTAAAACAAATCCATTTTTCTTTTATTGTTTATATTATGTGTCTAAATTATGTGCAATAAACCTTGTGTACTGAGATAATAGAAGGAATATGCTTTTATATATTCTCACAATGTGGTAGTATGCTTTGATAATTAGATAACTAAAACAAACCCATCGAGGAAAGTGGGAGGCCTCAATCCTTGACTATTGAGAGTCTATGGTTGGGTGGACTTGATTAGTCAAGTAACTTTCCTAAACATTAGATAGAGCTTTTAGAACACTACTCCCAACTTTGTATAATAGTTACTTAGATGAATACCATTTTTGGGGGTCAAAGCTAAGATTTTACCTTATGGGTAGGGGGATTGAGTTACACTCTCCCCCATCTTTGACTATCTTTGAACCAACTGTGTTGTCCCACTCTCACCTTTGATTGATTACAAAGTGACCGTTCTTAGGTCAGTAATAGACTACTATTAAGGAGGCATTTGTAGTCTAGGAATCGTCATATCGCTCCTTTGTAGTCTAGGAATCCTCGTATTAAGGAGGCATTTGTAGTCTAGGAATCCTCGTATCGCTCCTTTGAGTTGAGCCATTGACGTTTCCCTACAAGATAGACTTGAAGACTACTCAATTAGCAAAGTTTGTGCACCAAATTAGGTTTGGATGGTGCTACTCATAGAGAAGTGTTTGAGCAGCTACTAAACAATGCCTCCTTCAACCTAACTAGGGGTAGGTACATTACACTTAGATAAAGGGATATTTAAGGAAACACTTTTTATATGTTCAAATAATATGGTAGGATCAATTAGACAACTAAAGATGTTTTGGGTGCATATATGGGAAGCAAGTGAGTATCTCCCCCTAGCATAAGTGAGTATCAAATAATATGGTAGGATCAATTAGGCAACTGAAGATGTTTTGGGTGCATATATGGGAAGTAAGTGAGTATCTCCCCCTAGCATAAGTACTTTATGGCTTCTTAGTGGACTTGATTACTTGAGGTTGCTTCCTAACCAAAGTATTAGGATATAGATGAATGGACCTAGCCACCTAAGGTTGTGTCTTAGAACATGATTAACACCATTTTAAGAAACCAAAGTGTGATTATGCTATGACAAAGGAGTTGATGCTTAGCTCTCCCCTCGTCTAACACTCTCTTTGAACCAAAAGTGATGTCAATCCTCTCTTGATCTTAATTGGTTTCAATTTGACGCTTTTAATCGAGTATGAGATTACTATTAGGTGTCTATAGAGATGTGGGAACCCTAGGTCAATCTCATGGTGCAAAACCATGATGTTTTTCTATGGAGCACAACAATCAACAAATGTCATCTCTCTAGCTATATTATGGTAGATATATCTCGTGTGGTATTAGAGTAAAAGATAGCAATAACTTATGGATGTGGACTACCTAATGTTTGACTTTTAAAAACGTCGTCAAAGAACTAGAGATGTTTTGTAAACTCGAGCTAAAGTTATGCTTGGTTGTCATGTGTTTCATGCAAATACTAATGTCAAATGTTAAGAGAATGAGCTTCTCTTGAAACAAGTTAATTTGCTTGAATTTATGGGGGAAAGAAACAATGTTAAGACTGATGCTAAAGTTTAGATTAAAATCCTAGAAGATTATTTCAAAGTGGCAAGAACAAGCCCACCAACTAATCAAGCCATGATATTTAAGTCATAATTGGTTGGTGAGGCATGCTTAAGTTTGCAGGACTAGTGTCAAGTCCACCCTACCACACACAATCCTTCCTCAACTCAAAAGAAATTAAGGAAGTTGTAAGAGGGAGATACCTACTACCCTCCTATTGTTCCATCAAGATGAACAAGCTAGTGTATTGCAACTCCCACATTGCTTGATGGCATGTGAAGGAGTAAGGAAACAAAGCCACAAGAGTAAAGCATGTGTTATAAGTCCACTCAAACAATGATGAAAATCTAGAAATTGACACAACCTTTCAAGATGCATGAGTCTCTAGTAAGTCTCTTAATATTACGTAAACTCGCACATCAAAATCAACACCCATAGTTTTCATTAAGGTAAGGCCATCTAGATTTTTTCAAGGGAAAATGGATGTAGTGGACCCATCTTACTATGTTGATATTATATAATAGTCTCCACAATTATCTTAATAAAAACTATTAACAATGATGTGTGTTTTGTTATACATGAGCTAGATTCTACAATAATAATATTTAGAGATCTTGAGAAAGTAACTAAGATAATTTTAGAGGTTGTTTGCACAATCGCAATGCTTTGAATGGATCTACATTCTAAGCTCCAGATCAAAACTTCTAATTGTTTGAAATTTTTTCTTGTGTGTAGGAATTTTTAAGTGAATGTGAAAGGGCCATTTTTTTCACTTTTGTGTAGTCTCTACTTTGATCTAAATCCCTGAAAAAGAACTTAAATTAGCTTATTTTATGTTCAAATAAAATTTTTGACATGCCATTGCAACCATTATAAATTGAGGCCTATGTAGAGACCACAAATACATCTCTTCTACGTCAACCTTATACACAGTAATACAACAAAAGGAGAGGTTGAGTAAGCCTGAGGGTTAAAGGTCTTGTGAGGCATGGAAGCTCTACCGAAACTAAGCCACGAAGCAAGTATTGAGACATTCGCAAGGAGCACCAAAAACTCAAAGAGATGATGGCCTCATCACTTCAATGTATTGATAATGCTACTCTATCTATAATTTCAAATGGCACATTGGTGTGTGAAAATTTTTTAGCCAAGACATGACATTGAATGTGGACAAATAACGGAGAAGATATAAAGATGACCTGTTTGGCTTCTAGATACATGTTGAAGTAGTAGAGTTTATGCAAGTGACAAGTTTCTAGGTAGTCAATGGTATGTTTTCCACTTGGAAAAAGAAGGGGAATTAGTGAGCAGCCATGTATTGTTAAAAGAGAGGAAAAACATGAAAAAGAGGATTTTGAGAGAGTTTTTTAGTTTGCAAAAGGGAGAAAAATGTGAGAAGAGTGTTTTATATCTCTTGGAGCTGAGAGAGAGAGAGAGAGAGAGAGAGAGAGAGAGAGAGAGAGAGAGAGAGAGAGAGAGAGAGAGAGAGAGAGAGAGAGAGAGAGAGAGAGAGAGAGAGAGAGAGAGAGAGAGAGAGTGTGTGTGTGTGTGTGTGTGTGTGTGTGTGTGTGTGAAGCTTATGGGGCTTAGGGATTTTCGCTTTTAGAGCTCAATGGCAATTCAGATAGAGACAAAGATCTAAAATTGTGTCCACATCCACAATTCCTACATTCTTTGTGTATGACAAGAAGGGATTGTTTCCTTCTCCTTTTCTTTTTGTAGTAGTGAAAGCAAGTTGTCGATGAAGATGCTTGCTCATTGTGTTCTTCTCAATGGTTCAAACTATAGGAATATGTTTTTTTTTTTTTAACAAAAATTTTATGAAGGACAATTTATTGGGGCTCTACTTTTTTGTGACAATGAGAAAAGCAAGTAATGAGATCTTGGACATTACAGGGTTTCAAATTTTATCTACAATTTTGTAATGGCTTTATCAAAGAATAGCTCATTGGAAATGTACCATTTTATGCAAAATTTCAAATCTAAATTTTCAAGAGCAATTTGATAGTCCGATATCCCTATAAATCCAGAAAACCTGCAATTCTATAGTTTCAAGATCCTTGCAATCTTGCATACCTCTAATTTTACAGTCTGAATTGTTGAAAAGTTAAGCAAAGATCTGTCATGAGTAGACTATACAGAAATCGTTTCGATGTATTTGTTATTTTCTCAACTTGGGTGGTTTGTTTTAACTAAGAGATCTTTGTTTTTTGTCTTGTGGTGTGTGGTTGGGATTGTTGAGGCCAATTACCAATTTCACCTACTATAGTTTGGTACCTTCACTAAGAATCTCAGTTTGTTTTAGATAGATAGCAAATTGCATTGGGATCAAAACCCATTCAAATGCAGACTAGCCCATGGCAATGTTTGATTATGAACCATTTACATGTGCTTCAAGAGAGTTGAATGGATGGCTTTCATCAAAAAGAGAGATACAAATGCATACAAGTTAAAAATGATAAATATGCTTCTAGAGGGGTTGGCTAGGTTTTGGTGGGATAACCAATCACAAGAGGTTAAAACTAGCTAGATTGTAGCTAAGACAGGTTTATCCAATAGGTTTGGTTTAGGACCCAAGGGTGTAGTGTTTGTATGTAGTCAGGTAAGTAGATGTGTTGATGTGTCTACTCTTTCCAAGGTTTCAGGTGTATATGATATTGTAGGTAATGTGTTTACATATGAGAGGGTGCTTTCAAGGGTAGAGGATATTCATGTGTGTGAAGAAGTGAGTGTTGATCAAGAGGGTGAGTCTACTTTGCCTTTCAATTGTGAGAGTTTGGATACTATTGCTAGAAGCGACAGAGGAGTGTATGCTAGAAAGTGGTGATGATTGCTTTGATATGCATGATATCCTTGTTGGCAAAACGAATGAAGATGATGGTTTGTGGAATAAATATTGAAGCCATATCATGCATTGGAGCATGATGGCAATTTGGTAGTGATGACACTTGCACATCTTCTTGGACTGATTCAACTAGTACTAAGAGCCAGGTAGACTATAGAGTGAACTCTTTGGATGTTGAGTTGTTGCAAAGCTTTCTCATGCATGTGAAGATCACAAAGCTTTCTCATGCCATGGATGAATGTAATGAAGACATCTTGGACAATTGGAATAGTCTAGCAAATGAGGATCTACATATGGATGGGTTTCTAGATTTCCTTGAATGCACTATTGAATTAACTGATGAGGTTGATTAAAAGGCTAGAAAAAGAGGTTCTGTTGCTTTCAATTTACTGAGCTAGATCATATGCGGTGCGATAGTGAAGAGCATGTCATATCTTGTCTTTGATTGTAAGATATGGGGACTTAAGTTACATATTTAGAAGATATGTTATTTGGTCCAAAAGTGATACATGTCTTTTATGGTACATGGCAACCACTTTGTATGCCATTTGATCTAGGGCAGTGGTTATGAGAAGAAGCTATAAGCAATGTATATACATGTTGCAAAACATGTCATTATAAATAGTAGTTTTGGGTGGCTTTGATGCTCTAAAATTTTGTGTTAATCAAGAAGCTTTTAATTATGAACGGTATATAAAAGGTGTACTTTCACACCTAAGAAACAAGCCTACCAAGTTTGATGGCAAACCAAGTGAGTTTGTGGAAGATACATGCTCATGAAGGTTGATGTATGTAGTAGACTACATGCAACATAACAATACTACATGCTACGTAGAGTTTTTTGGGGCATCATCTTTGTTCCTTTACCTCTAATGTCTTCTGAGAATTTTTAGATTGGAATGTAGGACATATGCCAATTGATCTAAGGTAGTGGTTATTATGGGAACAAGCTATAAGCAATGTATACACATGTTGCAAAACATGTCACTATAAATAGTAGTTTTGAGTGGCTTCAATGCTCTAAAATTTGGTGTTAATCAAGGAGCTTTTAATTATGAATGGTATATTAAAGGTGTACTTTCACACCTAAAAGCAAGCCTACCAAGTTTGGTAGCAAACCAAGCAAGTTTTTGGAAGAAACATGCTCATGAAGGTTAATGTATGTAATAGACTACACGTGGAAATACAATACTACATGCTATGTAGAGTTTTTTGGGGCATCATCTTCGTTACTTTCCCTCTAATGTCTTCTAAAAATTTTTAGATTGGAATGTGGGATACACTACTTTCAGAAAGCTTAATGATCCAAGTTAAGGATCGAAAGTTATGAGCAAATTTATACAAAGTTGCTCTGATTGATAGGTTTTTGAGAGTCAAAAGCATATCTTTGTCAGATGTGGTTTGAGTTTTCCAATAAAGGGTTTCTTCTCACTTGTTCCAAACCAGGGAGTGACTAATCATAGTGTGTGAAAATTTTTTATCAAGAACATAGAATGTGAAAGTATGGAGGATATATAAATATGGTTTGTGTGGTTTCCATACAAAAATTTCCTAAGTGTTCAATGGCATGTTTGCTAGTTAAGAAAAGAAGGGAAATTAATGGGTAGCCATGTATGTGTCAAAAAGAGATTAAAAACATGAAAAAAAGAGTTTTTTAAGAGCTTTTCAATTTTTGCGACAGAAAAAAAACGTGAGAGAAGAGTCTTTGATATGTCATACAACTTATAAAGAGAGAGTGTTTGTGCATGAGAAAAAGCTTACATGGCTAAGGAGTTTTGCTTTTGGGGCTTAATGGTGATTTAGACAAAGCCAAAGCTCCAAAACTGTGTCTGTAACTCACAATTTCAACATTCTATGTGTATGACAAGAAGAGATTGTTTCTTTCTTCTTTTCTCTTCCTACTGATGAAAAAAGTTGATGAAGATGCTTGCTGGTTGTGTTGTTCTTCATCAAGGTTGAAACATAAAGATAAATGTTATATTTTCAAGTAGCAAACAATGTATGATGGATAGCATTATGGGAAATTTGAGGTCAAAAAAAAATCTTCTAAGGGAGTTTGACCAAAATATTCCCTCAAAAAATGAAGGCACGTGAAAATTTTTGTAGATGAACTCCAAACTTGCTAAAGATTGTACTTTTAGAACCTGCTCTTCAAGAGCTTTCCATTAATACATGGGTTATTAGGGTTTGAAAGTGGGAATAGTGAAGCTGTACCAAATGTTCTTTTTTACCTAAGGAATATTATTCTAACTTTTATTGTGCCCCCATTTTAGAGGGAATATTTTGCTTGAACTCCCATACAAGGCTATTTTTTTACCTCAAAACTCTCCTAATGCTTATTGGGGTTGATGGTCTACTATTTTGTAATGGTTATATCAAATAATAGCCTTGTTGGAAATGTGTTGTTTTATGCAAAAATTCTAATCCAAATTTTCAAAGTAATTTGATAGTCTACTATCCCTATAAATCTTGCAAATGTGCAATTATGCAATTCCACAGTTCCAAACATCTTGCAAATTTGAATTGTTGAAAGGGTGAATAAAGATCCATCCTGAGAGTAGGTTATGCAAAAATGGTTTGATAAGTTTGTTGTTGCGTCAACTCAGGTGGTTTGTTACCTTAGAGATCTTTGCCTTTTGTCCTGTGGTATGTGGTTGGGACTATTAGAGATCAATCACCAATCTCAATTGCCACTTCTCTCTTTTTCTCCACCTAAATCTCTAACTAGACATGAAAGATTCACTCTCATGAGTTGAGGCTCTCGTGACGGCCATATACTCCTTGAGTGCTCATTGAGTAGCCAGCATGCACTCAAATTCTTGTAGAATTCTCATCCTTGATGACAAATCAATTAGCTTATGATGGATGACATCCATTGATCACGAAGACAATTTCAATGTATAAGATTTCTAGTACTAAGAAGGTTGTTTGAGGTACAAGTGAGGCATGCACTTTGATAGATAGAAAAGGGAAATTGGTTGAAGTATTCATGATAAAATTATTATTTAGAACCCTCTAGCAAGAATTCATCTTACAATAGAATTGTTGGATTAAGAAATCTTCCTTACATGGTTAGGGGGAAAAAAAACAAACAAAACTCCATCTCTTGTTCAAATAATAGCCTCTAAAGGCCAATGGAAATTGCCTAAAGAGGATGTTGGGGATGATTCTTGAAGGAAAGCTATTACATTTTTCTATTTTACGATAATTAGGTTCCTCTACATTAAGGTGTTCTTAAACACATATGAGGAGTATCTTGTATAGCTCATGACTAATCCTTGACATTGTTTCTCTTCTAGAAGAGGTGCCTTACTTAAGAACATACATTCGAGTATGGAAATGCTCTTGGGACTCTTCAAAAGGGCTAACAAAAAGGTACTGAGTAGAATTGGATTTCTTCATCAATTATTTAGAAGCTTACAAGTCGCCTGTGTAATGATTTGAGGTTGAATAAAATAGGATTGGATATTTGGTGAGAACTAGTTTTCTCCTTAGTTGGATAGTTGTTATTCACAACAATGAGGAAATTGAAAAAAGAGTTCTTGTCCATACTCTTATTATTGTGTTATGTTGAATTGTCGTACTCCTTAAAAAGTGATGTGATGAAATTTCCTTTGTGCAATATCGAATGGATTACTCTTTATGGATTATTAAATGATGTTGCAAAGAGTTGCTTTTGACTTTGCTCCGAAATGATTTTTTTCCAAATAAGTCAAACCAAATTTCCTTGTTTGTGGTTAACTCATAAGAACTTAAGGGGAGGATTTGTTCTTGCTATGAGGCCTATGACTAGTTCAAATGAGAGGATGTTACACGAATAAGTATGAGGACTATACTCTTGATAAAACACAACACTTTATTTTTTAAGACAATTCAAGTGGTGCAACCAATAAATTACATCTTGCCCATATCAATGTTTGTAGTCTTATGGGGAAAGCTGTGATTGATGGATATATGCATCTAAAGTGGAAGGTGTTTGTATCACTATAAGCACACTTCAAAAAGGAGAGCTTGGTATACCATGGAGGACGAAAAAAAAATCTACTATTAAGAACGAGACAGTTAAGATAAGTTATACACATGTATATTCCCATGGGGAAATTTGACTTTCCAAAGAGTTTCATACATCTATGGCTAAAAACACATCAAGTACAAAGGTAATAGTGTCTAGGGAGGCCTCCAATAAGGGCTCTCCAAATACAAACCTCAACCTAATAGTGGATATTTGACTTCCATAACAATCACAATCTATCCTACCATTTTGTACAACCATCCCTTGATGACCACACCTCATTGACCTCATCTTTTATCATCTATCAACATATGGTACATTAAATTTGTTGCATGCTGTCATCAAGACGGTTGAAAGTCCAATCTCACTAAGGACCATACTCCTCAAGATTGAGAAGAGCAATATACTCAACAATATTTTCCATCCTAGACCACACCATCTTGTGATTTTTACATATGCAGAAGTATAACCATTTGTGAGAAATAGCAACTCTCAAATCATATTCAAACCGAATCTACCATACCATTCAATCTATTTGAACAATAATTAATCTCTCTCTCTCTCTCTCTCTCTCTCTCTCTCTCTCTCTCTCTCTCTCTCTCTCTCTCTCTCTCTCTCTACAATGCCATCTTTAACTATATTTTTCAATCATCAAAATACACTCCATTTGTTTCTCCATCACAAACATTTCCACAACAATTTGCTAACTCGTCCCTCTTAACAAATAATACCTACACTAATATTTGTATTTTTGCAATTTTGGTAGCTCTCCCTTTTGTAAAGCTCTATTCACATGCACAAGTAGCAAGAGTTTTCAAAAGCTCTATCACCACCTCCCCCTATGGTTCAAGGGCAACACCTAAAGTGAGGGCAAACTTAAGCTCCTACTATAACCAAATGTACCCAAAATTTTCAACAATCTTCACATCACTACCTAAGCCAAATAGAGAGTCAAGCTCATGGATAGAATATATATGTCAACAAGTTTGAAACTCAAAAGTAAAAAATGTGGTTTTGAAAGCCTCACTTGCCAAAGTGCTCACATGCTTTGTTGAAGTTAAGAGGGGAAGCTTGCGCTAGAGATGGCTAGAACTAGTAAGAAGATTGAAGATGAAGTCAACAAAATGACAAACAAAGACCAAGAGGAGGTGTAGAAGGAAATTGAAACAAGTAGATGAATAGGTACTATGACTTGCACTAACTTTTCTTGTGTTAGTGAAGCAACTTTGCAAAAGCTTGCTATACATATATATGTATAGGAGGCCTCCATAGAGATCATGAAAAAACAAGAGGAACCAAACAATGACACCAAGGATGTTCACAATCAATACATGCCAAAGACCAAACTTAGGCGAATAGTGGAAGGAAAACTAGATTAAATGGTGCTATGAAAAATTACCAAGGCAATAATCTAGCAACTTTGGGGTTTGGAGACACACGAGATAATGTTGAAGTATCTGAAGGGAACCAAATTGTGCATTTTAGATGAACTTACACAAACACAATTCACACACACTGCACGCACATTTCTAATGTGGCATCTCAATGATGTGTTATATCAAGTAGCACTATCACTTGTATTTAAAGGTGACTCATTCTTGACAAGGATTGCTAATAGAGCAAAGGCTTGGGGACCTCCAGAGTGATGCAACAATATCATTCAAACACAAACAATAACAATAGTTTTGGTAAAGCTTTCCATTATTTACGAGTGCTCATTTTACAAAGCCAAACTGCATGACCTTCAAGCCTTGCATTCTAAACCATATCAATGCCCCAAGTGGCTATTATACCATTTCAAATACCATTAACTATGAAGCATTCAAAAGGTCCAAAGATTACTTCTTTAGTTCAGCTTTTCATATGCGAGCTTCACTTTCAACATAAGACCACACTAACCTTGGTAACTCAAGGGTGATTTGTCCAAAACTTGACCTAGTTGAACGACCTTAGATGTAGTAAATGCAAAAGTTATGTAGGAGTCATTGAGAGAAACACAGCTTCCTGTGCTCCACATCGCAAACGGCTTTTCATACTCCATTGTTGAAGCTAAACCCTCGAAAGCTAATTTGGTGAGCTGGACATTGTGCACACCTGTCAACCAAACACATATTAGGTGCAACCACCAAAGATGCCTTGTAGGGCTAATTCAAGAAACTTGAAGCTTCTTTGACTGTGCAAATGGCTCTCAGATTTCTCTGCATAAGTTAAAAGCAAGTCGCATAAGTGTTGTGGTGTGTTGTGTGCAGTTACGAGTTGACCATGAACTTGCATGCACATTGATGCCAAAATTAAAATTTTCATGCCTTGATAGTTTACATGTGAAGAAATTGGCCCAGGTAGTAAGTACCTTGGAAGAGTGAAGTCTAGCACATTACCCAACTGATAAAAGTGAAGAGCAGCTGTACACTGCTATCCAAGCTCATTTGGTAGCTCACAAACTAATACAAATGACAACTTACAACCTCTGCAAATCTGACATACTAGGAGACTGGATTTGATTGCACAATACAAAGGCTTGGGCAACTCTACTCCAAGTATAACACAACTCCGTACCCTTCCTTGAGAGCAACTTTTCCTTGAATTTCACAGTAAAAAGTTAGAACTCTCATCGCCCCAGATTATTTTCAAAATGCCCATACACGCAGAAACATGGATTCAGTAAAAATCTTATTTTAATCAATCACTTTTAGAAAGATGATTTAAGAAGATATAAGCCTTACTTTTCCCACCCATTGTACTCACCATAGGCAAAGGAAACTCACTTTAATGCTTTAAGTTTTGCAACAATATGATGGAGGTTCTAAATTAGTGCACGTCTCATGAAAATTATTATCCGTTTACATGTTAGCTACATTCTACACATTCTCATATGGAGAAGTGTGGCAAAATGAGAGAACAGAAAGAGATCACCTAGCACGAAGGAATCTCTCTTTCAAGGTCAAGTACATGCAACAGGAGCCATTACTAAATCCAATCATGAAACAGCCATCACTTTCTTTGCATGCTATAATGACAAATACATGTTCTCAATCTAAAAAGCTTTAGTATAAGGCAAGCTCTTCAAACAACTCTCTTTGGACTCCTTATTGAAAAATACAACTGCATCTGACTCACTTGAACTTAGCATGCATAGCATTGAGACATTGCCCAAAATTGAGAGAGTCCATGTGATACTAACAAACAAGGTTATGACTAGGCATATTCGCTGCCCTTTCCCAAGGCTACAACAAATTCAGCTCCTTGCATGCTTGAAAGAATCGACATATAACACAGCTTTGCGTGTGCACGCAGGCCTTTCCCCAACCTTGCTGGTAAAGAGGCCAACAAATCATCTCAGAGAGACCCTTCAGAGTCATCATGACTGGGGCCCATTCTACTGGTTAAACTACGTCATGGAGGCTAGACTCACACATCTAGCAATACTGTAAGCTCGCAGGAACGGACCCCACAAAATGTGGAGAAAAAAATTTTGACCCATCCGGATTGAGAAGAGGCATGTCTTATGCATAATACATGTACAAGCTGTTAGATGCAGCACAAGCTATGAGATTTGCACTTGGATGCCATGCCAGATGTAGCAACTTTGAAGAGAAGTATGCTCCATTCAAGTCAGTTCCCGGGCTTTCATTCCCTGCAATATAGCCATCATTTGCAATTTTAAAAAGCCGACATATATAGCTTCCACAACTAAAGTGTGTAGTGAAGGTACCTCTTCGACTTCCACGGCGAGCAAAGCTGGCCAAACCTCTTCCAGTCCTTGAAGGTGTGGTCTGAGCAGGCCGCCTTCAAAACAACCAGAGAGAAAAACACATGCTAATGACGCTCCTTCACAGAAGGTTGACCTTTCCACCAACATTACTTGCATCTTACCGGCTAGGCGTTCTACTGGCTTCCAAAGTAGTGGCCTCCACGCTCCCCGGAACAATGCCAAACACTCGAAAGAGATTACTGTTTCAACCAAGAGAACAGTAAACCAAAACAATTCCTTGGTACAAAGCTTCTCTATGTCTGAACAGTCCACAAGATGCTGTCTGCATTAGATTTGGTCTTTGGCTAGACCATACCAGAAAGGTTTTATTGACATACTCTTACCAGTCTGAAATGACCTACAATGAGGTACTGACGGACTCCAAGAAGTAAAAGTTTTAGATTATCCTCCACACTGCTGCTAGTAAGTATCAAGGAGGCAGTATGGCATACCTGTATGATCCTGTTGCTGCTCTGCTTCCATCCCCACTCAAACAGCATTCAAACTTGTCAAAGATGGAATCGTTTTCATATAGGTCACATAACTGCAACGTTGGAAAAAAACAATAAAAAACAACCATCCATTTACTAGTTCCTGCAAGTGAGAAATGCATGGACATTTCAAAGATAACATTTCTACACCATCATTTTTGTGACTTCTGTCATAATTTTGTACTAAAGTGGGTACATCTGTGGAGCACATGCATCTATGTCCGGTGTCCACACATGTATAAAACATAAGAGAGTATGTAATTACATCTGACATCCTATCATGGAAAGAACACATGCAAACACACTCTTTTTCATAAAGAAGCAAGCGGACACATCCCATGAGAATTTCAGATCATTACCTAATGACACTGAGCCACAAGTTTCAAAAAAAAAAGAACATCAAGGCTATGACATTTCCACTTGCTCCCTTAGGAGTATCAGGTGCCTGTGGCTTTAAGCAAATATCTAAATCATTCTATCTAGAGATTCTAGGAGATTCCAGAAAATAAAATACAAAAGACATAGAACAAGCTAGAATAGCCATTTTAAGACAGGCTTCTGTATAGTCCCAGTCGCTTCTTCATTACTCTTGAATTCACTCTCATGGAAATCCATCCCTGAATCCCCCACTCTATTTCAATTAGAAGTGGTTATATGTTACATGCTATCTCAAGCAGTTTTTGCAGTTAAAAGATGAACTGTTTATTGAAATTGTATCAGAGACCAACCACATGGCACTGGATTTGTTTTGCCACTCATATACATCTAATTAATACCTTGGGGCGTAGATACTCATGCACTTTAAATGTTTCCACAGGAGCAGACTCCATGTTTATATCCCATAGCTGCAAAACAGCCATAAGACCAACACAGGTTGGCAGAGTCAAAACTAGTTAGTAAGTTGCGATGGAAACAGCCATGAGACTGACACACATTCTCGCATAGTCAAAACAATCATGATCCCTACACATTCTCTGACTCAAGACCAGTTTGTAAGTTAAGATGCATAGCATGTGTTTGCGCCATATCTAAAGGAGGATTCAACCACTGATGATGACCAAAACAATTAATCCTCATAATCACACAAGCTGTGTGTCGAAATACATAATGGGCAGAATGCACAGTAGGCATGTTTCACGCTATTTTTGTGCACTGATATAGTTAACAGACATAATTTATCAATGAAATGTGTACGAGAACCTTATTTGAACCTTAGTTAACTTTTATCAAGACATGTCAAACAGGTGTATGTATTTCCACTGGAAAGTCCAAATGCTGAAAGTAAGTGCAATAGCAAAACCTTGAGAGTCATGTAGTCTCTGCTAAGAATATAACGACCACCTCTGGCAAACTTTAAATCTGAAATGGATGCAATAATTTCTGTGAAAAATGACCTTGGCGCTGATCCTTCTGGCTGCTCAAAACTGCATTTGAAACAAAGTTCCCATAAACTAAACTTTAGAAGACTTCAACAGAATGCTAGAGAACATGCAAATATCCAGATCCCTTACAGCTTTGTATGCCTATCACACAAGGCAGATTGCCTCATGTCTACAAGTCGAACAGTGCCTTTAGAGCTGCTGTAAGCTAACGTATTACATTGGGTTGGATGAAACTCTGCAGATGTAATCACCTCTGAACAAATGGAGAGAAAACAGAATCAATTTTGTATCATATAAGAAGTGTCAAAATCCCAGCACACACCTAACTTGGAAAGACAGGCTTCAGCAATAGGATTCAGGACAGTATTAAGAGCTGTTTATGCAAATTCAACATACATGCAGCAGTATATATCTTGACCTATTCTAGAAAAGAGTGTAATTTATGTATTCACGTATGTGCAGATGCTTGTTCATTTGTTTGGGATATAAAAGATGATACTTCCTGTCACTACAGAAAGAGACAAACTTCAGTTCAAAACTGCCACTTACTCTGGAGAAGTAATGAGCACATCGACAACTTAAGTTAAAGGACAGAGACCACTTTCAGAAACATAATTTGTTCCATCTCTACTAATAACTTGTCACAACTACATTCATGTTCAAGATTCTCTGACTTCTATACTTCTTCAAAAGGCGGCAGCAGATCAATACGGCTCCAGTACAAGAAACAAATGGACCAGTACAACAGCTTGGTGGAAGTTGACATTATACCAATGTTTGCTGCTCTTGTCTTCATAACAATTTCTGGTGCATATTCTTAATAGACCTACTGATCTATATATTGCAAATATTCTTGGGCTCCTGATACTATAATTACTGACAATGTCCCAAGCTATGGGATTTAAGATGAAAATGATAATGCACTTGGAACAGGAACTCTGGAGAAAAAATCACATAAAGACAAAACTGGACTGCCATGATCATTGACCATAGTGGACACAACTTTTCAGTTTAAATACACATACTCAGAACATACAAAAACATGTCTGGCCTCTGTACTGTACTGGCTTGTACTTGCTATCATATTTGCAACTATGACTTGCAGTTTGCAGCAGAACCAACCATAGTGCATAATGTCTGCCATACACACTTGATTGCGTCTACATGCCCAAGCCATAGTACAGCATCAGGAAACTAGCATTGAAGTTCAATCATCAACATTCCTCTCTTCCACACTTTGAGACTGATTTGCTAGCATGGTTATAGAGATCATAAATATTATTGGTATAGCTACCGCTAAAGACTGTGCAATGATACTCTGCGAAAATATGCATTAATAAAAGGTGCAAACAAGCAGATTTATTCTACATAAGATTTCCTACATAGGATTTCTGAAATGTGGAATCAATACGATAACGCACCCTGTATTTTGATCGATGCACCACACCTACACTCAAAGCGGGAGCTCATATTGCAAAACAAACCCTCCTGCACCTATGAAGGAGGAGGGCGAAGGGGCAAGCAGGGGAGGGGGTTGCAAATAAGTGACACAAGAATTAAACGGAGTTTCTGCGATACTCATCCAGTTTGGGTGGGCAGAGGGAAGGAAGGTGTTAGCGAACATATGTTTCTATGTCTTCTCTTTGTAAGCTCATCTCCTACCTACTATGAGCCTCAATCTAAGTTATGAGGACATTAGGAGCTCTAACAAAGTCTTTGTCTATCAGTTGATCTCTCCTAGACATAGTACAAGGGACATGTTTTGGGAACGGAAATGGGAATAGGGATGGGAACACGAATTGCCATCCCTTTCACCACAAGAGGGGACTCTAACATGGGGACGAGTAGGATGGGATGAGAACCGGAAGCTAGAAAATGGGTGTCCCGTGTCACTATACTCCTAGACATTTCAGGTGGAGGTCCTTGCCAGTGGCACTCTCTCAGCCCATGTGCATGCCCATGATGGGCAGCATCCCTGAAGAGTCTATTTTCCATCAGCTGGGCAAGCATTTGACTCCATGATCCTTTTCAAATGTTCTCCATGTTCAAAACTTAGGCTACCATCTCCTCTCTATACATGGCCTTACCCAACTCACTTCCGAGGTCTTCATGATCGACCAACCTGTCTTTGTTGAGGATGCTACCTCATGAGCCATTCTTGTGACAAGTTGGCAAGAGAGGGTCGTATCAACTCCATCCTTCCTTTGTGAAGGACCCTCCTAAGCATGTCGCTAGTGTTGCTCCATTCCCATCAATGCACCTCCCATCCAACACTATCTCCTCTAGTGGTTCCCTCACAACCCCATTTCTTTCAAAAGGGGATGATATCAAAGATGCCTTTGTGGAATCACATGCCCTCCTTGTTTGGGAGGTGGATTTCCAAGATCATGAGGAGCTCTTTCGAGGCTAGCAATCTACTTCAAGCCTTTCCTTCATGCAATAATCTCTTTCCTTCAAAATCGAGCCACAATCCACTCCTACTAGCGTACTCATCACCTAGTCCTTAGTCCTTTATGTTCTTTTTTGGCAGGTTTTGGCACCTTAAATCGCTCCCTCGCTATCATCTCTCAATTGGGTCACCAACTTGGCTCACCCATGCCCAACTAGACATCACTTGAGTGATCCATTTCTTGAGAAACCCTTCACCCGCAATTTGCATTTTTGTGTTTCTGCATTTTGCGTTTAGGGTTTGCATTCCCAAAAAGGGGCGCCACCCTAGAATGACTGTGCCTATTTATAGGCCACTCTCTCATCCTCACAGCTGATTCATTCAGTCCATCACCTCCTCTCCAACCTCTCCACTACCCTCGCACCCCTTCAAGAGGACATTGCAGTTCGTGGTTCGTGGCTGTCTTCATCATCCTCCTTGTGCTATGGCACCCTGGTTCCCTTGTATCACATTCACTCCATGATTCAGGTCTTTATCATTCCATTCATCAGAGTTTCTTCTCTCTTCTCCGTGTTTGCCGAGTTCACTCCATGTTCCTCTCCACAAACCCTATTGTCCTGCTAATACATCATCTTTTGACATGGTAGCCTTGGTCACTTGGTTAGCATGGAGCCACCTCCCGAGATCGAGTACGGGCATACCCTTATGGTTCTCGAGACCACACAAAGTCCGACATTCCTCCTATGCATTGCATGTTTTCATCATCTTTGTACTAGGGCGCTTGGGCAAGTGAACAATTTTGCTACGAGGGACACTGTCCAAGTGGCACCTGCTGCATGAGTATTCTTCAACATGTAGCATTGCATCTCCACCTCACTCTTCTCTCGTTTCCCTTTTTGGGCCTGAGAGGGGGTGTTGAGAAAACCTTCACCCGCAGTTTGCGTCTTTGTGTTTCTACATTTTGCGTTTAGGATTTGCAACCCCAAAAAGAGGCTCTACCCTAGACTTACTGTGCCTATTTATAGACCACTCTCTCACTCATTCTTCACAGCTGATTCATTCAGTCCGTCACCTCTTCTCTCCAGCCTCTCCACTACCCTCACACCCCTTCAAGACATTGCGGTTCGTGGTTCGTGGCTGTCTTCATCATCCTCCTTGTGCTACAATACCCTTGTTCCCTTGTATCACATTGACTCCATGATTCATATCTTCATCATTCCATTCATCAAAGTTTCTTCTCTCTTCTCTTCTCTTCTCCATGTTTGCCGAGTTTACTCCGTGTTCCTCCCAGCAAACCCTATTGTCTCGCTAGTACGTCATCTTTTGACACCGTTGAAGGCATATCCACTCCCATTGGCCTATCTTCACCACCCATTGCATCGAGCTTCCATCTCAAAAGGGGGTCACCCTCCTTGGTTGGCTTTCATCATTGACGGACTTCATTGACCATGACACTCTTCCTACCACCTTTGAATCCATCTTTGCTCCTTTAGCCTTCGGCATATTTAGGGCCTAAAAAGGAATGTTAGCAGACATATGTGTCTATGTCTTCTCTTTGTATGGTCATCTCTTGCTTGTGACCCTCGATCTGAGTCACACGAGGACATTCAAAGCTCTGACAGTCTTTCCGTCAGTTCATCTCTCCTAGGTGTTTTACACAAAGGTCATTCCTGCTAGTGGCACTCCCTCAGCTCAAGTGCATGTGCGGATGACAAGCATTCCTCAGCAACCTGTTTTTTCATCAGCTGGGTAGACATTTGAATTGCTAGGCAGGACGAACATTATCAGTATGGGCAGAGGCAAACATGGGTGGCCACATACTGGCTTGGCAGCAACATTGACTGGTTCCACCTGCATTAAATGCAAGTCAGCCAATATGTTGGCAGCACGTCAGTCAACTACATAGTTGCCAAAAACGGGGAAACAAAAGCACATTACAAAGTAGCGAAATGGAGTTTCTGCCTCAACCCAAAATGGCACAACGGGAAAATGGAAACCTGAAAAATGTCAATATAAATGCAAGTGTGTGAGTGTGTGTGTGTGAGTATGTGAGTGTAGTTGTAGCATATTGTCTACTACTTTAGCCTTAACATAATTTATTCCATGCTTACATTGCACCAAAACATAATTAGATGCTTACATTGCCCAGCATACCTGTTACACTCACGATTTTGCAGCTATTGGTTGCTAGCAAGCTGCTTGAGTTAAGAGTTAGTACAACCTTCCTAGTTATGCAAAGCTTATGTGTGACTCCATAAATCCTCTCATTATAGATGACTCTAATGAGGGAAACAAGCATGCAAATGTATGAGATAAAAGTGGAATTTGAAGGCTATAAATGAAATTTGAAACTAAAACACATTGCCTATCAAAAACAAAAACATAGGTAGGTTAAGTTCAACACACCCCCCCCCCCAGGGCACCACCCCAAAGGCAGCCCCCAAGGAATAAAACTTCTTTTTGAAAACCGTTTTTTAAAAACCCCAATAATCCCAAAATGCATTTTGCTTCTGAAAGCTGCTTCAGAATTGCTATTTCAGGCAACTATGGCCAGCTAATAGGGGTATGGCTATCTATTCCCAGTCCCACTCCGCAATGTATTGCATCTTTCAGTCCAACCTCCCCCATCATCATTGTCTTTGTGTTCTATCTCCATCTGGTGGCCTCATTGACATAAACGGACTGCATGAAGGGGCTGACAGTTGCAGCCTTGTGTACTTCATGTTCAGTCAGATTTGTTCCTTCAATTATACTCACAACCAATGCAACCTGAAGGTCAATAAATATCCATGGGAAGCAAAAATTCATCCAACATGCAATCTTCTAAGCCAAACGAAATCCACTATGGTGGCAAATGCTGCCCAGTATTCAGCTCTACAAATTGAGATAGACATCATTGGCTACTTCAAGAAATGCATGCATTGCCAAGAGAGAGAGAATTTCTAGTAATTGACAATCATTTTCCATGATCAATCTGCCCAGCCACTACCTGGGAAAGGATTAGAAATAGAGGAGGAGATGCAATCCGAAGTTTGAGTGCCTTTCAAGGAAAGGTAAAGTTTCACTGCCTATCCATGATAAGTGTCTGGCTTATGCATGAATCTTCTCAACTCAAAGACTGCATATTGAAGATATAACCGCCTATTGCCCAAACAAAACAATCATTCCATTGCCTATCAATAGAGTGAGACGCCAATGGCTTCCAGATCCTCAACTAAAAAACAAAAACATATTTCCACATGGGTAGAGACTAAGCTTGTTGTTTTGTTAAGCAACCCTTGCAGCTTATAAGAAAGAGGGAAGCAAACCAATGAGCAACAAACTGCAATAGACACAAACAAGTACCTGCCAAGTCTTCCATATTTGCTGGCTTAACGTCCACAATATTGAAACTTTGATCGCTTATTTCCAGATTCCAGAGATTGATCCGTAAATCATCAGCTGAGATATATGTTTCTCCATCACTGATACATCAAATAACAGACATAAGCAATTAAGAATAAGTGATAAAGCACAAGTTTGTACTTGGGTGATTGTTCCTTAGACTAAAAATCCAGTTAATTACTGAATAACCACTGGGCCTCGTATACAGTCGGTCAGCAACCTTTTAAAATCATAACAATTACAACCATTTGGATAGCAATTGCCATATTATGGAAGTACAATTGTTGATCTTGAACATAAACTAAAGATTAGCATATCTGCCTTCTAGTTTATATAATGATGATTCTATGCTTATGTGAGGGCCATGGGTAAATTGTTCTAGCTGCTTGGTGAATGCTTGGCTTCCCACAAAGCATAATACGGAATAAAAGAATGTAGTAAACGTTAATGAAAACAAAAGGTGGTTGTTTTCAAGGGAAAACACTAACTAAACATAATAACAAACAGTGTCACTTGGTTTGTGACAATGACTGTTCAAAAGTTCATTTTCGCCATCATATGTTCTTGAATTTCATCACAGTGCACATGCATGTTTTACACCTCAGATATGATAGAAACAACAAGTCAACCTTATGCTATTGTACTACTGTCGAACTAATTCCATGGCTCTATCTGAAGGATCCAATCACTCAAGACATTATAAAGAAATCAAAACAAATAACAGAAACACAGCAAGTCTCAATGATATCTTTTGAGCACATAAACAATCCAATATCCTTAGCTGCCTTACCAAGTAAATGGCTTATAAAGTGTATTCAATACCTGTTGTTTGAAATGGAGTTTATGTGATAATCATGAGCATGGGCAAACACCCTTTTACATCTAGCTACATGAGTAACTTCACTGCTGCTAACCTGCAATACAAACGTAGTCTGGTAAGACAAGCATGTTAACTACTAGAGGATGAGAAAGACAATTGATCCACAAAGTAACATAATTCGGAGGAAAGACCAAACATCTAAGGCAAGAGATTCAGAGTGGGTACAACTACCGTGGGTAGATGGAGTGAGGGGATCCCATCCGATGGAAAGACAAAGTCACTATTTGAGGCTGCACTAGCCCATTGAGAAGAACTCCCATTCATATTCCATGTACTAAACTTGGAGCTCAGGAAGGGGTTGCCTCCTATCGAAGTTCCATTGGCCATCCTTGAAGGATCTAGGTTTGTCTCTACTACTTTTTTCACCCTTTTCTCTGAAACCTGTAAATAAACGGCCCTGCCTTGCTGTCAAATCACAATGAATACATAAATCATTGCAAACCACCACAGCATGTAGGAGAAACTATTGATAGCCTGAACTCATATTACACAGAGGAAGTTGATTATTAAACAAAACCGCAACAAAAACAACAGCCTACACAAAGTCATACAGGGGATCATGCTCCATCTAGCAGCTGACCTGGTTTGAAGACAAGAATGAGGACAAGTATGGGATCCATTGGGGTCATGATGAAAGAAAACAGACAACTGAAATGTGAGCTGGACTCTGAGATAGGATAGTTTATATTTTGCATGTACATGTACCTCAAGATGTAATTAGGAAGAAAAGTGAAGAGCAAGAGGGAAGAGGGTAGAGGAAGGGGAGGAACAGAAAGGGGCAGAGGGAGAGAGGTGGTATAGGGAAAATAGGGTAGGGGAAGGGAGAAAGAAAGAAAGAAAGCTACAGTAATGATTACCAAGGGCGATTGGCCTATGACAGAAATCTGTGTAAAAAAAGATCAACATCCTGAGAGGAATGGGAATGGGATGATGAGAGAGAGTGGAAGAAGAAGATAAAGGAGGAGGAGCAGAAAGAGGAAGGGGAGGAGACGAGGATTAAAAGAAGAGGAAAGGAAGGGAAAGGGGAAAAGGAGGAGGAGGAGGAGGAAGAGGGAAGAAAAAAGAAGTAGAGAAAGTGCTAGGGGGTGGCCAGAAGAAGCTCTTTCAAGAAGGATGGAAATCCCAATACCTGCACCACAACTCCCAACACATTCAAGCGATCCCACTCAAAAGAAACCCAGGGCCTTCCCCTGTACACCCTGCCTTAATGTCAATTCCAGCCACTAAACAGATTGAACCCCACCACCCTCTCAAAGCTGGAAGTAAATACCTTCCATAACTTTATTGTCTTGTCATTTGTTGACAGCAGAAAGAGGGCACCATTGGCACCTTCACACCATCTTATTTTATTGATCTTCTCTTCTATTTCCAAACTCTTTAAATAATCAAACTGGAAACACACAACAAAAAAAAAACCAAACAAAAAGTTATTGCACCACCAAAAATAACCAAGCATAAGAAACAAAGATGAGTTGAACTACCAAGCCCTAAATAAATATACTGCCAAGGCCCAAAATCACCCAATACAACATAAAAAAGATGGTGAACCCATCAAACCTCAGGCTCGTGACTCTGAAACTCTGTCTTGTATCGATACTCCGGATGCCTACTGGTTGAGCTACCTGTCCTTTCCAACTCTCTTCGGCTGCGAGACTGGAAAGAAATCGTGAAAAAGTTCTCATCATATAATCCAAGCCATGATATCATCAGACCAGAACCCTCCTTTTGTGTATGACAGCAATCCGACAAACAACTTATACCACAAACGTGCCAAGCTTAGGCATCATTTATTTAGGCTTACATCTCTACTGTCGGTCCTCTCAAACAGAACAACGCGCCCTCCTCTATCCCCTGTTGCCAAATGCTCACCTGTCTTGTCGAACTCAATTGCAGAAATTATATCCACTGCAAAATGGAAGAAAATTAGATCAGAGCTCAATCTTTGTCTTTATCAAGAGAGTTCCTGAAAAAGAAAGTCCTATGTATTTAAATTTCAGACTTCTTAACACCTTAAAAAAAGAACTAGGAAGCTCTTCCTGTTTCCATAAACAGGAGGAGCATACAGAGTTGAACAAAACAGAAAGTGTATGAATTCGATAAACGGGATAACAGGCCCAGTATCCTGCAGAAAGCTTTAGCAACAAAAACAGCTTCTCAAAATCAGTCACCATTCTCCAATGTAATTGTGCTCTCAATGTCATACCACAGCAAGAAGAGTTTTAAATCTGCAGCTGCCCAAGTTAAGATGTTATGTATTCCAGCTTTTGGCTAGTATTCTATGAGGGATAGTGGCAGTGTTGGTATAGATTGAATTGTGTTTCTGAGGGTTGTTGGTTGAGGCTCTCCTTTTGCATATGCACGTTATGCCATATCAGTTCAATAACCCATCTATAGCAACAACCAGCTATGAATTTTCTTGATTACTGCACAAAAGGCTACGTTTACCCCTCAATCAATAATCATTTCATTTATTGTCTATATAACTATAACAAAGCCTTCACCCACTAGTTAAGATCCTCATTGAAGTTATTTAATATAACTTCTTATAGGCCCTTTTGAAACTCTGATCAAAAGATTAATGAAGCTCTTTTGATAATGCATGAGTAAAAAACCATCGGGTTGGTGATACAATCAGATATTGGTTTCACTTTTGTATCTAGCAACTTAACAGAGACAAGGACAAGAAAAACTTGGATAATCCTACAGATATCTAACCAAGCTTGATTCATTTTAAGTTAGCCTCACAAAATGTCAATGTCACATCGATGAGTCCTTTTGAAACTGTATATCCTTCGATCCAAAGATAGCATTGTTCACAGTTAGTTCTCTTGCTCACTTCCTGCCTGTCAATTAAAAGCAGCCTGTATCTTGCAGCTTGAGCATTCTTTTATCATCATGTGCTTGGTAACCCTATTGCTTTTGCAAAACAGTCGATTATGAGAGATTGCAAGTTGATTCTTATGCCTCACATTACACTGTTACTTGGCCTTCCATTCTGTCCCAGCAGAATATTTGGGTATGGTGGACCTTACATCAGTTTGCGGGGGAGGATGGTGGCTGGCTCAACATTTAAAATGTCCACAAAATTAATGATAAGTATGTGAAGCTACCAAATTATTATGGAAAGGATGGTTGTATTTCCAAAAATGGTAATAAGAGTGTGCACGGGTGACTATAAGCTGCTTACTTATAATGGAAAGGGTGGTAACACAAAACTTGTGACTGCAATCATTTGACATTGGCTTTTAAGAGAGATGCCTGATTGAAAAGTCTCTGTTGCACAAAGAGAAAGCTTTTCCAATAGAAGTGGCAGAGCTGGTATGGAAGTCTTTTCACAAAACACTAGAACTGAAACAGTAGAAAGGATTATGAAAGACTTTCTCAAGGCTGCCAATTCATAACAAGCTGTGATTAAAAAACAGCTTTTAAACTTAAAGGCTGAATTTAACCCTTTCCTCTATCCCTTAATGGAAATATCATTCAAAGTGGCCATATAATATAATATTCATCAAGTGCTGAAGCAAGGGATTTGAAAGGGATGAAGGCAAAACAAAAAAAAAAAAGGAAATGCAAGAAAAGCTCTCTCTCCTTATACCTTCATTATGAACTTGAAAGTGTTGAATCTTTCATAAACCTTAGTCCAATACATTACATGTTTTAACACTCCAACCCCCATGATGCCAACTCATTTCCTGGACATATTTAATGCAGAAGAGACATCACTATCCTCACAACCCTCTGGATAACAAAGATCCTACAGCCACACGTTGAAATGTCATATGACTAGATGTGCACTCCACTATCAACCAACCAAGGCTTCTTGAAAGATAAGAAAGCCACAAGAGAATCATCTACCTAATAAAATGTGAAGAAAAACCAGCTTCATCGCAACAAAAGGGGCAGCGCATGTAGACCCCTTCACTCCATCATTAACACTTGGATGAAGGCAAAAGCACTTTTCCTTTGCACAAGTGATCTTCCCACAGTTGGAACACAAAGTCCTTGGATTTAACCTCTTTGTCATGCTCTAGTACGATGATGCTTTCAATTCGACTTCTTTTCTTCTCCTTTTGTCCTTTTCGGAATAAATGAACCGCAAAAACATGGTTCACTGACTTTGCTCCATCTGCTTTCTAGTGTCAATATCTTAGGAACCAATTTGTCCTAAGTGACCGTGCCCCACACACACACACAAGGGAAGAAAACTAGAATGAAAGATATCGTGCTTCGATAAGGGGAGATGTGACAAAAGGGTCACAGCCATATCCTCTATATCAAAAAACTTCCCAAGTGATGCCAATTCATCACGAATCTCCTCCATCTTGTTGATACAATCCGTCATGGTGGGGAAATGAAACACAAACACTTATCTCACCTTCATCGCCGAGGTGATCCAATGAGCAATGGTTTTACAAGCCTTAATAACCAGTTCCAAATCTCAAGAGGATATAAGAATACACTAAATATATACTAGAACAACATAAATGCCATTCAAAAAAAGTAATGAATGCACACAAGCATTGAGGCAATCCCAAAGAGTTGTCTTATCCACAAAAGTACCTACCTTTGGATCCAAATGGGTTGTGAAGGGGAAGAGTAATTAATTCCCAATGGTCAAACAAATGTATGAGGGCCTCAACTTTGCAACTACAGAGGGAATAGTTTGTAGCACGTGACCACTCTATTGGTAGTGGAGGATTTGACATTGGGGCATGCAATGGACAAGTGTACAAGCTATGTGGTATAAGGGTAGGGCAAAAGAAATGTGGTGCAATGTGAACTTTCATTAGTTTGAAAGTTTGCACCCTGGGATTGATTACATTGAAAGTTTCATCCAATCAGGAGCAACTCACTTAAGTTATAAAGCAAGCCCTAAGCTTTTGTTTGATCTAATGAGCAGCTCACTTATGATTGATGAGCCAAGCACTAATTAGCCCTTAAGCAACAACAAGATTTGATTAGGGACCAATCGGTTACTCATTTAGAAAGCTAAACTTAGCTATTTGGATCTCTCTCTCCTTTGAGAAGCACACGTTTGGAGACAACCATTCTTCTCTTCTTTGCTGCAAAAATTGCAAGTTTCAGCCATGGAACATCAGCTGATAGCGTGTATGGAGTCAGAAGAATAGCCAACTTCTCCTCTCTCCATGAAAAATCCATTGGACAGCTCTATAAATCCAAGGTATGCTCCTATTTTTTACCTATTTCTCCACCCCCCTTTTTTGGGGAAAAACAAGTTATTACAACACTACATGATGGGACCCCCTCTTGTCCTATGAGATCGGATTCAAAAATATTGGCTGTCACTTTTGGAATTTGGGAGGCTCAAGTGTGCATATGCATTTTTGAACACTCTACAATTGATTCGAGGCCAACACTAAAGGTGACAAGGTCATTGTGCATCCATGGCCAATCATTTTGATGTACAACCATTCTATCATGGAAAGTGCATGGGAAACTCTCTTGGTTGCAAGCTCCATCAAAGTCCAACGAAGAGATTGGAGCTCTAACAACCCTTGCATTTCAGTTTTTTGACCTCCAATGAGCAAGCCATGAGCAAGCCAATGCACAAAATACGAAGTGCCATTCCACTTAATATACTCCAACTTCTACTCCATGGCCTTTCACCAATGATCAAACTGTATTGCCTTCTTTATCAATGTCGGCTCCCTATCCTGCATGGGATGGGTCATCAAACCAATGTTAGTGCAAACAAGCTCCATGGACTGTCCCTAGTTCCTTTGAGATAAGCATGGGCCATCTTACAATTGCTGCTCCCCAAGAAGCCCCTCAATCCTGCATCAATACTCTCCCCATTGCTCTACCTCAACCAAAGTCTCCGAACATCCATCGGTAGGGAATTTAGTGGAGAAGCAATCTCCTCATCTATAGATGGAGCCTCAAGAGGCATAGACTCCACACACTCTGGCTCGAGTGCCTAAGTATCAAATGGATCTCCGAGAATAGGGTACTCCCCCTCCCCTCCCCCCCCCCCCCCCCCAACAACCAAAAACTCAACAAACTGTACATCTTGGCTCATATAGACATACCGTGAGATGGGATCATAAATCATGTACCCTTGTGACTTAGAGCTATAGTCAACAAACACCTATATTTTGGCAGCCAACTCAAACTTCTACTTTTGTATCTTTGGGATGTGAAAATATGCATCATACCGGAATACCCCGAAATAAGAAATATCCAATTTTAGTCTAAAATAGAACCCAAAAGGAGTCATACCAGCAACGGAAAATGTGGGTGACCAACGTAGAATATGAGCTGAAATGGCCACTGCTTTGGCCCATAGACAGTGAGATGTCTACCAATGCTACATCATAGTCCAAGCCATCTCAATCACACTCATATTTGCACACTCCAGTATATCATTCTCCTAAGGAGCGTTGGTATTGGCATACTCCTAATGAATCCTTCGATACAAAACTAAGCTAACTCTTCACCCTTGTTGCATCTCATTGTCATAGACTTCCATCTTGAACGGTTCTCCTCAAAGATGGGCCAATCCTTTAAGTAAGAGAAAGCTTTGAATTTCAATGTCAAAAAGTATACCCATATCATCCTATTGTAACCATCCACAATCAACATAAAGTAAAGCCTCTCCTTAAGAGGCTCCGTCTGCATTAGTCCTAACAAATCTCTAAGGACAAGCTCCAATGACTCCTTTGCCCATCTTAAAGCTTGGCTAGGAATTGTATCTCTATGTCGCTTACCTCGAATGTAAGATACACATTGCACATGGCTCACCCCAACATCTAGCAATCCATGCACAAGATAGTCATGAAAAATAAAACCAGCCTTCCTTCTTGAATAGGGTGCTAAATAAGCTAATTTCACGCTAAATATAGCAAGCATAAAAATCATATAAACTGAAAGAGACAAATGTTACCACTTAATCTTAGATATTGGACTCCCCTTATGGTTTCTTTGGCTTGCATTGCTAAAGGTTGAAGTAAACTAAGATTCATCCTGCTCTCCCTCAATCTTCAATACATCTTGATTTCCATAGCAACCAGCAAGCCTTCAAACCAATTTGCCCCTTAGTTTGGTTGGGGATTAGGCTTCAATTTGCTCCTTGGAAGACAAATTATTCCCCCAGCTTAATGTCGCTTGGCTGGCCTCTTGAAATTTTCTTAAAATCCCCAAATTTCAGTTGCTGAATTTGAAGTACGAGCCCCAATTTCTTAGCACCCTTCCCAAGATGATTGGTAAACCCTAATTTTTGTTGTAAATTAGGGTTTAGCAACAAAAATTCTTCAATTATACCCTCTTGGGACTGAATTGGAATGAGATCTCTTGAGAAAGCTATGAATTGGCAAAGATAATGGAGAGGAAGCTGGAGAGAAAATTTTCAAAGTTTCATCGCCAAAATTAGCTGAAATTTCAATGCTACCTTGTTGTAAATGGCTGATTGACTACAACCCACCATCAACAATAGCCCCATGCAAGTCCAAAACTTGTTATCACCTACCTCCAATGGCCTCCTAATCAGCTAGGGCCAACTCTTTGACAACCTCCAATGGTTGGACTGATCACCAATGGTTGGAAATTTGCTGCAACTGGTCTCTCCTCCTCCTCTCCCAACCTCCCCAATGCTGGAATGAGACTCTACCAGCCTCTAATAGCCTTTCCCTCACTTGCATGGGCAAGTTTTGCCAAGTGGCAGCCTTCAAATTGTATTTTTTAGTAATTTTCAACCTAATTAAATTGATTTTCAAATATTAATTCTGAAAATTAATTTAATTATTAATTCTTGCTCAAAATTTAAATATACTAACCAACAATTAAATTGGCTAGGCTAATCTATTATCCAAACAATCATGAGCATTAATTAGTCTTGGCATTAATGAACTAATTAATGCCTAGCTCCTAAATTCACCACTAGTATTAATGGCTAATAAAATCTTCTAGGCGAAAATCTTACACTAGACACCTAGTAGTGGTTGCTCCTTTATCAATAGCTTTTTTACATTCAAAGTTCATTAAGGGATCTTCTTCATAAGATCCATGATGTTGCATTGATAGCCCCATAGTCTCGGGAGTGGATTGTGGATGGTGGCACTTCCTACCATATGACCACTTCTCCAAATGGCATTGTCCATATGTGTTCAATGCATGGGCACATTCTCATTGATGATAGTTTTTCCGCTTCGATATAGAGTAAGGGTGATATGCAATTGATTCATGATGGGTATGGCAATGCCCACACATCAAAGGTTCTTTATGTTCTAGGCTTGGGCTATCACTTACTTGCTATGAATAAGATTTGTGAACTTGGCCGCACCGTTGAGTTCAATAAGGACTCCTTTTAGGTTCTTGATGGAAACACTAGACAAGTGCTTTGCTAAAGCCCTTACTTCTCCTCTTTTCACTTTTTTGTCTTAGAGTGAGTTATGTTATGCTTGATTCAACCACCACAACTATGAGTATCTTTGGAAGATAGTTGGTCACGAGGACGTGAAATGTTGATGCTTTGCTCAGCATTTGATTGAGTTGTTCATCAAACATGCAAGTGTTCTTGAGTCTTTTGTGGTCTTCTCCTCCTCCCCTTTGGTGTCCTTATCCTTATCGAGGCAATCTTTCTTCCAATGACTTGTCTGACCACAAATATGGCAAGTGGACTCCTTGTCTTTCTTCTTATTGTCTTTCTTATTTGGTCCAAGACTATATAAACCAACTCCTCCCACTTAAAGGTCTCCATCCGCCCTAAGGCAATCAAGACAGAATAGAATGTACTAAACAAAGGGGATAACTGCAATGACAAATTAATCTTCATGTCCTTGGAAGGTGATTGTCGTGCCTACATTTTAATCCTACATCTGTAGATTGTCGACGCTTGTTCATATTGCATGCATGGAAACAAACTTGCTTGGGTCCAAAGTCTGCATCTACCCCTCCAAAGAGACCCTCTTCATGATAGTTATCATGCTACAAAGCTAATCTAATTCCAACCATATCTCCCAAGCATTGATCAAATACTTGATATGAGCAATCACAACTAGCATGCAAGAGAGGAATAAGAACAAGTGAATGTCGGCAATCAGCTTGTCCCAATGGACCTGTAACTTTGCGAACTCTACTTTCTCCAAAGAAAAGCATTTGGAAAGATCATTGGTCATTGGATAATTCAGTCACAAGCACTACCAAATCATAACACTCCAAGATCAAATATATATATATATATATATATATATATATATATATATATATATATATATATATATATATATATATCACTTGACTAATGTGCTAGCTCTGCCCATCTAGCTTTTGATCTTGTGAAAAAACCAATAGCACCCAAACCTTATGGTCTATAATAGCTTGGAAATCCACGTCAATTTTTGAAGACATGATCGCTTGAATAACATGCACAAAACAATGGATAGCCCCTCTATCTCTAAAAGGCAGCCTACTAGGACTTCCTCCACTGATCCTAACTTTCTTTAACCGCTGGAGGTGATTAAATCTGAAATCAACTGCGAAAAGGCTAAAAACACAGCCTTTTCTCCTTCTTGAAAAGAAATCCTTCATAAAAACAGTAAAATCACTTCCTTTCCCACAAGGTTGCGCTCACTTCAACCTTGTGTCAATGTGCAACCCTCCCACTCGCCCTCAAATGCTGAAGACTAAAGAGAATGCATGCCAAATACTGAAGGCAGATATGTACAACAGGCTTGTATGTATAAGCAGCCGGAAATCTCCCTCAACCTATACAAAAACAAAGTGATCGTGACCAGAAGGCAGGCCTGCCTAAATACACAGGAAATAATGCAATAAACTGATCAGGTCGGCCAGTGAAAACTGGCCAATTGCTGCATAAAATAGCTGATTGAATGAAGCACAACAAAAGAATAGTAAACTGCTGTGAAAACTCTGCCCAACCTGCCCAACGTACCTGAAATCCTGCCCAAACTGCTGGTGACCACAAAGCTCCTGAATAATCTGCCCCGCACATGCCTATGCCCGTCCTAGAGGCAACCAAATCTCTAAATCACACCCTATTTGCTGAGTTGTTTGCAGGACATGAAGACCAAAGAAGCCCATATCATGATCATGAAGACTAACGAGATTGTCACGAAGATCATCGTGAAGACTATCACAATCAAGATGATCACAAGGATAGACACAAAGAAGACCAAAGATCATATGTGACAAGAATTGAAGATCAAAGCATATTTCGAGCCATGATCGACCTCATTCACCTCCCCTCTCTCTCTCTGTTTCTTCAAGGCTTCCTAGTGAAGGACCTCGTCTGGCCATTATGGCACCCTCTATGCAAGTACTTGTTCTGCATTCACGCCCTGAGAAAGAGGATTTGGATGAATCCAACTACTCCCTTGATCCTACAAAGTGGAGTGTCCATGATGAGTTCAACCTATGGGAGTTTGTCACCCTTCCTATCCACCATCCAATGGTCAACTCGTATGTTGGTTTGTTTAAATCAAGAAGCCCCTTGGGAGCAGCTCACCTCTCAAGCCCCTTCCTTTCTCTTAATGAGCTACCATGATTCAGTCCTTGTACGTCTTCCTTCTCTCTACCAAGTTGAGACCTTTGCACACTACATGACTAAAGAAATGAGGCTACATTAGCTTTTTAGAGCTGACTCTCTAAGTATGAAGGACCATATCAACAAAATGGAGGAGATATGGCATGAGCTTGCACCCGTCAACAAGAAAGTATCATCATAAAACACGGATTTGACATTTTTGACACACCTTCCATCTCCAAAATTTGATGTTTTTGATAGTATTCTTCTTAGTACTTACCTATAGATTTCAAGACACCATTAAATGGTGTGAGCAGCTTCTAATGATGATAATGGAACAAGATGCTAGAGATAAGGAGACTAGTATCAGTGGAGCTGGAACCACCACTTGTGCCTTTACCGCTAGGTCATCTTTCGAGGGGGGAGGCAATCAAAAGCAAAAGAAAGGCAAGAAATACAAGGTGCAAGAGAAGAGGCATGGAAAGTCTAAGGGGAAGACCAAGTGCCCACACTATGGGAAATGTAAAAACCCTCCGGAGAAATATTGGCAAAATTAGTCAAAATTTTAGACATTTAACATATACTGAGAATGACACAAGAGTTTCAAAGACTTAAAATATACTGTGAAAGACTCCAGAATTTCTAGGGATCTGAACCTGCTCTTGGTCCTCAGCTATTAAGTCAATCTTGATTTTAAGATTCAACCGCATCGACCAAGCACTCGTGCGCACATGTTTGAGAGCATTTCATATCAGGATATTGCAGTTAAGCATCAGTTCCACAGTGTGTATCAGGCTTGAATCTAGTTCAGGTTCTCAGCAGGTTCCTAATGCTTGCCACATGTGCAGCTGGACAGCAGGTTACATTTGGTATCAAAGAAGTTTTCAGTATCAGAACTGCTCCAGTTTTGCATTTCCCAGCCCTCCCACCCTCTCATACATGCTGGAGAACAAGGACGGGATAGCTATCAATATTTAGCACTTTCAATCTGTGTTTTCAAATCTGGAGTCCTAGAGAGGCTGTGTATTCCCCATCCAAGATAATGGTAGCAGGGTCTCCAGACATGTATTTGTGTTCCAGGACAGCAACCTAGCAGTTTTCTATTGATTTTATCTACATCATTGCCACCTTCCTGCAGTTTTCCCTGGAGCAAATGTCCATTAGTTTTCTCATCCACGCTCTAGTCTGTCCATGATTCTACAAGAGATGTGCTGACTCAAGCAAAAGACTTCTCAGATAATGCCAAAATGCTACCCAGCATGTCTCGATGGAGATGCCAAGATCAAATCCAACAGATTTCTCAACTTGAATTGAGGATGAGCAGGTTTTCAAAGCAGTACTGTGCCAATCTTTCAAAAAGCCAACCAGTTTTCCACAAAGCCATCGTTTCTCAGGTATTTATCCAAGTTCAATTTTCTGCTTTGGAATCCAAAATCCATTTGTCCCATTATTCATATTCTGACTATAAGGCTTTCAAGGAAGTTATTCCAATAGTTGCATCTCTGTAAACAGACTTCCCAATTTAATAAACAGTCAAAGTTCATTAACATAAGTGTTACCCAAGCTTCATGCTTCAACAAAGGTGTGCAGCTCGCTTCATTTGGTAACAAATCAGCAGTGGCTTCCCTTTATTTTTTGGTACTATTAGGGGATTCCTTCTCATTCTAGATTGTGAGATCATTATGACTTTAACTATTCAACCAGGAGGTTTTTACTTGTCCTCTTCAACTAGACAGCAAAAGGATAGAGTATGACCTGGTTTCCAATCTTCCTCACAACACACGTGGATTATCGAGTAGATTTGGAAGTTGCCAATACAACAGTATTAGCTAATGCCATTTTTCACAGGCTTTCTTTGTCAGCAAGATCCACATTAGTAGCAATTTCTACACTTCTGCCCACCTGGCAATTTCTACACATTAGTGGAAATTTCTCACTGAGCTCCACACAACTTTCCAGCTAGTGAGAACAGATTTTTACAATACAAGTCCATTCAAGTCTCCACCACCTAGCCTTAAGCTCAGTTGGGTGATTTCCAATTTTCAGATTCAAAACCCCGACTCTGTGACTTTCTTAGATTTTCAAATTACAGCTCTAGGCCTCTCGTAGACTTTCAAACTAGTTGCAATGGTCTCGGTTGCAAGTCTACAGTGGTTTTCCGAGTATCAAAAGGACAGCAAAATGACCAATTAGTACAAGATGCTTCTGCAAATCAAAACCTCGATGTTCAGAAGGACTGCCACTTATCAGTCTCAGTACCCACATTTCCAGTAGACAGTTCTGTACCTCAATTAGAGATAAAATAATCCAACTCTGGTTTTACATTCATTTTGTTGCATGCTAGTATGCTGCAGTAGTGATGGTGTTGTAGCACACATCTTACATTTGTAAATCCCTTGACAAAAATTGCAATACTTTTTTTGAATAAGTTAGTTTTGCAATTTATCATGAGATTTTAGCTGCTAACATAATTCAAGAGATTTAAACGGCCATATACCAGCACTTATATAAGGTGTAAGGGATGGATGATAATCTCAGAACACCCCACCCCTCCTTGTTAAGTACATGCAATAAAAAAACTTTTGCTGAATCAAAATATGATAAGTTGGGTAGACCTGTTGATATGCATGTCTAAATCATCTCAAAACAGGGCATATGCAGTTCCCTTCCTTGGAAAAGCTGCCGTATAGTACCACTGTTTCAATTTTTGTCAAGGATTGCTTCGTAAATTTTAAATAACTGTGAATGAAAGTGCCACTTCCTAGGAATATAAGCTTGTGCCTATCCTATGTCTCGAAACTCCCTTGAATAAAAACCATGAGTGACACAAGATAGTTTACATGCTTGTCGAATGCTTACTACACCAAGAACTATAGTTCACACCAAGAGCAAAAAAAAGATATGGAAACGTTTGCTATGACTGTAGGCCTTATTGCATGGAGTATTGTAGACCTCCTTACCACTGCTTATCCATGTCTTCAAGAAGAAAACACGGCACCTCTTCCAAGAGAATAATCTACACTTCAGTCTCTATAAAGCCCTACACATCACGCAACATGTTTACAGTCCAGAAGCAAGTGTACCAATCATCTTCGCTTCTCCATTTCCACCCTGCAACTGCACATGCATAGGTTCCAAAACAGATAGAAGGATTGACACTATGCTGCAGTTGAACTTTTGCACAGCAAAAAATCTGGCAGTGGAGCAGAGTTTTACTAATCGAAGAAAGCATGCTCTTAACATCAGAAGTTCTTAGTTGAAAACAGAAAGCATCCAGCCTTTTTGGATTTCGATGTGAGGCTGGATGTAGTTCTTTACTAGAGTTTCTAATGTACAAGCTAGAACTCCAACTGAATAAAGGGCAATGAAACATCCAGGATCACAATAGCTACAAAAACCACTACATAGAGTGAAACAAAGAGAGAGGACCTGTAGAAGAACGGCCAAATAACAAACTTGCTTACCTTCCTGCACCTCTTCGCCTTCGGCTCTCTCTCCAAACACCTGAGAAAATTTCCAGTCAAGAGGCGGTGACAACTGACCAAACTCAGGTGCAAGCACCCCAACTCCCCCATTAGAGACCATCACTAATTTCCTCCACTGCAACTACTTCTGAGTAGCCCGCCAATTTCTGTGGCTTCCGTGTGTAAAAGGAAGATGGCAGCTTCTTATGGGTGCATAAAGAGTACAGCTTGAAGCCCGTCCTGTGTGATGATATCATCTAGGCGTGTGCGGGTCGGGAAGGGAGAGGATTGGATATTCGAACGGAGAGAGGGATTGCAGAATGGGAGGGAGAATGATGGTGCCTGGCGGGTGGATGGAGAAGCCATGTGCAGAGAGGCTGAGAAATGGAGGTCAGAGGCAATAGTGTGACAGTGGGGAGGATGGATAAGAGGTACTCTCCATTAGGAGAGTGTGATGGAAAAGGGGGATAGAAAGGGAGGCAAAGGGCGACCGGAGAGATGATGATGGAGAAAGGGGCGCTCTGATTCTAGAACAGGGCAGCGAGACTAAGAGGGAGGATCTGGGCAACCACAAAGTAAAGGTCCGGATTGACAAATTAGGCAAGATGGCCTCGGCAAGTTATCGGCGCCTACGGGCTCGCTCCAATGCCTATCTTTTTTGCGATGCCCACTCTTTGTTATGATGTCCTGCTGCTGCAGCTGCTCTGTCTCTCTCACCCAGCCTCTCATTCATTCACCTCTGCCTCCTGCCATGGCAATGTCTCCGCCCTAGGGTTTCCCCTTCGCCTGTGCACACTCCCTGCCTCGCCGCAACGACCGCAATTTCACAAGCTGCTTTTACCGCCCAGCAAATGGGACAATATCTAGGGTTCGCCTCTCTCGCTGCTGCTGCCGGCTAAGGTTTTTTTCTTTGTTCATTCAGCACCTGCTGGCTCTGAAGATGGCACCTGACTGATCCGGAGCTGCCGAACCCGCCATTGTTCCTACTCCGAGCACTGCCCCTGTTTAGGGTTTTCGTCTGTGAAAGGCGGAGGGACTGATCTGATGCTAGGGAGAGCTCTCCAGCGATGGGACCGCGCAAGAAGGCCGTGAGGGGCGATGGCAATCCTGAAAATGGGGGGTACAGGGATGGCTGATCTGAAGAGAGTTGCACGGAGGGATTCTTTCTATGCGAAGCGTGACGATCCACCTCCGAGGAAAGGGAGCTAGCTGGACGGAGGGAGGGAGGCGAACTGTGTGTGGGGAATAAAGGGTAAATTGTTGAGCAAAAGATCCTGCTGACTGTGGAGGCTGATTATGATGAGGAGGGCAGGAGAAGGAAGGATTTGGCCAGGAAGACGATGTAGAGAAGGGAGCCCAGAGAGAGAAGGAGGAGGAGGAGGAGAATGGGGTGTAAAGAGTGTAGAGAGCTACTTGGGTTATATTTTTCCTCATGAGCTCTCTCTCTCTCCCTCTCTCTCTCTCTCTATGTGGGTGGTAAAACCATAGAAAAATACCCCCTACACAAAACAAATCTCTCAATCAAATGGAGGGCCCTTGAGAATCTCAAGTTATTTCAAGCTTTCTTTCACCCATTGCCCCCCCCACCCCCCCAAAAAAACCCAAAGGAAAAACAAATCTTACTCAAATGCTATCATATTTCGATGTGTCAAGAACTCCAAGATCAACAACAAACTAGGGATATCACTGCCTAGCGGTAGCTCAGTCAATAATATGATTGCATGAGAAATCCGTTCGAATCTTGGGTTCTACGGCTCAGTGATGCATGAGAAATCTATGGTCGAGAGTTTGAATCTTGGGTTGAGCGGCTCAACAATACCTTACCTTCAATTCTTGGATTGAGAGGCTCAACGATGCCTTACCTTCGCAACACCTTACCTTGAGGTGCAAAGTTTTGGATGAAGCCCAAAATCAAAGTCATTTCAAAACTAACCCAAAGAAGGGTGGGGATATTGTGATAAAAATAAGAAGAGTTACCAACATCCTTTAATGCAATATTGTAATCACAAAATGCAATAGAATGGACAAGCCCAAGCAATGCATCTCAAACCCATACATCCATGAAGAACTCCCGCTCAAATCTTGGGTTGTGTGGCCCAGCACATCATGAGAAATCCGTGGTCAAGAGTTTCAATCTTGTGTTAAGCAACTCAACAATACCTAACCTTCAATTCTTGGATTGAGAGGCTCAACAATGCCTTACCTTCGCAACACCTTACCTTCAGGTGCAAAGTTTTGGATGAAGCCCAAAATCAAAGTCGTTTCAAAACTAACCCAAAGAAGGGTGGGGATATTGTGATAGAAAGAACAAGAGTTACCAACATCATCTAATGCAATATTGTAATCACAAAATGCAATAATGGACAAGCCCAAGCAATGCATCTTGCATCCATGCATTCATGAGAAGAACTCCACATCAATAGCAACAAAATGTGAAATAATCCAAGAGTAGAAATGCATGTATAGATGTGAATGAGCTCAGTGCACAAGATGTATGGAATCGAAGTCTAAGGCATATCATAGCTAGAAGAGCTTGTGAATACAAGAGTGGGTGTGTGTGTTCAAAACCCAGCTTCCATGAAAAATGGATTGTCCTCATCTTAAAATATGGCTACTTTTGAAAAAACAAGATATATAGAGTAGATGGGGGCAAACTTACATCTCCCACATTGCCTTATAACTATGCCAATAAAATCAAGAAAGAGAATTCATTCATATGACCATATGCAATCATGGATAAAAGCATAAATGCAAAACTAGTAAAGAAAACATAACATGAAGTCAATATTGTCTATTAGCTGCATAGCTGCTACGCGGATGTAAGATCCCATCATGTATGATGAGAATAAATAATGATCATGTATCATTACTTCCTCTCCATAAATCGTGATCATGCATACCCTCTCTAACTCCTGTCTATTCGATTTCATGGCTACCTATGCAACAAGACAGGGATGGCTCTATCAAAGTGGCCATCAATATATTTTCATGAAGCTTGCAAAAGATGCATTGTACATAAGCTTATCGTGTCAATTGTAGGCATATGGCTTCTTTGTATCATTGTTTGAGGCAATTTTGAAAAAGGCATGACATCTTGCTTGGGCTCACTTTAGCCTTGTTAAGTGCTCCTTGATGTAAGGATTGCAATCAATCCACAACTTCAAAATAGCTATTTATTGTCCCTTGAGTGCCTAGTTCATAAATCACTCTTACGACAAGATTAGGTTGTATTTTGGCTCCAATTATAACAAGGCTAACGTTAGTTCAAAGCTGGAACAAGGTTTGAAAATAAAAACAACTCATTCATATTCTCATGAACGTCTATCAATCACAAAGATTTTATCCATGTGTTTGTCATCGTATGTGACTCTTGAATTTTTTAGATAAATATGTGGATGGTGAATGGTGCACATCCTTTTGTGTGTGCAGATATTGTATGCACATAAATCTACTCATTTATCATAAGGATATGTTATCTCATGGAAACACATGAGTTGTGAGTTCTTATCTTTCATTAAGGAAAAGGCAAATCGGAAAAAAAAAAGAAAAAAAGATGTGCAAGCATAGAGAACAAGGCCAAAATATGTATTTGATGCAAGATAATAACAAATGTAAGCAAGCACAACAATCAAGGTTGTAATTAGAATAAAAGTATATCATAGTGGACAACCTATCCCACAATTAAGATCTCTAGATTTTCTTTTCCCATCAAATTAATGACTAAAGTGTGTGCCATTGTGATTTTCTTCAAACATGAAGCATGTTTTGCTGGCTAGATTTGCAAGTATGCTCTTCTTGTATTTAGTGAAACCATGGAGATGTTTTCTAGTAGCCTTAATCCAAAAACACATTAACATGTTACCATATTTGAACAATATGGGCATAAAGGATAGTTTTAGTGGAGTCAACTCACCAAATTGCAAATACACCCTAACTGAGAATGTAGCATGTGATAGCATGTTAATTATTAGCTCATATAACAAACACACAATGCTTGTCTTGATTAAAATTGGTATTCTTACTAGGTGCATCCCTCGATCCCATGATTTATAAGTGAGAGTTATCTCACCATTAATAGGATGCCTAATTATAAGTATCGTACGCATATGTATGCATTTGTGGTTTTATGTGCATCCAATAACAAATGCAAGTTCACCCTTGAAGTGGCAGCCCAGTTAGTTGGGCATGTGGGACATGCACATGCAAGTCTATGGTTCAATACACAGTCTAGCGGCTTGGGGGGACTCCTTCACTAATGTGTGAAGCTAGGACTTGCAAGAAGGGTGACAAAGCGGCCTTGATCCATCAAAGTAAACTTTGTTGTATAGCAACAAAAAATGCATGAAATTATTTTTTTTTAACAAAGGTAAGTTCGCACATTATGTACTTTATCAAGCAACAAAGGACAAAGCCTCCATCTATATCTATGTTTGTGCATACATACATTTGTGTTATTTGATTCAAAATTGTTGTATATGCTTTATTTGATCACTTGTAAGATCGTCAATGCACTCTAGTTTAATTTGTATGCTTATCCTTAGTTCATTATAAATTCTCATACCTCAAAATTTTACTTGCCTCCACAGCCACCAATTGGCTTGAAGTTGTCATTATGCAATAAGCACCTCTCATGATGTTGACATTGTCATTAATTTTTTATAAGTTTTGTGCATATGAATGAGGATACTCTTGTTGTTCTTTCACTCATGTAATTGGTGGCAAGTGAGAACTCCATATTAAACACATGTTACATTATATTTGGTTTCAATTTGACAAATTGACATAGAACATAGTCATAATTAAACATACCTTGAGATTTTTCTACTATCGACATGCATTATGGTTACGTGTGCAGATATCTCCCTTCTTTTAAATTGTTAAATTAAGTTGCTTACAGATGGAAATACTATATGTTGAAATGGGTGCCAACATTTTTGTTTTCTGACCACAAATGTAAATAGTGGCGCATTAGTGAAAGGCTTTTGAAAAATTGACAATATAAGTATGTGCATTAGCATTTCTTGATTTGCATTCAATGGCAAGATATTTCTACTATGTGATGCATATAGGATGGGCTTCTCCAAGCCTCAAATGAATCTCATGATTGTTAAGCATTTGAGTTAGCTCAAAGTTCTTCACTTTTGCCCACTAAAGGAATATGTGTAATAATTTATAGCACTTTGACATTCTAAGTGAAACATGTCATTGTAAGATAAATTCACTAGTAGCTTGCATTCCTTTTGTGCAAGTGCACAACAACCCTTACCCCTCTCCAAAGATGTTATTCCCTTTACAAGCATGCTTACTCATTTTACCAAACTTGCATCTAGTTGGAATCTACAATGGTTTTTCATATATCAAGTAATAAAGTAGTTAAGCTCTAACTGCTTCCTCTCTTTTTTTTCCCAATAAAAGACTAAACAAATTTTTTTGTTTAAACCATTAGAATTTCACCAATAGTACTATGTATGAGATCTTTAATTTTATAAAAATTATTATGTTATTGTCCTAGTCACATAAAATTGTAGTGATCATGGTTTGCTAAAGGATGCTCTTGTTACTACTATCTAAACATATTGAATGTTTGGCATGAATCCCAAGTGCCAATTCAACAATATACAAAGCCATGTGTGTGAATTTAAATGGGTTACTCAAGGAGGATGACCCTAAAGTTGAACATATGTACGAAGTCTCAAGAATTCAAATGGAATAGTGAAGGGGGAGGGAACCCTAGAAGATTGAGCATTCAAATGAAAGCAATGTCACGAAGCATCAAAATGTTCTCAGGTTTAAAACCTATAATATTTTGATTAACTTCTAAAATGTTTGCACTTCTAGGTTCTCTAACTCTTTTAATATGTATACAATTGATGTATGAGTACCTTGGAGCCTAAACTTATCACTCATAAGTTCATTCGCATTTTGTTTAAGGCACCACTCTAGCTTTAAGGTAGTAACTATTAGAAGTCCACAAACCAATGCTCATCTTTTTATCCAAATAGTTTGGACCAAAAGTTCAAGAATTCACACATTAGTATAAGACCTTTAAGCATAAGTGTTGTTATTTTGAGGGAAGGATTTGTGTGGCTAAGGTGGAAATACTCTTTAATGAGTTGCAAGCATATGTAGAACTAAAAGGCCAATTGTGAAATTCTTTATCATAAAAGCCAACTTTTTTGTGGTTGTTTTAGTAACACTTTAATCAAATAACTACACAATGGTGTTGTTAGTAGGATCATAATAAGTATGGATGTTGCATACCTTGTGTACATTGGCGACTAGGGAGAATGATTATTGTCAATGCAATTGGTGATGTTAAGTTTTAGAGCTTAAATCATGGCTTTCTTGAAATGTTGGCAAGGTTAGGTTCTCTATTAAACTTGCACTTATTTGAACAATATGAACCCATTGTTAGGCCATAAACAAAAATCAAGTTTATTTTCTTGTGGTTGTTAGCCTCGAGAGGCAATGAAAACAATAAAGGATCAAAGTTAAAGTTTTGGAAATAATTTTCAAAAATAGATGTTTGTTTCAGACTTCATCATATTAATTTTGGCACCATGCACTTGTAAGGTGTCTATTATATGGAGATGAGGGATCATCGTATAGTTGTAGAAATCGTGTGAGAGTCAGACTTACTCCCATGCAAGTCATAATATCTTCCAAAGTTGAATTTCTTTGAGTCTTCATTATCGCCTACCTTTCATGGGATTTATAGAGAGAGAGAGAGAGAGAGAGAGAGAGAGAGAGAGAGAGAGAGAGAGAGAGAGAGAGAGAGAGAGAGAGAGTGTGTGTGTGTGTGTGTGTGTGTGTGTCTGTGTGCATGCGTGCATGTGTGCTCATGTTGTTGGCTTGGAGCTAGAGTATGAGCCAACTCAATGAGATATAGTTGAGTCATCATAGAGTTGAGCTCTTGAAAGAATATTATTACTGAAATATAGGTTTGAATTAACTCACCAAGGTTCTCATATTATCATTGTGTGTGGTAGAACATGAAGCTTGGGTGCTTGAGTAGGATGGAATGATGAGGAACAAATCTCCCACTTTTGTGCCTCACTTAGTCCCAAACAAGTGTGCTAGATTAGGAGATTGAATCGGTTGTTTATATTATCTAAAGTTTGGTTAAGTAGTGCATATGATAGATTAGGGTAGCATAGGCATCATTGAATAAGAGAAAAAGAAATGCTTAGATAAAACTTAAAAAATTTTAACTCATCAATCCTTTATGACAAGATTGTGCTCAAAAATTCATTTGTTGTTGCGTTAGATTACTCATGCTTTATGAATAATCCATTTGAAAATTTTGTGTGTGTTTGAAGTGAGGGTTAATGAGAAAAAATAGGAAAGGATGGAGCACTCGAACTATCTATGTGTGTAAAGTTGAATCTATCTATGTACTTGAATTTGAGTCTACGTATGGTTAAGCCAGTCTGCATATACTTGAATTCAAGTCTACTTATGAATAGAATAGCTTGTTTGTTGTTCAAACTCACGGAATTCAAATTGCCACCCCCAAGAGCACCCACAATCAAAAGGCCTCAAGCTCATCCATTCAATTAGTCTAATGATCGAATACTAGAACAATAGCATGCTATTGAAGCACCATTTTCCTAATGCCAATGTTGTTACCTAATTAGCCATCGAGGCAATCAATAGCACTTAGCCACGTTCAACATCATTTCTATAGCCTAACCAACATACACTAGCCTACGACTATGATTGGTAAAAGGCAGCCATTGATAACCCATGTGCTTGGTTACATATTTGTTTAACAATTTGGCCTATGAGCCTAACATCTCAAGTGTGCTCATCTATAAGTTGGCATTTGAATATGGCCTACAAGCCTAGCATCCCACTCCCACCTACCATGAGTGTGCTTGCCACAAGGCCTACAACCCATGACTTGGTCTCCCCACTAACAACCATCATCATACGTCCAACCTATGAGTAGCCAACAATGCATGATTAGCCCTATAATAGATATCATCATTATCCTTACAATAAACTTGTAATAAATATAATCATTGTATGTCGTGCAAGCAACCAATGATGCATCCTCGTTGCATGTAGACTACAATAGCATTACGCAAATGATAGCAAGTTTTCCTCATAGCCACATGCCATGCAAGCCATGATTGCAACTCTCGTGGCCTAAAACATGAGCCACATCCCAACCATTAGTGGTGGCAGAGCTTGCCTACAAGCCTATTCACATCAACTACACAACAATGAGCCAACCCTCCTCACAACTCAATGAATAGATAATGATCCATCTAGCCCACAAGCCTATAGTCCAACTCATGGCTTATGTGGCATGCAATTCACCTTGACCAAGTGGCATGTGGCAATGAGTGCAATGCTCAAAACATTGCACAACGCGAGCTACATCCTATCTTCAAGAAGACAACTAGCTCTATGGATCACAACTCCTTAGGCAATCATAGGCAACTACCTTCTCTTTATCCACATGAGTGAAAATGGACGTAAAGATTGCTTTCTCACTTATGGACTTGCACAAGGATATTTACATATAGCAACTTGAGGGTTTTGTTGTGGAAGACAAGGAGCAAATGGTGTGTAAGTTGCCTTAGAGCTTATATGGTTTGAAATATGCTCCCAAGTAATGGCATCGTAAGTTTGATGCCTTTACATGGTCCTAGGGGTACACTAGTAGTGAGAGTAATTACTACTATACATGAGGAAGGCTAGGGATTGTAGCCTTATGATCTCGATTCTTTATGTGGATGTCATGTTGATTTCTAGGAAGTCAATCATGGATGTGGATGCTTTAAAGAAAAGGTTGATGCCTTTACATGGTCTTAGGGGTACACTAGGGGTGAGACTAATTATTGCTATACATGAGGAAGGCTAGGGATGGTAGCCTTACAATCTCGATTCTTTATGTGGATGGCATGTTGATTGCTCGGAAGTTAGTCGTGGATGTGGATGCTTCAAAGAAAAGGTTGCATGAAACCTTTGACATGAAGGGCTTGGGGAATGCTAGTCACATTCTTGGTACATGCATTATGCAAGATTGAGACAAAAATATACTTTATTTATCTCAAAAGGAATACATTGGGAAGGTATTGGAGCATTTCAATCTGGAGAGGGGGAAAGTTATTAGTGTTCTATTACTTAGCCCAAGAGGATAGCCCCAAGTCATATGAGTAGAAGGCTAAAATGGCTAAGGTTCCTTATGCATCTACAATTGGTAGCTTGATATACACCATGGTTGTTATGTGTCTAGAAATTGCCTATGCAGTGGGAGTGATCAACATGTATATGGCAAACCCTAGCAAGAAGCATTGGGAGCCAGTAAAGAGTATCATGAGATACTTAAACATCACTTGATCTATGTGCATATTCTTTCGAAGGAAGGATGCATCTATTATTGGATATGTAGATGCTAGCTTTGTACTGAGTGTAGACTCAACAAGGGCTACTATAGGTTTTGTCTTTGCTTTCACAGGTGGTGCAATCTCTTAGGTCTCTCAATTGTAGCCATGTATGGCTTTATCTACCACCACTGAGGTAGAGTATGTTACAGTCACAAAGGCTTTAAAGGAAGCTGTATGGCATACTCATCTGGTGGGAGGCTTGGGTATTGTAGGAGAGATTCTTGCATTGCACTATGATGGTCATAGTGCCATTTAGTTGGCACAAAACCCTATCTTTCATATAGAAACAAAGCAGATCAAGGTGAATTATTAGTTCATTAGGGAGGTTCTTGAGGACAAGCGCATTGAGCTTGTCAAGATCCATATAATGATAACCCTATAGATCTTCTCATGAAGAGTTTACCTATTGAGCACTTTGCACATTATAGAGTGTTGATGGGCATTGGATAGTATTTTCACTTTGTTCTTATACTTCCATTAAGGTGCATTGGCTTTTAAGTGGGAGATTGTTGGGGTAAAGGCCAATGACCTCGGGCACCCCTTGTATTTGTACACATTATGCAATCATGTTACAAGTGAAGAATAAGGGTACCATCTACTTTGTACCCATATAACTCTCTTGTGTTCTTCTCTCTCTCTCTCTCTCTCTCTCTCTCTCTCTCTCTCTCTCTCTCTCAACCCATGATAATGTAGAGAGAGATTGACATTGTCAAGAGTTGAATCCTAAATTTGAGATCAACATGTCTTCCAATTCTTGTCTAGCAGCAGACCTAGTAATGCCTTCCTAATAGACTAGGAAAAACACCTTGGACTAGAGAACAAACCAAGATTCCCCTGATTGCCAAACAAGTAGAGAAGTATAGAGTGGGAGATGATCCCTATAGCTTTATAGGGTAATTTGGATAGATATATGTGAAAGGTGGAGCTTGAGTGGAACCAGCTATGGTTGATGGAGCAAGAGAGCAAGAGATAGACACACCATATGTGGGAACTCCAACTGTCACAATGTGTGATCGACCTTCCCTTATTCAATAGTCATCGAAAGAATAAGGAATAATGTGATAATGATGGGTTCCCACTACTTGCAATGTACAAGTGTACAAGTACAATGCATAGTAAGTAAATGTGGGTAGCTAGGTATAGGTGCCTTTACCCCTAACAACCTCTTACTTAAAGGAGAATGTGCCTTAGTGAGGAGTGAAAGAAAAAGAGAAAAAAGTACAATGTGTACATAGAGTACAACAGGATGAGAAAGGACGTCATCTCATTCTATCCCCATCATCTTTCTAAGAAAAGTAAAACATTCTATTGAGAAACTTTTAATGAGCAGGTCTACAAGATTCTCATCTATCAAGTTCTTGACAAGCTCAATGGACTTGTCCTCTACCACCTCTCTGATGAAGTGATAGCGCACCTCAATGTACTTTGTTTTCCCATGGAAGACTATATTCTTGGCCAATTGAATAGCACTCATAGAATCCAAATGTAATGTAGGAGTCAATCATACCAAGACTGTAACTAGATGGCCTAACCATAGGGCCTCCTTGTAAGCCTCAATGGCTGCAATATACCTAGCCTTGATAGTAGACAAGGTTGTGTGCATTTCTACACCCTAGACACCCAATAGGTATCATCTCTAACATAGGTAAATATCTATATAGAAGCGAACTTCCTATTGTCTACACGTCTGCATAATCTGGGTTAGTGTAACTCATTACTCCTATATCCTAGCTACCATAGTAAATGCGCATATCTGATGTGCCTTTCAAGTATCTCATGATACCCTTCACAGTGTCCCAATGTTTCCCGGCATGTGTAGCCACATAATGTATAGCAAATCCTATTGTAAATGCATACATTAAGTTGCCTATTGCGGATGCATACGATAGAACCTTGGCCATCTCGGCCCTCTCATCATTTGACTATGGATATTCAACCTGACTAACCTTTGTATGAGAAGGTAAAGGATACCCAATAGGCTTACCATCTTGCATATGCAATCACTCAAGTACTCTATGCATGTACTCCTTTTAGGACAAATAGAGAAGTCCCTTAGAGCGTTTGTGCATAATGTGCATACCAAGTATGTGTGAGGCATGTCCCATATTCTTCATCTCAAAGCTCTTATTGAGGTGAGTCTTTAAAGCATCCAACTCAACATGAGCACTCCCAATGATAAGCATATCATCAACATAAAGCACCAAAATAATAAGGCTACCATCATAGGCCTTCTTCGTATATAGACATAGATCTATATCACTATGAGAATACCCAAGCGAATGTATAAAAGCATCAAACTTATGGTACTACTCCCATGGTGCCTGTTAAGCCAATAAAGACTTTTCTTCAATTTGCACACTAGATGTTCCTTGTATTTCTTTGCAAAGCCCTTGAGCTACTATATATAAATCTCATCATACAAGTCCCCGTGTAAGAAAGTCACCTTAACATCCATCTGATAAAGATCCAAATCCAATTGAGCAACCAAGGCCAAGACAAGTTTGTCATCTTGACTATAGGAGAAAAGACTTTCATTGAAGTCAACACCATACTTCTTCTTAACACCCTTTGTAACCAATCTAGCCTTGTATGAGAGCTTTGGGTAACCAAGGTTACTCTTTAACTTGTACATCCACTTTTATGGTAATGCACATTTCCTATCAGGCAAGGAAACTAAGTTCCATATATGGTTCTTTTGTAACAAACCAAACTCAGATTGCATAGCTCTCTCCCAAGAATGAGAATCGCCTCTATGCATAGCCTCCCCATATGCAAGTGGCTTAGCAGAGTTTGTCATAATGACATAATCCATAGATGGCTCATAGCAATTTGGAGGACATCAAGCTCTAGCAGAGTGCCTCAAGGCTGATTATAGAGCCTTTATGACATATCCTCTCTATCTAATGGCATGATCCTATACAATAGGTTAGATACATTATGAATTGTAGTAAGCTATCTCACTAGGGCTAGCTATATGACAACATGAGGCTCCTCTTAAAAGATCACCATGCATACCTTAACTACCTACTCAGACTATGTAATACTTCCACGCAATTAAAAATTAGTTGGTTAGTTTGAAAGTTAGTTAGCTAGTTAGTAAGTTAGTAAGGTTACTAACTAAAGTAAAAACTAACTAACATTAATAACTAACAATTTTTATTTAATTAAAAATATAAAAAATTGAGAGTCATTATCCGACATTTTTCCTAGCTTGGCAAGGACTGTAGCCACACTTCACGGAAGTTACAATGTGAATGAGAGTTATGAGCCATATTAATCACTAGTGTTAATGTGTATAGTATGGGTGGTCGAAAAATATTAGATTTTTGGGCAAAACTAGCATATTTTAGATATTGTAGATAATACTTATTGTAAATATATTAAAAAGCTATGGAGATTTCTAGAATAGGATGTCATGTTTTAAAAAAAAGCAAGTGGTTTTTTTCAGCTTGTTTTGGAGATTTAATACAAAAAAAGAAGGATTGGCGAAATCATGTGCGTCACGATCGTAGTTTATAGGCAATAAAGAGCACTTCGAATAGGGAGAAGAAGAAGGAGTGATCTGGAAGATTTCTAATCAAGTGTCTTGGGGTTTTATCCCCCTTTCGGAGCCAACGAAACTATCAAAATTGTGATTTGAGCATCATATTTCTGATTTTTCCAAGATCCCCTCCATAAAGAGCTCTTTTTCTCAACCACAATCCTTATTCTCTTGTTTAACTATAAATATGAGACATGGGGAGTAGTTAGAGAAGCACAAGGAGACCCCGAGAGGCTGGGAGAGAGAGGTAGAGAGAGGGAGGTAGAAGGATACCCCTCTAAGAGATTGAGAGAGAGAGAGAGAGAGAGAGAGAGAGAGAGAGAGAGAGAGAGAGAGAGAGAGAGAGAGAGTTACCCCGAGAGGCTATGAGGGAGAGAGTTAGCTCAATTCCCCCTATCTCAGTCTTCGATTAAGCCACCTTCTCTTATGCTCTCTCATCTCAAATCCATTCCTCCTTTATCTCTCGAATCCACTTGCGGACGATGAACCCCAAGCGAAAGATCTCTCCAAAAACTGAAATTACACATAAATTGCATGGAAATTTCACGCTAATATATATATGAAAAGTTTCAAGAATACGCATTAAACTACAATTAAGCTAGATAGATTTTATGCATCCGTATCTATTTGCTTGGTTGAAATAATAGGAAATCCTATTATATCTCACAAAACATAGATTGAACTTGTGATAGAATACGTAGGGTCCTTAGGAAGTTGAAAGAATTTCAAACCCTAAAGAGTTGAAGGATTCTTCTCAAGGCCCATCTTGCTTGAAGCTGAAAGGAATTTAAAGTTCTTAAGTAACTATATGAATTAATGACAAACCCTAGTTCAAATGAATACATAGGATTTCATTGTAGGGAAGCCAATGTTCCAAATTGCAATCAACATTGCAAAGATACTCCTTCATTCAAAAGAACGAGGAAATTAAATTAGGTTATCTCTGGAAATCTCAGATGATGACGGGGATAAAGTCGAGACTAGATGCTATCGCATCAAATCAGAATTTCCTTTGGCAAAGAGAACAAAGAAATGTCTAGTATGTATTGTGCACTTCTACTTGTGTTTGTACTTAGGAACACCTATTTAGAAAAGGAGTCATCTAACAAAGTAATTGATAAGAAGAAAATCTTTCAAATTGGATTTAGGTTGAAACACCTAAGAAAGGCGTGTTGAGCACCCCTAGCTAGCCGCCAACCCTATCTAAGGGGGCTTTTGATAACCACGTCGGGAATGTGGACCGAACCCATCATGAGAGGTCTCTCTATAGAAACATATGTTCATAGGTGGATGCTCGAGTGCCAGGGGGGCTCTTGCTGTAAATCCCTTGCCCCCGGATCCTACTCAGATGGTCTACGTGACTCGGGAAGGAATCTTGAGGCCTTGTTACTAGTGCAAGGGTAGAAACTTGGAGGAAAATAAGATGCATCCTTATGGATTGCGGGAAGGAATCTTGAGGCCTTGTTACTAGTGCAAGGGTAGAAACTTGGAGGAAAATAAGATGCATCCTTATGGATTGCGGGAATTGTCCCATGGATGGGATTTGTATCTTAGTTGAAATTTTAATATAAAGTTTAGTTCCAAGGAATTTGTCTAATTTGTTTTCGTGTCAGTGCATAAAATTACGTAAAGGAACATGTGACTAATAGGTTAATTAAGGAAGCCGCTTGTATGTGTTACCACTAATGTGCCCTTAGGTAAGTAAGAAACTAAAGCTATCAAGGGAAGCGGGTGGGCACAACCCCCGACGGGTTTGTCCTACGACAGGGTGGTCCTAGAGAAATGGGAGGCTTCTCAACATTCAAATTGTGATGACATATTGACCTTAGATAATGTAGGATAGAACCCTGGCTCATATCGTTTTAAGGGATCGGAATGGGACTTTACTTTACGAGTAGAGAGGTCGAGCGATGCATCCCTCTTGTTTCCCATTCTCTTTGAACCAAGTGCAATATGAGTCTGCCTCGGTTTAGATGCTTTGTGCAAAGTAGATCGACGCTAGAAGGTTGTAGAATGACTTGACCATTAGAAACCTAGGAAGATTCAGGTCGATCCTAACAAGGTTGGCCGATACATTTCGTTGTGAAGTAAACTCGAGATCGCTAAGTGACAAACCCTATGACATTCTGTGGGAGTGCCAGGCGGCATCTTTTAGATCAGACTCCCAATGGACTACTAAAATGTGTTGCGACCTAGGCACGTTACAAACTACTTATGCATTTTCTCCTCATAGAAAATCACACCATGGCAACAAATAACCTTTTGAGTCTATGGATCCCAAAGGCAATAGACCATCTCACATGCATCCCCATATCCAAGAAATATACCTTTGATAGACTTAAGATCTAATTTATTACGCTTGTCTTTAGGAATATGGTAGAAAAGCTCACATCCAAAGACCCGCAAATGAGCATATGACAATGGAGGTTTCCCAGACCATATCTCCTTTGCAATCTGATAGGCACGAGCAGTGCATCGAGATCTATAGCAATAGTAACTGCCTTAGTCCAAAAGTACTATGATAAGCCTGCCCAACTAAGCATACTATAGACTCTTTCTTTGATAGTCATGTTCATGCACTCTACTATTCGGGGTGGGGTGTATGGGGTGATCAACTAATGCTTAATACCCCTATCATTGCAAAACTGCTCAAATGCCTTAGAGACATATTCAACCTCATTGTCATGGCCTTAGGTATTTCAACTTGTACCTAGACTAGTTCTCAACAAGAGCAACAAACCATTGAAATGTGGCCAGAACATCTGATTTTTGCTTAATAGGATGAGCCCTAGCCTTACACGAATAATCATTAATAAATGTCCTAAAGTACTCTGATTTTTGCTTAATAGGATGAGTCCAAGCCTTACATGAATAATCATCAATAAATGTCCTAAAGTACTTCATGCTACCCAATGACTAATAGGGCATGGGACCACAAACATCATAATGCACAAAAGCCACTAGCTCACCCATGTGTGTAGAACTAGACTTCTTATGTGAGTTACGAGTCTACTTGCCATAAAGATAATGATCACATGAATCAAGATGCTAGTAATCAAGAGGCGAAAGATACTACGAATGAGTCAATACTTTCATTCCTTTTAAAGACATGCATCTAAGGTAACAATACCATAAAGATGCATGTGGTAAATTAGTCATAGCTAATACATGGTCAATAGACCTAAATATAAATAAAGAATAGAGGTTGCCAACCTCGAGCAAAAACAAGGCAACCATGGGTAATCTTCCATGTAGACTCACCAAAAGGGACATGATATTCTCCGTCATCCAACTATTTATAGCTTATAGCTGAGAGTAGGCTTTTGGTCAAAGTTGATACATGATATACACCATGCAAAACAAAAGATCTACTTGAAACAAACTATAATCCAACATCCCTAATGCCAATGACATCCAATATAGTACCATTTCCCAGAAGTCTCGTAGAGCTTGTAATGCTGCGATAGATATGAAACTAATCCTGATGTGGGGTAGCATGGAAAGAAGCCCTTGAATCAAGTCGCCAACAAATTGAGAGTAAGTAGATGAAGCATCAGTCAACTAAGTAGCATCAAGAGACAAAGCAGCTAAGATATAGTCATCATTAGACTCGATTTGCACTACATTTATCTCTTCAAACTTCACACTGGACTTACTAGGGACAAAGTTATGGTAATCAAACTTTGCATTATCTTACACTTTTCCCTTGTCTTTCTCATTGTGCATATCATTACACATTTTATGGCACTACAATTGAATATGACTCTGTTATCCACAATAATGACATGTCAAAGAGGACTTATGTCCCTGTGGGACTTACTACGAGATTGCCCATGAGATTGAGACTTGCCCCTAATGGGCTGGGAGTCTCTACCATGGTTATTATTGGTATTACCACCATTTCTACCTCTAATAGTTAATGTGTGAGAAGTGCAGGCTACATCAATGTTCTTTCCATTGACCTCTTTGGTTGGTAGAGCACTCTCTACATCACTATACTTAAAACCAACCTCAGGGGATGAGCACTCATAGCAATACAAAAGGTGTCCCATGACTCGGGCAGTATAACAAGAAAGAACAAAGACTTGATATTATATCATATTCAATTTGAATGCCTTGCGATATAAGCTAGTTGAAAATGGAATGAAACTGATTCAAATGAATAGACGCAGCCATACCCTCCTTCATGCAAAGGTCCACAAGTTTCTTTAATCAGTACAACTGAGATGTAGGACTTTGTTTGTCATAATGATCACAAATATTTTTCCATAATGCATAAGCATTGTCCTCAGTGCCAAAATGACATTACAATACACCTAGTTTCTCACGCTTTATGCCCTCTAACTTCAATGGTTTAACTTGTCTCTTTCACATTAAGACTTACCATATCCACATCTTTCAACATTGGAAATTATTGCCATTAAGCTTTTCAATATTGAAAATAGCATTATCGGTTGATGACCCTACCATAATGATTGCAAATGTTTGCAAATGACAAGAGTATGGGATGTTGTAAATTCAACAAAAAATAGCCCTAAAATTGATCCAAAAGAGTGAGAACAGATGAGACTAGATCTATCCACAAACTATAATAAAAAGAGTGCCAAAACAAACTGTTTGCTCTCCAAAAGAATACCAAAAACTATAATTACAACAATGCTAAAATAAATGCAACAATATAAGCAAGACCACTATGGAATAATAATAAAAAATACCAAGCTCTTGCTATTAGGAATATTCGAGTAACAATCGGGATATATAAAAGCAACTAGAAGTGAATAGGCATACAACTGGTACTAAAGTCTATCATAAAGTCAAAGTATAAGTAATCAATACATCCCATAGGCATAGATATCATGCATGTAGAATATCTCAAGAGTAGTGACCAAGATATTCCAAATGCACAACTAACTAAGCAAAGAGTAATGATGCTTATTACATAACCAATATGCATATATGCATCACTAACAAAATACTGACAAAGGTAAGTACTAGTGTCCAAAGTGTATGGAATCAAATTAGCCCATAAGTGGAGGTAACTACATCCACTAGCATAGAATACAACATATATATGAATTAAAAGTCTCTCTATCTCAAATAACCAATCTTTGTCAAGTAAGTACAAGTATCTCCCACTAGAAGCAAATCTAGACTACAAAGTGAGCAAGCAAAGCTCAAGACACAACATCAAAGCATCTGGGGAAGCCCAAGCACATAATAAATACATCCCTAAGTATAAGTATCTAATGAAGCTTTAATGCCCATAAGTGAGTAAGCACAAAAGCTCAAAACAATTGACCAAAGCCCAAATGTAGATCAAATCCAAGTGCCAAAGCATGTCATAACCATATTCGGGCTCATACATCAATGCTAGATATCACTATAGACATATGGCATACCCAAAATACCAAATAGACACAATAGGTATAAAACCTTGTTAGTAAAAGCCTGATGTCCACATTGCTACAACAGTGAATACCCTATCAAAACTAAGCTAATTTAAGCTCAAATGCATCTCAAAAAGTATCTCAAGACATCCATAAATGATCTAGCTTCAAAACATGAGTATATGGGCATCAATAGAAGCATAAGTAAGTTCCAAATCTTGAAGTAAAAGTATCCCAAACCTATATACAATATGTCTACTATATAGTATAGCAAAGATAGAGGTTGGGGAGCTATCAAATGATGCCCAAGAGCAATCACCAATGCCAAGGAAGCTGCCAAAGTATTTGTCAAGTGTTGGAGGATCAAACCATGAGTTGTAGGTGCTAGAGAATGCTAGGGACAAGGAGCTGAAAATTGGCGCAAATCATGCTAATGATGATGGTGTATTTGCTAGTCTTACTGCTCACTTGAAAGCCTCAAGTAATGATGAATGAAATCTCTTGAATCCTTGGAGCAAGCCTTGACAAGCGAGAGTAAGTTGGAAGAAGATAAATGATCTTTGCATACCTCAGGGTAAAGAAGCCATGGTTTCCATGAAACCTTGAGTTGAAGCTTTAAATCCAAGTTGAAGCAAATGGAAAAAGCTCATTGAGTACAAGCTATGATACTGGTTGAAAGGTAGAGCCTAAGTGGAAGCACAAAAGCAAAAGCAAGAGCAAGACAAGTGCTATGGTGGATGGAGTAAGAGAGTAAGAGAAAGACACCCTTGAGATACTGTATTTGGGAACTCCAATTGTCACAACGTGTGATCGGCCTTAAGAGAGTAAGAGAAAGACACCCTTGAGATACTGTATTTGGGAACTCCAATTGTCACAACGTGTGATCGGCCTTCCGTTATTCAATCATCAATGAAAGAATAAAGAATAAAGTGATAATGATGGGTGCTTGCCATTTTGCAGTGTGTAGGTGTGCGGTACATGCAGTACAATGTATAGTGAGTAAATGTGTGTGGCTAGGCACATATGCCTTTGCCCCTAACAATCTGAGGCTAACAACCTCACATTAGACTTGAAAAAAGTGCAAGCCTTTGGATTGTGCTTATGTAAAAAAAATTCAACTCCACTCCCTCCTCTCTCACGTGATTACTAAATTAATATAGTATTGATATTGTTATTATATGAACATATCAACATTTTTATCAACATAATATACTTACATATAAAGTTATTATTCATATTTACTATCAAATTATATTATATGATAAAAGCATCAATGTATCTATTAAAACATTTAAATTATAAGGTAACTATAAATTAAAACATCAAAATAAAAAATATGTTTGTTAGAGAGAGAGAGAGAGAGAGAGAGAGAGAGAGGCACCATTCTACATGGCACACATGCACAACTCAGAGAGAGGCACCATTCTGCATGGCACACATGCACAACTCTCTCTCTCTCTCTCTCTCTCTCTCTCTCTCTCTCTCTCTCTCTCTCTCTCTCTCTCTCTCTCTCTCTCTCTCTCTCTCTCTCTCTCTCTCTCTCTCTCTCTCTCTCTCTCTCTCTCTCTAGCTCCTTCGTTTCATTCGATGCTCCACTCTAGCTCTGTTCATCTGACACTCCACTCCATCTAGCGCTCTGCTCCATCCTCCTCCACCATCTCTTTTGTCTTGTTGCAACCAACTCTTTGCCAGTGGCGCCACCTATGCTAGCTCTCTATCTCTCTCTCTCTCTCTCTCTCTCTCTCTCTCTCTCTCTCTCTCTCTCTCTCTCTCTCCTTTTTTCTCATCCTCCTCCTCTCTCTCCTTTTTGTTTGTTTTTTTGTGTTTTTAAATGTTAATAGTGATAGTTATTTTGCTAATATTAATAACATGATATAACCAAAATTATAATTATTATATAATTACATTTTATATCAATAACATAATATTATGAATAGAATTATGTACTTATGTTAATATCAATAACTATTATATTAGTATTAATAACATAATATAACCAACTTTATGTTATTATGTTATAACTAGAATAGTATGCTATACTGTAATAACAATAAAATAATTACATATTTTTAATAATATTAATGCTAATACTAGTCTATAACCCTATTAATATTAATTTTGGTGCATACATCCACAATATAGTCATATGGTTTTCAATGATGCAAAATTTGATGATATTTTTCTACTTTTTTATATATTAGTTTGTAGTGTAATATAATTGGGGGATTAATAAAATTGATATCAAGAATATCTTCTATGAGACAGAGAACACTTTCAATCACGTTTGTTGTAACACACCAATAGATAGTGGAATCCAAATCCTATAGAGCTTGAGAGTTATGCACAAATGCTTTTGTGTTGGCAGAGAGAGAGAGAGAGAGAGAGAGAGAGAGAGAGAGAGAGAGAGAGAGAGAGAGAGAGAGAGAGAGAGAGAGAGAGAGAGAGAGAGAGAGAGAGAGAGAGAGAGAGAGAGAGAGAGAGAGAGAGTTGAGGGGAGAGGAGGAGGAGGAGGGGAGAATGTGGTGGTGGTGGTGTATAAGATGAAGGTGGTGGTGATGGTGGTAGAAGTGGAAGTGGAGGTGGTCGCAACTAAAGGTGGAAAAAGTCAATTATGTGGAATAAAAATAGAGGGGTTGTAAAAAAAATCTTGCTAAAAATCTTGCTCAAAAAATTCCCTTCTCTCCCTTCCCCTAACAGTGCTTTAACAATGCTTGAAAGCAACCCTATAGTAGTAAAAAGTACTTTGTGAACTATTTAGTAAGAATGGTAGTAAAATGTGTTGAGATGAGAGCAAGACACTAGTACAAGGCTTAATCAAATCTAGAGTGGATAGGCAACACAAGCATAAAAATAGTATTCAATTGTTTATTCAGAATAGAAGGGCATCTTTGGTTACCAAGTACAAGGGATAGGCTAATCCCCAAACCAAACTAGTAGTAAGGAGCTTATTTGACTTTGATATAATGATAGATACAATGTTAAGAGTATGAACACACTCAACACTACTCAATAGTATACCTCTATGGTGCCTATTGTCTACTACCACTCTCATAGTCTAGGACAGAATTGGGCTCTTTTGGGATTGCACTAGGAGTGCTGATAACCATTGTTATTTCTCCTATGAGCGAATCTCAAGCAATCCTTTGGTAGATAGATGCTATATTAAGTGAAAAACAACTCTCCTTCACACTCTAGCATGGGATAATGACTATAACTATAGATATTCAGCTCCTTAGGTAGGTAAGTAGATGTAGTCTTGAATTTTTGCAACTAGATGATCAACCAATTTTGTGGCTTTACTAGAGATGAAATTTGTAAAATCCTAATGGTCAAGTTATAGTACACCAAGAGATGAACATCTTTTTAGTCCACAAGTTAATGGATAGATTTAGAGATATTAACTCTCTGAAATTGCTTCTTGCAAAAGTGGTAACTAGCATTTTCTACTTGATTGAAGGAGACATTTTCACTATCCATGCCCACACGTTGTTTACTATCAAAAGTGCACTCATAGGTCGAATGTATGACCTTAGGTACATTTTTTTACATCACAACATCATCCTTGACCTTTGCTAACCTAAAAGCATTATTTACACTTTGATAAAGAGGTAGTGTGAGCTTGCATACTTTAGCATTCTAATCATGATGTTAGGACAAAAGAAAAGAAGTGGCATGAACCAACCACACAAAATAATTGAGTGTTGGGACTACAATCAACCTGAGCATATGTCAAATAACTGTTTGAAGAAGTAAGAACCTCCCTAAGAAGATAAGGTTGACCCAAGATGTAATGAGTGTGACAGAGCATGTCATAGATGCTCTCATTGATGACGGTTCAAATTTCAATATCCTAACTTATGATGCATGGATCAAGTTCAAACAACCCAAACTTGTACAAACAACAATAACAAATATAACTATCAAATTTTATAGAGGATCCTCATAATCCTTACTAGAAAAGTGTAAATTTCCCATGGTAATAGAAACTAAAAAAGTGCCAATCATGTATTATGTGCTCCAAATTGTGAAGATGTGGGAAAAGAAGTCTTGTTTGGAAGAACTTTCAAGCTATGATCAAGTGTGATGTTAATAATGAAGCACAACATGTACACCTAAGCCTACCAAGTGTCAAGATAATTAAAGCTTTTAGTAAAGGCAATCTTGCTTATGCTCAAGAGAAAGGAAAGAATATGGTCTCAAAAGTAGTTAAAACCCTAGTGCGGATGTATACCCACCAACTTAAGCAAGGAACAAGATTCTAGCACTTCATCGAAAGTAGATGCAAAACCTAAGTAAGAGATAACAACCAACACATCAACTACTAAGATGTGCTCTTCTTGACCAAAATTTCTAGCAAACTTTAAACCCAAATTGATCACAAGATGTCTCATTTAAATGGTAGAAAAAAGTGCACAAAAAGAAAAACCCAAAAAGTAGGTTCCACAAAGAAATTGACGACATGCAATGTTAGTTGCTTGAGTGTATGCTCAAGTTGACATTTGGTTAAGCATGAACAACTTCTAGTGTTATCGGTGACATGGAAAGAGCAATAGTACTCATCATCTAAAAGATGTGACCCATTAGAGTCTCTGGGTAGATGCATCATTACCATTTAAGAACTACTTCTTCCCCTTGTCATTACTTAGAATACTATTGGATATACTTGAAAATGAGGAACTGCTTCTTAGTCTCTTAGACCAATCACTAATTGTAGATCTACTACCAGGTGATGTGTTTGGTCTAGTAAGGGTTCATAATTCATGCTTTTCTATCTACACACGACTATCATGACAATGATGATCATCCACTGCATCTCCAGTGGATGCATACTAACTACTCATCTCATAAAAAACAACTTCCTTGTGCACTCTAAACTCACTGGTGATAGGGTTATAATAAGATAACCTTTTTGCTCTATAGAGTATCCAACAAATATATATTTTTAAGCCTTTGGATCAAGATTCTTATTTAACTCATCATGAACATGAATACACATAATATAACCAAACACTTTCAAGTGTGACACAACAAGCTTCTTGCCTATAAAATGTTCTTTAGGGATCATACTACAAATTTTAGAAGTTTTGCTCATAATATATATTTATATATATAACCTTAGACAAAAAATACATTGGCATATTCTTCTCAATCACTATCAATGCTCATGCAACTTCTATAATATGCATATATTTCCTTTTTGTAGCCCCATTTTGCTGTGGTATATTCTTACATCTAAATTCTTGCTTTATTCCATAAGACCTCAAAAAATAAGTAAACTCATTAGAGAGGTATTCTCCCCATGCATTTGATTTCAACCATGAGTGGAGGGGGCTAAATATTAACCTTAAGAGACAATGAAGAAAATAAAGGATGAAAAGTCAAAAAATTTATTTGCGAATAAATAGTTCTTCCAAACTTTATCATAATATTTAGGTACCCTCCACTCTTAAGGTGCATTTGTAATTTATCCCATCTATTTATGTGGATGAGAGATCATCGTATTTTTGTAAAACTTATGTGAGAGGTGGGTCACTTGCTGTAAGTTTTATTATCTCATGGAGTTACATTAGATGAGCCACAATGGAGGTGAGAGTTATGGGCAATTTCTATTCTCTTTTACTTAGACTAGGTATAATTAAACTTAGTTGTATGCATGAATTGAGAGGACTAGTCTAGAGCCAAAAAGAGGAGTGGGCCATGCAACTTTACATGGGAAAGCATAACCCTAACTCTAGCATATAAAATGTAAAAATATCAATAGAAAACTCATTCTTTTGTGTGCAACTTTGTGAGTTCAAGCTTCTCCTTATCCACCATTGAGAGAGAGAGAGAGAGAGAGAGAGAGAGAGAGAGAGAGAGAGAGAGAGAGAGAGAGAGAGAGAGAGAGAGAGAGAGAGAGAGAGAGAGAGAGAGAGAGAGAGAGAGAGAGAGAGAGAGAGAGAGAAGCTTGGAGCTAGAGTATGAGCCAATTAGATGAGAGGTAATTGGTTCGTTGTAGAGTAAAGCTCTTGAAAGAACAAAAGTGTCTCTCCAATCTCTTGCCATTGAGCTCTTGTTGAGGCCAATAGCGGTAATGTGACATACACTATTAGTTTGCGTATTAGGTTTATAAGATAAATTAGTCTCTTGATTGTAGGATATTGTGCATGAAAATAGTGGTAACACCATTTAAGGGCAATTGGGCTTTCATTTTGCATAAGAGGAATGATATTGTTACTATATGGTATTGTCCATGAAAATAGTGGTAACACCATTTGAGGGCAATTGGGCTATCATTTTGCATAAGAGGAATGGCATTGTGACTATATGGTATTGTGCACGAGAGTAATGGAAAATGGCCCTTGTTGGCCTAAAGCAAAAACTTGGATATAAAATGGACATAACATCAATTTTGCACATAATGTGCAATTGTTGTTATAGAGCATGGTATGATGGGTTGATCTATGCTCACATAATGCACAACCATCCTTGGAGAGTCATCCAAAATAGAAGTTGTAGATGCATGAGACGGCCTTAGTCACCTCTACAAGAAAAGAAAGGGAGCAAGAGTTGGAAACTTTATCATTCATCTACTCACCAGAAGAGAAAGGAAAGAGGAAGCCACCCCATTGCATTCAGGATTGTTGCTTCATTGTGGGGCTTCGATAATGATTCTAGCTAGCATGGTGATAAGTTTTAGCCTTCCACACAATCCCATTGTATTCGCTTGCTTCTTTGATGTAGAGTTTTCCAATGATTCTAGTAGCATGGTACTATTGTAGCCTGCCACATAAAGGATCTCAAAAGTGGATAATATATGAGAAGCTCAATGTTTAGTACCTTTCCCTCCCTAACAGGTTTGTTATTATTACTTCACTCCATCTTGTAGGCAATAACTATGTACATAATCAACTAACAACCAATTAGTAGAGGTGGATTTAGTGGAAATAGTGCCTCACATGTCTTGTTGACTACTCTTACTGCAAATAGGTTGTTAACCATGGTGAATAGTTACAAATATGCTTAATCATCCTCACTTGATGCAGGGTTAATATAATGAAAGCATTAATGAAATCTTGGTAAAAAAAAGTGGTGCACTCTTAAGCAAAGGCTTGACATGGGGATGAAGGGCATGTATGCAACCAAATATTGCACTAAGATTCATGTCTATCATGCAAGTTACTGATGACTCAAACATATGTTTGATTTGGGGTTTACTCTATAGCTTATTACAAAGCTACATTGGATAGTCTAAGACATGGATCGTGCTAATGGTGGCGATTAAAAAAAAAAAGGACCCATACTACCTAGATGGTTGTTGATGGTTGTGAAATTAGAACTTTTGCAACACAAGAGTGAAACTTTGGCATAATAAAACAATTAGTTGCTTTATTGTGTTCTTAAGATGGAGCTTGAGGTATAGGGCCAAAGTATGCATGCTATAAATTTTATGGGAAATAGAATTAGATAAATATAGCCTAGAGATAAAACATCATAGTTTTGAATGGGGAAGAGTTTGCGTACAAATTAGCTTGATGGAAGTTTTTCATGTCAACTCAGATTCAACATGTTTTTTGATGGGCACTTTTATGTATCAAATGGGAAGTATAGAGGGAGCTAGGGGCATAAGGAATTGTGTGGAGTGTAATAACTAAATAAGTGGATGTAGAAAACTCTTAGAGACCTCAATGACAAGGTTGACATGGTGGAGTAGCGGAAAACTTTCAAGATGGTGGTACTTGTGGAGGCACCCTAACATTGTATCACTATCCCATTGAGATAGAGAAGGCAAAATGCATTGTAAAAGTTTTTCAAATTTCAATGCTACTACATTAGTTGAATAGTAGTCTTATTTGGGGCTTTCTAATCACTTCTAAACTTGGAAACTCATGAAGAGCAAAAGTAAGTGCCTTCATTGCCATTGCTTGGCTTATTTTCTCATGCTTAGCTTTAGATGGAGCATATTTAAACTTTTGATGAATTGGAGCCCTTGAGAGCTTGGCCAAGAAAAAAGTATGGCTATACATTGATGGTGTTAGATTTTTTGCCAAAAACAAAACCCTTGGAAAATCATGAAGACCAAAAGTAAGTGCCTTCACTGTCATTACTTGGTTGTGGAACATAAGCTCTTGATGATTGCAGTCCTTGAGAATTCGGCCAACAAAAAGTATTGCTACAACTTGATGTTGTTAGATTTTTTGCCAAAAACAAAACCCTTAAAGTCTATAACTAACATATCAAGAAACCTAGATATGTTGAGTAGGGGTACAATTGTTGCTAAGATAAGAAAAAAAAGATGACCAAATTATTGAAGGACCCTTCAATTGAGGAAACCAACAATAAAAGTAGAGAAGATAAGCTTTAATCTAGTAGGATTTTGATATTTACAAATAGATTAGGGCATTGCGACCAAGAAAGACATAATTGCTTCGAGAAAGATAGAATTGCTCTAGATATACTCAAAGAGAATCATCGAATCCATGTATTGTTATGCATGTTACTACCTAGTAAGGGTTTTTCTTTCCATATCATGCACTAACTTTTCTAATAACAACATATAATAAACCATCCTCAACATTGTGTTTAAGTTGTATGTGGAATAGTAGATTGGATCGATGTTGTGAGCACCCAGGCATACATAGAAATTTGCCAATGGGAAATCAAGGGTTAGGTAGACACATGCACCCTAAACTCCTAGCGACATTTCTCGAGGGGGTTGAATCCTAATTAATAGTACTCTTACTATAGCCCATAACTTTAAGAAGCAAATAATTTCAATGTGTGCATTCAAGTGAGCACATGAAGTGCACTTACGCTAGCTATTACGAACATAGAGTAATCATCCATTTTACAATGTAAGTGCACCTAAAGTGCACTTACGCTAGCTATTGAGAATACATCACAATCATCCGTTTTATGATGTGAATACGAGAGAGAGAGAGAGAGAGAGAGAGAGAGAGAGAGAGAGAGAGAGAGAGAGAGAGAGAGAGAGAGAGAGAGAGAGAGAGAGAGAGAGAGAGAGAGAGAGAGGTGTTGCCCTTGTTATGTGGGGTGTGCAGGTTGTGCCTACATGAGGTACTAGTGGGGAGGGCTTTACCATTCAACCAATTTTCAATAGAGTGTCTTGAAAGAGAGGTTGGTAGAGTGGAGACATTTGCTTTCATCCATAAACTAAGTGGGATATTTGCAAAGGTGAAGGATTTTTTGCCTAAGAATTCAATAGAATGTATTTGTGAGATAAATACTAGATTGGAGTTGATTCATCTTTCAATCAATGGGATCATAATTCAAGGCAAAGAAAATTAAAACTAATTCAAGAAAACATTTGTATTTTTTCACATAGCACTAGATGGTTGGTAGGCTAGGCACTCATTTCTTGCATCATAGACTATTCAAGGTTATGTGCATATGGCCTTTTGTTTGTTTTTTATGGTGTGATGCATGAGGTCAAAATCAAAAGATGAATACAACACAAGTTAAGATCTTTAACATTTATTTGGCCAAAAATTTCCTTAGATTCAAGGTTTGGTAGCTTGACTACATGAAAACACCAATTAGATCATTTGCAAGTATGAGTATCAATGTCAAGTTTAATCACTCTAGTTGCATTTGCCCATGAGAGAAGAAATAGTGGGATGTGAAGTCAATGGGCCACACACACACACGCGCGCGCGCGCATGCACATGTGCACACGCGCACACGCACGCGCACGCGCATGCACACGTGCACACGCGCACACGCACACGCACACGCATGCGCGCGCGCGCACACGCACACACACGCACACACACACACACACACACACACACACACACACACACACACACACACACACACACACACACACACACACACACACACACACACACACACACACACACACACACACACACACACACACACACACACACACACACACACACACACACACACATGCACATGCACATGCACACACTCGCATGCACACGCACACGCACACACATGTGTGCACACACGCGCGCACACACACACACAAAACACACATATGTACGTGTGTGTGTGTGTGTGTACACAAATACACACACATATGTATGCCATGTGAATGGTGACAATTTTGTTTCTTAATGAAAGGAATTATATCAATATGATGTATTAGCACAACACTTTTCTTTTTGGATTGGTTACACAATTGGTGATGATGGAAAAATTCACCTTCTAAATATAAGGTGCAAATATTCTATTATGAGCATGGATTGGTGTATAAACATGTTTACATTTGCATCCATTCCAAACACTTAGAGATGCAAATAATGTAAGTGCATGCATGCAAGACACGCTTTCCCTTTTATAGCATGATCCATAAAATATTGCATGTTGGGTTCTTTTGTGATGCATACACCGTAACACTCTTGCAAGTCACTTGAATTAGGCATCTCTATTATTAAAACCTCATGTTTTAGGGTTTTGACCATGTGTGGCCCTTCCTAGTTTCATCTAGAGCCAATGCTGAGTTTATCCTTTGCTTTGTAGGTTGTGAGACATCTTACCGATATCTATATGTGCCTTCATTGGGCCCTACTTATTGTAGTGCCTTATGGAAGACAAATGCTCCACTCTCTAAAATACTAATTTCTTCTGCAGTCAAATTTGTGCCATTTGAGCCACTAGCCATGCCTATGAATCTCTAGTGGGGCTTGTTTAATTGAAGAATATATGTTCCATTTGTGGTCTATGCTATCATTGTAGAACTATATGAACCATCTTCACATCCTAACTTGATTGTTAGGATCCCCCCCCAAGTTGGATTACTCAATCATACCCTAGAAAGATGGTGCTAGTGCCCCATGCAATATATTTCTTATTGGTTTCTTGCATTTTCCTTACCAAGCCCTTAGGCACCCTTAACATTGGACATGAATGCAGAGTGGAACCCTTCTGATGGCTACACCATGTCATACATGCCATTGTCTATGACTAGTTCCTGCTACAAATTAGGAGATGTTACCCTCGATTAGATTGACTATGGTGGGGCCTTAAATTTCAGTTTTCTTGTACCCTTTCTTCTAGGTTGATTTTTTGTTATATACTTTAGCTTATGATTCACATTAGTTTTCTCTAATGTCATCTATCCATGATTATTTTGTGTCATTGCCACAATTATTGCTTTCACCTCTAAAATTTGGTTGTTGATGCACTTTAGCTCTAGTTGTCACATCCTTTAGTATCCTTGCTGCCATCATTGGTGTAGGGTTGCTCCCTTATTGCATCCACCTCACAAGCTTCTTTGCACTCAGCCCTACACCATGGATTTTCCACTTGCTAAATGTATGCCATTTTGGGTTTTGTAGCAAAGCATATGCTGGATCAATGTCATATGTATCATATAAATTGATAGTCCCTTTGAAGCCTTCACCTGCTAGATGCATTGGCTTAGCCAAGTTTGTTTTTGGCATATGAGCTATGTCCTCTATCATCTATAAAGAAGAAGAAGAAGAAGAAGAAGAAGAAGAAGAAGAAGAAGAAGAAGAAGAAGAAGAAGAAGAAGAAGAAGAAGAAGAAGAAGAAGAAGAAGAAGAAGAAGAAGAAAATCTACAATAGAGGGGCAAACATTACGAGTCAAGCTTTAGGGTAGAAGTCACCCTAGCCAATCTATATTCTCCAATGTGGATATTAGAGATGTCACCAACTAATCCAACAAGCCATGGTAGAAATATTGCAATGAACAATCTTCCTGATTGCTCATTTGACCCAAATGGACCTATATTGAGTTGTTACATCATGTTCTATTGGTGCATGTCACAAATGATTATGTTCATCTTGGAAATTTTTGTGCATATAATATGACATGTGTATCTAAAGACTTTGCTCCCAATGAAATAAGCAGATTGGTCCATTATTGAACACTATGTGAATTGTCCTCAATTTGGCACCTATACCATTAGCCACATGAACCCTCGTATTAGCTTTGGGATGCATGCATTTCTCCATCACTTTATTGAGGTTTTACCAAAACCAGACTTATGCATCTATGTATCTAATCTCACATGTTGCCATAGTCATCAACTCTTGTGTGCTACAAAATGTAACTACAATTAAACCTTGCATAATAATAGAATGTCTATGTTTTTGATGTGATTCAAACAAAACACAATCACCTTGGTATCATTACATGTGCGCTACCACTTGGTCAAAGCATACCCATCTATTTGAAGAGGCAACACATATTATCATCATCAATGGCTTGACCAAGAAAGAGATTACCACATAAAAATTTGCATGCACAACATTGTTTTGAATGATAAAGATAGGAATCCATCCCTAGGGCACTCTCCATGCATGCTAGACAAACCATATCTTTGAATCTAAATACTCAAAATTCTTGAGTACAATGTTTAAGTCATTGCAAGATATTCTATCATGACATATCATTCAAATTAGTCAATTGAGCACCTTGATTGGAAGCATATGTTACCAAATTTTTTTGGTGGAGTTCCTCAAGCATTGTTGAGAGTTTGGTGTCAATTATGGAAACACTGTATTCATGAACAAGGGCATTTGCCACAAGACTTTTGGTCACATAATCATTTGTAGGTACCAATGGCTAGCTACACTAAAGTCTCTCACCTATTTAAGGGAGCTCTCTCGCTCAACCCTCGAGACCTATGGACCGCTTATTGGTCAAGCGTTTCAAGCCAAGCGACCATGGCTACCTCTCACATAGTTGACACGCTACCCCTATCTATGGGGTGTAGTGAGCTTACCTTGATGCTCAATCGAGTACCCTCCTCTTTCTTGCACACCGGTAGCTCCACGATCCTTGAGGCAAGCTCAAGCAACCTCAGTCCCTCTCCGTCAAGCTCCATCCTCCATAGCCATGCGAGACAAGAGAAGAGAAGAAGATGAAGAGAGGAGATGGGTAGCTTCTTCTCCTCGATCCCTCACTCTCACACACTTGTTCACTCACTCTCTCACACTCCCTCACTCCCTCACACTCCCTCACTCCCTCACTTAAGAACAAGCAAGAAGACAAGAGAAGAGAAGAAGAAGAAGAAGAAGCTTTTTTCCGCATGCCAAGAATGATCTCCAATTCATTTTTTGAACTTTATATACAAAACCCTCTTTCCCTTGGGCAGTCATCCCCTTTTTACATGGCTAGCTGTGGCCTTTTTCCCTTTGCCCTAACTTCCTAGCTTAGTCCTACTGCCTATTCATGGTTGCAAATGGCACATGAGGGAGGATGGCGCTCTTTTACAAAGATTTTGGCTGCGCATTTATATTTAGAGGCATGCCTTCTTGCTTTTGGCTCTTTTGCAGCTTCCATGGTTGCGCATTGGACTCTTGTTGGTTGTTCCCATGCTTTAGGATTTTTTTCGGGTCCGTTCCCTTATGAGGCACCTTTTCCTTTTTTTCATCTTGCTCTTTTCCTCTTGGTGCCTCTTTTTCCACTTTCTCTACCCTCTAGTAAACATTATCCCCTCCTAGCCAATGAGTGCTAATCCCATGGCACTGTTAGGTGGTGATTTGGATAGTGGTGATAGGGTAGCTAGGTGGCTTTTTGAGTTTGTATACAAGCCTTGGTTGAGGATGTGTTGGAGGGATTCATGCTTGAAATGGAAGATGGTGTTGGAGGGAGTCCCTCCGAGGAGGTGGTTGTGGTGGAGGTCTGCCTTTGAAATTGACGACGGTGTTAAGGTGCAAACCCCCGTCTTAAGGTTGGCCATGGGTGGAACTACCCTTGATTAAAAATGGAGTTGGGTGAATCCTCCTTGGAGAAGTTAAAGATGGTGGATCTATCCTCAAGATTGAAGATGCTATTGGATGGGTTTCCCTCATTGTGCCCTCTCCATGATGCGACATGATCTTAACTTGCCAGACAAAGTTGTGCACTTCCTAAGGGGTGTGTCTACCTTACCATGCAGTGCGTGGTGCACATGCTTGTGGAACTGGGAGATGGGTCTAACCTTTGGCAATGGTGTCCCACACTTGAGGACCTAGTTCGTGTATGGTTGTATGTGTGGTGCATCGCTTAGGGAGATAGGTCTGGGAGAATGTCCTGCTCTTGATGTGCCCTAAGCATGTGTAGTGGGGGATAGGGCTAGGTATAAAAACCCTAGGTGTAGTGATTGTGGAACTCATGTTACATTAGGGGATCTAGTTTTTCACTTTTTTTTTGGGTGGATTAGATGATTACAGTCGGCATTCTGATATAGGGGTGTGCTCAGGCTGTTCCCCTATCTTGCTCGGATGACTCGTGAGGTGGTCTTAGGGACTTAGTCAAAAAGGCACAGCTCTGCAGGTATTCCTTGATACTAGCATTTAGATTAAGAGGTACGGTTGACAAGAAAGGATGATTGCACCTCGTAAAAAGGCTATTGCTCATGTCCTCAAGGATCTTCATACAAAAAGAGGGAAGTAGGGTTGTCCTCATCATGAGCCTAGCCATAGCACAACTATCTATTCCTAGGTTAATGTCAAAAAAAGAGTGGGGGAAGGCGAGCTTGCTCAACTACTAGCTTTTGTCTAAGCAAAAACCTAATGGTCCTAAGGTAATTACAAGTAGTTATGAAGGTTGGGTTCGGGCAGGACGAGAAATTCTCGAGGAAGCAGTTGATAGATGGGTGCAAGTCCCCTGCTTTAAAAGTCATGCATTCCTCGAGAGTTGATGCGTTGACATTGTAGATCTTTAGGAAGTTGTACCTGCCATGCAACCCCCTATTGTAATCCACCCCATGTCTACGAGGACAGGGCATGTAGATAGGATCATTCCTTTCTTTCAATAGCATATTGCAGAAGGCCATCCATGCATCAAATTTGGTTCCCCAAATCCTCCTTCGCCACTTTGACTGCGCCTCGTAATCTTGTACGGTTTTGGGAACCTAATAGACCTTATCCTGTCAGTAGTCTACGAGTTCTTGTCTCCATTTCGTGATTATGATACTCCACTCCTCAACCCATTGGTTCACCACAGTATTGCCCAAACGAATGATCCTTTCCACTACCTCTAGGGGTAAGACTCGATCCAAGGCTCGTGGGTAGAGAAAGGAGAACTCGAAGGGTCGAGATTGGAGCTCCTACTATTGCCAGATAGTCAACTCCTGTGGCCATTTGACACGATGGTGATCCTCGCGTAGTGGCATGGGTTGTTTCAGGAAGTTGCTGTGGCCGTGCTCGGGCTCTTTGCTGGACTTGCTCCACGAGTTCCCATCTTCTTCTTCTTGCAGCAATAATGCACTCAGGAATTGGGCACCCTCTGGCTCCTCTGGGGGCAGATCAAGCAAGGGTGGCACAGACTGGGCTCTCTGATTTGCAGTTCCATTGCGGGTTGGATTGGGGGTGGATGGGGCTGCTCTTGTTCCTCCAATCCAAGTTCGCGGAGCTCATCAGTGGAGAGGCCAACTTGTTGCAAATAGTTGTATTGCTGCACCTTGGTTATGCCTGTGCCGATTGGGAGTGCACACTCTTGCAGGCCATACCTTAAAGCTCTGGTTTCAACTCGAGCTTCCTTTTCATTCTCTCCATCGAATCCTCGCCTTCAACTTGTGTGACATGAAGCACTGTGCTAAAAAAGACTTGCCTCTGCATGTTGGAGCACGCTTTAGCGACCTCAACACTAGATTCTGTGAGCACCCTCTCGCACTTTGCCACTGCAAAGTGCTCTGTCAATCCTCGCACTCTTTCAAAATTGCATCTCTCCCACTACTGTGCCTTCTCTTCCAGATCTTCCTTACCCCTTTCCATCTCCTGAAAACAACATCATTACCACCTAATGCCACTCATTCCACACTTCCAGTATTTGGATCTTCTCTTTATCCGGTGGTTCAGCTACTCTTATGCTATCCTAGGTAAAAAGGCTATTGCTCATGTCCTCAAGGATCTTCATACAAAAAGAGGAAAGTAGGGTTGTCCTCATCATAAGCCTAGCCATAGCGACACTATCTATTCCAAGGTTAATGTCAAAAAAAGAGTGGGGGAAGGCGAGCTTCCTCAACTACTAGCTTTTGTCTAAGCAAAAACCTAATGGTCCTAAGGTAATTACAAGTAGTTATGAAGGTTGGGTTTGGGCAGGAAGAGAAATTCTAGAGGAAGCCCTGCTTTAAAGGTCATGCATTCCTCGAGAGTTGATGCGTTGACATTGTAGATCTTCAGGAAATTGTACCTGCCATGCAACCCCCCTATTGTAATCCACCCCATATCTACGAGGATAGGGCATGTAGATAGGATCATTCCTTTCTTTCAGTAGCATATTGTAGAAGGCCATCCATGCATCAAATTTGGTTCCGTGAATCCTCTTTCGCCACTTTGTCTGCACCTCGTAATCTTTTACGGTTTTGGGAACCTAATAGACCTTATCCTGTCAGTAGTCTACGGGTTCTTGTCTCCATTTTGTGATTATGATACTCCACTCCTCAACCCATTGGTTCACCACAGTATTGCCCAAACGAATGATCCTTTCCACTAGCTCTAGGGGTAAGACTCGATCCAAGGCTCGTGGGTAGGGAAAGGAGAACTCGAAGGGTCGAGATTGGAGCTCCTACTATTGCCAGATAGTTAGCTCCTATGACCAATTGACAGGATGGTGATCCTCACGTAGTGGCATGGGCTTGTTTCAGGAAGTTGCTGTGGCCGTGCTCGGGATCTTTGCTGGACTTGCTCCACGAGTCCCCATCTTCTTCTTCTTGTAGCAATAATGCACTTAGGAATTGGGCACCCTCTGGCTCTTCTGGGGGTAGATCAGGCAAGGGTGGCGCAGACTGGGCTCTTTGATTTGTAGTTCCATTGCAGGCTGGATTGGGGGTGGATGGGGCTACTCTTGTTCCTCGAATCCAAGTTCGCGGAGCTCATTAGGAGAGGCCAACTTGTTGCAAGTAGTTGCGTTGCTGCACCTTGGTTATGCTTGTGCCGATTGGGAGTGCACACTCTTGCAAGCCATACCTTAAAGCTCTGGTTGTCAACTCTAGATTCCTTTTCATTCTCTCCATCGAATCCTCGCCTTCAACTTGTGTGACATCAAGCACTGTGCTAAAAGAGACTTGCCTCTGCATGTTGGAGCACGCTTTAGCGACCTCAACTCTGGATTCTGTGAGCACCCTCTCGCACCTTCCCACTGCCACGCGCTCTGTCAATCCTCGCACTCTTTCAAAATTGCATCTCTCCCACTACTGTGCCTTCTCTTCCAGATCTTCCCTACCCCTTTCCATCTCTTGAAACAACATCATTACCACCTAATGCTACTCATTCCACAGTTCTAGTATTTGAATCTTCTCTTTATCCCATGTTTCAGCTACTCTTATGCTATCCTCCTACCTTGCTCAGCCACCACTGAGAACTGTTGGTGGGCCTTTGTGAGCCTTTCTTACAGATCTGCAATAATTTGCATGTGGCTTTTTAGCTCCGCTACGTGCAGTTTTGTCTATGGCCTCTTCCTTCTCTTTCACCATGACTTCTACCTCTCTCTCTAGCCTTCCTTGCTCCTCCATTGCTAACCATAGCCTAAATACATTGGCATCCTCTTGTTCTTGGCGTTGTTCTTGTGACACTTGGTCTCCTTCTTGCTTACTCTCCTATAGTTCTGCATTCATCTCTTCCACCTGTGCCATTCATTGCTGGAGCTCAACATATTGTTGGATGAGCAACTTGTGCCATTCACTTTTCTTTTTGAGTGGATTAGATGATTATAGTCGGCATTCTGATATAGGGGTGTGCTCAAGCTGTTCCCCTATCTTCCTCGGATGACTCGTGAGGTGGTCTTAGGGACTTAGTCAAAAAGGCGCAGCTCTGAAGGTATTCCTTGATACTAGCCTTTAGATTAAGAGGTATGGTTGACAAGAAAGGATGATTGCACCTCGTAAAAAGGCTATTGCTCATGTCCTCAAGGATCTTCATACAAAAAGAGGGAAGTAGGGTTGTCCTCATCATGAGTCGAGCCATAGCGCAACTATCTAGTCCTAGGTTAATGTCAAAAAAAGAGTGGGGTAAGGTGAGCTTCCTCAACTACTAGCTTTTGTCTAAGCAAAAACCTAATGGTCCTAAGGTAACTACAAGTAGTTATGAAGGTTGGGTTCGGGCAAGAAGAGAAATTCTGGAGGAAGCGGTTGATGGATGGGTGCAAGTCCCCTGCTTTAAAGGTCATGCATTCCTCAAGAGTTGATGCATTGACATTGTAGATCTTCAGGAAGTTGTACCTACCATGCAACCCCCCAATTGTAATCCACCCCATGTCTACGAGGGTAGGGCATGTAGATAGGATCATTCCTTTCTTTCAGTAGCATATTGTAGAAGGCCATCCATGCATCAAATTTGGTTCCCCGAATCCTGTTTCGCCACTTTGGCTGCGCCTCGTAATCTTTTACGGTTTTGGGAACCTAATAGACCTTATCCTGTCAGTAGTCTACGGGTTCTTGTCTCCATTTTGTGATTATGATACTCCACTCCTCAACCCATTGGTTCACCACAGTATTGCCCAAACGAATGATCCTTTCCACTACCTCTAGGGGTAAGACTCGATCCAAGGCTCGTGGGTAGAGAAAGGAGAACTCGAAGGGTCGAGATTGGAGCTCCTACTATTGCTAGATAGTCAGCTCCTGCGAGACCAATTGACAGGATGGTAATCCTCGCGTAGTGGCATGGGCTTGTTTCAGGAAATTGCTGTGGCCGTGCTCGAGCTCTTTGTTGGACTTGCTCCACGAGTTCCCATCTTCTTGTTCTTGCAGCAATAATGCACTCAGGAATTGGGCACCCTCTGGCTCTTCTAGGCGTAGATCAGGCAAGGGTGGCGCGGACTGGGCTCTCTGATTTGCGGTTGCATTGCGGGTTGGATTGGGGGTGGATGGGGCTGCTATTGTTCCTCGAATCCAAGTTTGCGGAGCTCATCAGTGGAGAGGCCAACTTGTTGCAAGTAGTTGCGTTGCTGCACCTTGGTTATGCCTGTGTCGATTGGGAGTGCACACTCTTGCAAGCCATACCTTAAAGCTCTCGTTGTCAACTCTAGCTTAGCATGCTTTAGCGACCTCAACTCTGGATTCTGTGAGCACCCTCTCGCACTTTGCCACTGCCACACTCTCTGTCAATCCTCGCACTCTTTCAAAATTGCATCTCTCCCACTACTGTGCCTTCCCTTCCAGATCTTCCTTACCCCTTTCCATCTCCTGAAACAACATCATTACCACCTAATGCTACTCATTCCACACTTCTAGTATTTGGATCTTCTCTTTATCCGGTGTGTGAGCTACTCTTATGCTATCCTCCTACCTTGCTCAGCTACCACTGAGAACTGTTGGTGGGCTTTTGTGAGCCTTTCTGAAAGATCTGCAATAATTTGCATGTAGGTTTTTAGCTCCGCTAGGTGTAGTTTTCTTTCAGTCATGGCCATGGCCATTAGTGCCTCCACCTCTTTGCCGGGGGTGTTTTCCAGGTTGTCTTGCAGGCTTCTGGTTGCTTTGTCTATGGCCTCTTCCTTCTCTTTCACCATGACTTCTACCTCTCTCTCTAGCCTTCCTTGCTCCTCCATTGCTAACCACAGCCTAAATACATTGGCATCCTCTTGTTCTTGGCGTTGTTCTTGTGACACTTGGTCTCCTTCTCACTTACTCTCCTATCGTTCTGCATTCATCTTTTCCACCCGTGCCATTCGTTGCTGGAGCTCAACATATTGTTGGATGAGCAACTTGTGCCATTCAGGAAGTTGTTGTGGCCGTGCTCGGGCTCTTTGCTGGACTTGCTCCACGAGTTCCCATCTTCTTCTTCTTGCAGCAATAATGCACTCAGGAATTGGGCACCCTCTGGCTCTTCTGGGGGCAGATCAGGCAAGGGTGGCGCGGACTGGGCTCTTTGATTTGCGGTTCCATTGCGGGTTGGATTGGGGGTGGATGGGGCTGCTCTTGTTCCTCGAATCCAAGTTCGCGGAGCTCATCAGTGGAGAGGCCAACTTGTTGCAAGTAGTTGCATTGCTGCACCTTGGTTATGCCTGTGTCGATTGGGAGTGCACACTCTTGCAAGCCATACCTTAAAGCTCTGGTTGTCAACTTCAGCTTCCTTTTCATTCTCTCCATCGAATCCTCGCCTTCAAACTGTGTGAGATCAAGCACTGTGCTAAAAGAAACTTGCCTCTGCATGTTGGAGCACGCTTTAGCGACCTCAACTCTGGATTCTATGAGCACCCTCTCGCACTTTGCCAATACCACGCGCTCTGTCAATCCTCGCACTCTTTCAAAATTGCATCTCTCCCACTACTGTGCCTTCTCTTCTAGATCTTCCTTACCCTTTCCATCTCCTGAAACAACATCATTACCACCTAATGCTACTCATTCCACACTTCCAGTATTTGGATCTTCTATTTATCCGGTGGTTCAGCTACTCTTATGCTATCCTCCTACCTTGGTCAGCCACTGAGAACTGTTGGTGGGCCTTTGTGAGCCTTTCTTATAGATCTGCAATAATTTGCATGTAGCTTTTTAGCTCCACTAGGTGCAGTTTTCTTTCAGTCATGGCCATGGCCATTAGTGCCTCCACCTCTTGCCGGGGGTGTTTTCCAGGTTGTCTTGCAAGCTTCTGGTTGCTTTGTCTATGGCCTCTTCCTTCTCTTTTACCATGACTTCTACCTCTCTCTCTAGCCTTCCTTGCTCCTCCATTGCTAACCACAGCCTAAATACATTGGCATCCTCTTGTTCTTGGCGTTGTTCTTTTGACACTTGGTCTGCTTTCCGCTTACTCTCCTATAGTTCTGGATTCATCTCTTCCACTCGTGCCATTTGTTGCTGGATCTCAACATATTGTTGGATGAGCAACTTGTGCCATTCTCTTTTTTTTGGGTGGATTAGATGATTACAGTGGGCATTTTGATATAGGGGTGTGCTCAGGTTGTTCCCCTATCTTCCTCGTATGACTCGTGAGGTGGTGTTAGGGACTCAGTCAAAAAGGCGCAGCTCTGTAGGTATTCCTTGATACTAGCCTTTAGATTAAGAGGTATGGTTGACAAGAAAGGATGATTGCACGTCGTAAAAAGGCTATTGCTCATGTCCTCAAGGATCTTCATACAAAAAGAGGGAAGTAGGGTTGTCCTCATCATGAGCCTGGCCATAGCGCAACTATCTAGTGCTAGGTTAATGTCAAAAAAAGAGTGGGGGAAGGCGAGCTTCCTCAACTACTAGCTTTTCTCTAAGCAAAAACCTAATGGTCCTAAGGTAATTACATGTAGTTATGAAGGTTGGGTTCGAGCAGGAAGAGAAATTCTCGAGGAAGCGGTTGATGGATGAGTGCAAGTCCCCTGCTTTAAAGGTCATGCATTCCTCGAGAGTTGATGCATTGACATTGTAGATCTTTAGGAAGTTGGACCTACCATGCCAACCCCTATTGTAATCTACCCCATGTCTACGAGTGTAGGGCATGTAGATAGAATCATTCCTTTCTTTCAGTAGCATATTGTAGAAGGCCATCCATGCATCAACTTTGGTTCCCCAAATTCTCCTCTGCCACTTTGCCTTCGCCTTCTAATCTTGTACGGTTTTGGGAACCTAATAGACTTATCCTGTCAGTAGTCTACGGGTTCTTGTCTCCATTTTGTGATTATGATACTCCACTCCTCAACCCATTGGTTCACCACAGTATTGCCCCAACGAATGATCCTTTCCACTACCTCTAGGGGTAAGACTCGATCCAAGGCTTGTGGGTAGAGAAAGGAGAACTCGAAGGGTCGAGATTGGAGCTCCTGCTATTGCCAAATAGTCAGCTCCTGCGACCAATTGACAGGATGGTGATCCTCGCATAGTGGCATGGGCTTGTTTCAGGAAGTTGCTATGGTCGTGCTTGTGCTCTTTGCTGGACCTGCTCCACGAGTCCCCATCTTCTTCTTCTTGCAGCAATAATGCACTCAAGAATTGGGCACCCTCTGGCTCTTCTGGGGGTAGGCCAGACAAAAGTGGCGCGGACTGGGTTCTCGGATTTGCGGTTGCATTGCGGGTTGGATTGGGGGTGGATGGACCTGCTCTTGTTCCTCAAATCCAAGTTCGCGGAGCTCATCAGTTAAGAGGCCAACTTGTTGCAAGTAGTTGCGTTGCTGCACCTTGGTTATGCCTGTGCCGATTGGGAGTGCACACTCTTGCAGGCCATACCTTAAAGCTCTGGTTGTCAACTCTAGCTTCCTTTTCATTCTCTCCATCGAATCCTTGTCTTCAACTTGTGTGACATGAAGCACTGTGCTAGAAAAGACTTGCCTTTGCATGTTGGATCACACTTGAGCAACCTCAACTCTGGATTCTGTGAGCACCCTCTCGCAGTTTGCCACTGCTAGGTGCTCTGTCTATCCTCGCACTCTTTCAAAATTGCATCTCTCCCACTACTGTGCCTTCTCTTCTAGATCTTCCTTACACCTTTCCATCTCCTGAAACAACATCATTACCACCTAATGCTACTAATTCCACACTTCCAATATTTGGATCTTCTCTTTATCCAGTGGTTCAGCTACTCTTATGCTATCCTCCTACCTTGCTCAACCACTAAGAACTGTTGGTGGGCCTTTGTGAGCCTTTCTTACAGATCTGCAATAATTTGCATGTAGCTTTCTAGCTCCAGTAGGTGTAGTTTTCTTTCAGTCATGGCCATGGCCATTAGTGCCTCCACCTCTTGCCGGGGTGATTTCCAGGTTGTCTTGCAGGCTTCTGGTTGCTTTGTCTATCACCTCTTCCTTCTGTTTCACCATGACTTCTACCTCTCTCTCTAGCCTTCCTTGCTCCTCCATTGCTAAACACATCATAAATACATTGCCATACCCTTGTTCTTGGCATTGTTCTTTTGACACCTGGTCTCCTTCTCGCTTACTCTCCTATCATTCTTCATTCATCTCTTCCAACCGTGGCATTCATTGCTGGAGCTCAAGATATTGTTGGATGAGCAACTTGTGCCATTCACTTTTTTTTTGGGTAGATTAGATGATTACAGTCAGCATTCTGATATAGGGGTGTGCTCAGGCTGTTCCCCTATCTTCCTCGGATGACTTGTGAGGTGGTCTTAGGGACTTAGTCAAAAAGGCGCAGCTCTGTAGGTATTTCTTGATACTAGCCTTTAGATTAAGAGGTATGGTTGACAAGAAAGGATGATTGCACTTCGTAAAAAGGCTATTGCTCATGTCCTCAAGGATCTTTATACAAAAAGAGGGAAGTAGGGTTGTCCTCATCATGAGTCTAGCCATAGCGCAACTATCTATTCCTAGGTTAATGTCAAAAAAAGAGTGGGGGAAGGTGAGCTTCCTCAACTACTAGCTTTTGTCTAAGCAAAAACCTAATGGCCCTAAGGTAATTACAAGTAGTTATGAAGGTTGGGTTCAGGCAGGAAGAGAAATTCTCGAGGAAGCGGTTGATGGATGGGTGCAAGTCCCCTGCTTTAAAGGTCATGCATTCCTCGAGAGTTGATGCGTTGACATTGTAGATCTTCAGGAAGTTGTACCTGCCATGCAACCCCCCTATTGTAATCTACCCCATGTCTACGAGGGTAGGGCATGTAGATAGGATCATTCCTTTCTTTCAGTAGCATATTGCAGAAGGCCATGCATGCATCAAATTTGGTTCCCCAAATCCTCCTTCGCCGCTTTGGCTGCACCTCGTAATCTTGTACGGTTTTGGGAACCTAATAGACCTTATCCTGTCAGTAGTCTACGGGTTCTTGTATCCATTTTGTGATTATGATACTCCACTCCTCAACCGATTGGTTCACCACAATATTGCCAAAACGAATGATCCTTTCCACTACCTCTAGGGGTAAGACTCGATCCAAGGCTCGTGGGTAGAGAAAGGAGAACTCGAAGGGTCGAGATTGGAGCTCCTACTATTGCCAGATAGTCAGCTCCTGCGACCAATTGAGAGGATGGTGATCCTCGCCTAGTGGCATGGGCTTGTTTCAGGAAGTTGCTGTGGCCGTGCTTGGGCTCTTTGCTAGACTTGCTCCACGAGTTCCCATCTTCTTCTTCTTGTAGCAATAATGCACTTAGGAATTGGGCACCCTCTGGCTCTTCTTGGGATAGATCAAGCAAGGGTGGCGCGGACTAGGATCTCTGATTTGCGGTTCCATTGCGGGTTTGATTGGGGGTGGATGGGGCTGCCCTTGTTCCTCGAATCCAAGTTCGCAGAGCTCATTAGTGGAGAGGCCAACTTGTTGCAAGTAGTTGCGTTGCTGCACCTTGGTTATGCCTGTGCCGATTGGGAGTGCACACTCTTGCAGGCCATACCTTAAAGCTCTGGTTGTCAACTCCAGCTTCCTTTTCATTCTCTCCATCGAATACTCGCATTCAACTTGTGTGACATGAAGAACTGTGCTAAAAAAGTCTTGCCTCTGCATTTTGGAGCACGCTTTAGCGACCTCAACTCTGGATTGTGTGAGCAACCTCTCACACTTTGCCACTGCCAGGCGCTCTGTTAATGCTCGCACTCTTTCCAAATTGCATCTCTCCCACTACTGTGCCTTCTCTTTGAGATATTCCTTACCCCTTTCCATCTCTTGAAACAACATCATTACCACCTAATGCTACTCATTCCACACTTCCAGTAATTGGATCTTCTATTTATCTGGTGGTTCAACTACTCTTATGCTATCCTCCTACCTTGCTCAACCACTGAGAACTGTTGGTGGGCCTTTGTGAGCCTTTCTTACAGATCTGCAATAATTTGCAGGTAGCTTTTTAGCTCCGCTAGGTGTAGTTTTCTTTTAGTCATGGCCATGGCCATTAGTGCATCCACCTCCTCCACTCCTCAACCCATTGGTTCACCACAGTATTGCCCAAATGAATGATCCTTTCCACTACCTATAGGGGTAACACTCAATCCAAGGCTCCTCGGTAGAGAAAGGAGAACTCGAAGGGTCAAGATTGGAGCTCCTACTATTGCCAGATAGTAAGCTCCTGCGACCAGTTGATAGGATGGTGATCCTCGCGTAGTGGCATGGCCTTGTTTTAGGAAGTTGTTGTGGCCGTGCTCGGGCTCTTTGCTGGACTTGCTCCTCGAGTTCCCATCTTCTTCCTCTTGCAGCAATAATGCACTCAGTAATTGGGCACCCTCTGGCTCTTCTGGGGGCAGATCAAGCAAGGGTGGCGCGGACTAGGCTTTCTGATTTGCGGTCCCATTGCGGGTTGGATTGGGGGTGGATGGGGCTGTTCTTGTTCCTCGAATCCAAGTTCGCAGAGCGCATCAGTGGAGAGGCCAACTTGTTGCAAGTAGTTGCGTTGCTGCACCTTGGTTATGCCTGTGCCGATTAGGAGTGCACACTCTTGCAGGCCATACCTTAAAGCTCTGGTTGTCAAATCCAGCTTCCTTTTCATTCTCTCCATTGAATACTCGCCTTCAACTTGTGTGACATGAAGCACTGTGCTAAAACAGACTTGCCTCTGCATGTTGGAGCACGCTTTAGCGACCTCAACTCTGGATTCTGTGAGCACCCTCTCGCAGTTTGCAACTGCCAGGCGCTCTATCAATCCTCGCACTCTTTCAAAATTGCATCTCTCCCACTACTATGCCTTCTCTTCTAGATCTTCCTTACCCCTTTCCATCTCCTGAAACAACATCATTACCACCTAATGCTACTCCTTCCACACTTCTACTATTTGGATCTTGTCTTTATCCGGTGGTTCAGCTACTCTTATGCTATCCTCCTACCTTGCTCAACCACTGAGAACTGTTGGTGGGCCTTTGTGAGCCTTTCTTACAAATCAGCAATAATTTGCATGTAGCTTTTTAGCTCCACTAGGTGCAGTTTTCTTTCAGTCATGGCCATGGCCATTAGTGCCTCCACCTCTTGACGGGGGTGTTTTCCAGTTTGTCTTGCAGGCTCTGGTTGCTTTGTCTATGGGCTCTTCCTTCTCTTTCACCATGACTTCTACCTCTCTCTCTAGCCTTCCTTGCTCCTTCATTGCTAACCACAGCCTAAATACATTGGCATCCTCTTGTTCTTGGCGTTGTTCTTTTGACACTTGGTCTCCTTCCCGCTTACTCTCCTATAGTTCTGCATTCATCTCTTCCACCCATGCCATTCATTGCTGGAGCACAACATATTGTTGGATAAGAAACTTGTGCCATTCACTTTTTTTTTTGGGTGGATTAGATGATTACAGTCGGCATTCTGATATAGGGGTGTGCTCAGGTTGTTCCGCTATCTTCCTCATATGACTCATGAGGTGGTGTTAGGGACTTAGTGTAAAAGGCGCAGCTTTGTAGGTATTCCTTGATACTAGCCTTTAGACTAAGAGGTATGGTTGACAAGAAAGGATGATTGCACCTCGTATAAAGGCTATTACTCATGTCCTCAAGGATCTTCATACAAAAAGAGGGAAGTAGGGCTGTCCTCATCATGAGCCTAGCCATAGCGCAACTATCTAGTCCTAGGTTAATGTCAAAAAAAGAGTGGGGGAAGGCGAGCTTCCTCAAGTACTAGCTTTTGTCTAAGCAAAATCCTAATGGTCCTAAGGTAATTACAAGAAGTTATGAAGGTTGGGTTCGGGCAGGAAGAGAAATTCTCGAGGAAGCAGTTGATGGATGGATGCAAGTCCCCTGCTTTAAAGGTCATGCATTCCTCGAGAGTTGATGCGTTGACATTGTAGATCTTTAGGAAGTTGTACATGCCATGCAACCCCCCTATTGTAATCCACCCCATGTCTACGAGGGTAGGGAATGTAGATAGGATCATTCCTTTCTTTCAGTAGCATATTGTAGAAGGCCATCAATGCATCAAATTTGGTTCCCCAAATCCTCCTTCGCCACGTTGGCTGTGCCTTGTAATCTTGTACAGTTTTGGGAACCTAATAGATCTTATCCTGTCATTAGTCTACGGGTTCTTGTCTCCATTTTGTGATTATGATACTCCACTCCTCAACCCATTGGATCACCATAGTATTGCCCAAACAAATGATCCTTTCCACTACCTCTAGGGGTAAGACTCGATGCAAGGCTTGTGGTTAGAGAAAGGAGAACTCGAAGGGTCAAGATTGGAGCTCCTACTATTGCCAGATAGTCAGCTCCTACAACCAGTTGAGAGGATGGTGATCCTCGCGTAGTGGCATGGCTTGTTTCAAGAAGTTGTTGTGGCCGTGCTCAGGCTCTTTGCTGGACTTGCTCCACGAGTTCCCATTTTCTTCTTCTTGCAGCAATAATGCACTCAGTAATTGGGCACCCTCTGGCTCTTCTGGGGGTAGATCAGGCAAGGGTGGCGCATACTGGGGCTCTCTGATTTGCGGTTCCATTGGGGGTGGATGGGGCTGCTATTGTTCCTCGAATCCAAGTTCGCGGGGCTCATCAGTGAAGAGGCCAACTTGTTGCAACTAGTTGCGTTGCTGCACCTTGGTTATGCGTATGCCGATTGGGAGTGCACACTCTTGCAGGCCATACCTTAAAACTCTGGTTGTCAACTCCAGCTTTCTTTTCATTCTCTCCATTGAATACTCGCCTTCATTTTGTGTGACATGAAAAACTGTGCTAGGAAAGACTTGCCTCTGCATGTTGGAGCATGCTTTAGCGACCTCAATTTTGGATTTTGTGAGCACCCTCTTGCACTTTGCAATTGCCAGGCACTCTGTCAATCCTCGCACTCTTTCAAAATTGCATCTCTCCCACTACTGTGCCTTCTCTTCTAGATCTTCCTTACCCCTTTCCATCTCCTGAGAAAACATCATTACCACCTAATGCTACTCATTTCACACTTCCAGTATTTGGATCTTCTCTTTATCTGGTGGTTCAGCTACTCTTATGCTATCCTCCTACCTTGGTCAGCCCATTGAGTCTTATTGGTGGGCCTTTGTGAGCCTTTCTTACAGATCTGCAATAATTTGCATGTAGCTTTTTAGCTCTGCTAGGTGAAGTTTTCTCTCAGTCATGGCCATGGCCATTAGTGCCTCCACCTCTTGCCGGAATTGTTTTCCAGGTTGTCTTGCAGGCTTCTGGTTGCTTTGTCTATGGCCTCTTCCTTCTCTTTCACCATGACTTCTACCTCTCTCTCTAGCCTTCCTCGCTCCTCCATTGCTAACCACAGCCTAAATACATTGGCATCCTCTTGTTCTTGGCGTTGTTCTTTTGACAGTTGGTCTCCTTCTCGCTTCCTCTCCTATAGTTATGCATTTATCTCTTCCACCCGTGCCATTCGTTGCTGGAGCTCAACATATTGTTGGATGAGCAACTTGTGCCATTCACTTTTTTTTTGGGTGGATTAGATGATTACAATCGGCATTGTCTATATAGGGGTGTGCTTAGGTTGTTCCCCTATCTTCCTCGGATGATTGGTAGGGTGGTGTTAGGGACTTAGTCAAAAAGGCGCAGCTCTACAGGTATTCCTTGATACTAGCCTTTAGTTTAAGAGGTATGGTTGACAAGAAAGGATGATTGCACCTCGTAAAAAGGCTATTGCTCATGTCCTCAAGGAGCTTCATACAAAAAGAGGGAAGTAGGGTTGTCCTCATCATGAGCCGAGCCATAGCACAACTATCTAGTCCTAGGTTAATGTCAAAAAAAGAGTGGGGGAAGGCGAGCTTCCTCAACTACTAGCTTTTTTCTAAGCAAAAACCTAATGGTCCTAAGGTAATTACACGTAGTTATGAAGGTTGGGTTCGGGCAGGAAGAGAAATTCTGGAGGAAGCAGTTGATGGATGGGTGCAAGTCCCCTGCTTTAAAGGTCATGAATTCCTCGAGAGTTGATGCGTTGACATTGTAGATCTTTAGGAAGTTGTACCTGCCATGCAACCCTCCTATTGTAATCCACCCCATGTCTACGAGGATAGGGCATGTAGATAGGATCATTCCTTTCTTTAAGTAGCATATTGCAGAAGGCCATCAATGCATCAAATTTGGTTCCCCAAATCCTCCTTCGCCACTTTGGCTGCGCCTCATAATCTTTAGGATTTTGGGAACCTAATAGACCTTATCCTCTCAGAAGTTCTACGGGTTCTTGTCTCCAGTTTGTGATTATGATACTCCACTCCTCAACCCATTGGTTCACCACAGTATTGCCCAAACGAATAATCCTTTCCACTACCTCTAGGGGTAAGACTCGATCCAAGGCTCGTGGGTAGAGAAAGGAGAACTCGAAGGGTCGAGATTGGAGCTCCTACTATTGCCAGATAGTAAGCTCCTGCGAGACCAATTGACAGGATGGTGATCCTCGCGTAGTGGCATGGGCGCTTATTTCAGGAAGTTGCTGTGGCCATGCTCGGGCTCTTTGCTAGACTTGCTCAACGAGTTCCCATCTTCTTTCTCTTGCAACAATAATGCACTCAGGAATTGGGCACTCTCTGGCTCTTCTAGGGGTAGATAAGGCAAGGGTGGCGCAGACTGGGCTCTCTGATTTGCGGTTCCATTGCGGGTTGGATTGGGGGTGGATGGGGCTGCTCTTGTTCCTCGAATCAAAGTTTGCGAAGCTCATCAGTGGAGAGGCCAACTTGTTGCAAGTAGTTGCGTTGCTGCACCTTGGTTATGCCTGTGCCGATTAGGAGTGCACACTCTTGCAGGCCATACCTTAAAGCTCAACTCCAGCTTCCTTTTCATTCTCTGCATCGAATACTCGTCTTCAACTCGTGTGACATGAAGCACTTTGCTAAAAAAGACTTGGCTCTGCATGTTGGAGCACGCTTTAGCGACCTCAACTCTGGATTCTGTGAGCACCCTCTCGCAGTTTGCAACTGCCAGGCGCTCTGTCAATCCTCGCACTCTTTCAAAATTGCATCTCTCCCACTACTATGCCTTCTCTTCTAGATCTTCCTTACCCCTTTCCATCTCCTGAAACAACATCATTACCACCTAATGCTACTCCTTCCACACTTCTACTATTTGGATCTTGTCTTTATCCGGTGGTTCAGCTACTCTTATGCTATCCTCCTACCTTGCTCAACCACTGAGAACTGTTGGTGGGCCTTTGTGAGCCTTTCTTACAAATCATCAATAATTTGCATGTAGCTTTTTAGCTCCACTAGGTGCAGTTTTCTTTCAGTCATGGCCATGGCCATTAGTGCCTCCACCTCTTGACGGGGGTGTTTTCCAGTTTGTCTTGCAGGCTCTGGTTGCTTTGTCTATGGGCTCTTCCTTCTCTTTCACCATGACTTCTACCTCTCTCTCTAGCCTTCCTTGCTCCTTCATTGCTAACCACAGCCTAAATACATTGGCATCCTCTTGTTCTTGGCGTTGTTCTTTTGACACTTGGTCTCCTTCCCGCTTACTCTCCTATAGTTATGCATTCATCTCTTCCACCCATGCCATTCATTGCTGGAGCACAACATATTGTTGGATAAGAAACTTGTGCCATTCACTTTTTTTTTTGGGTGGATTAGATGATTACAGTCGGCATTCTGATATAGGGGTGTGCTCAGGTTGTTCCGCTATCTTCCTCATATGACTCATGAGGTGGTGTTAGGGACTTAGTGTAAAAGGCGCAGCTTTGCAGGTATTCCTTGATACTAGCCTTTAGACTAAGAGGTATGGTTGACAAGAAAGGATGATTGCACCTCGTATAAAGGCTATTGCTCATGTCCTCAAGGATCTTCATACAAAAAGAGGGAAGTAGGGCTGTCCTCATCATGAGCCTAGCCATAGCGCAACTATCTAGTCCTAGGTTAATGTCAAAAAAAGAGTGGGGGAAGGCGAGCTTCCTCAAGTACTAGCTTTTGTCTAAGCAAAATCCTAATGGTCCTAAGGTAATTACAAGAAGTTATGAAGGTTGGGTTCGGGCAGGAAGAGAAATTCTCGAGGAAGCAGTTGATGGATGGATGCAAGTCCCCTGCTTTAAAGGTCATGCATTCCTCGAGAGTTGATGCGTTGACATTGTAGATCTTTAGGAAGTTGTACATGCCATGCAACCCTCCTATTGTAATCCACCCCATGTCTACGAGGGTAGGGAATGTAGATAGGATCATTCCTTTCTTTCAGTAGCATATTGTAGAAGGCCATCAATGCATCAAATTTGGTTCCCCAAATCCTCCTTCGCCACGTTGGCTGTGCCTTGTAATCTTGTACAGTTTTGGGAACCTAATAGATCTTATCCTGTCATTAGTCTACGGGTTCTTGTCTCCATTTTGTGATTATGATACTCCACTCCTCAACCCATTGGATCACCATAGTATTGCCCAAACAAATGATCCTTTCCACTACCTCTAGGGGTAAGACTCGATGCAAGGCTCGTGGTTAGAGAAAGGAGAACTCGAAGGGTCAAGATTGGAGCTCCTACTATTGCCAGATAGTCAGCTCCTACAACCAGTTGAGAGGATGGTGATCCTCGCGTAGTGGCATGGCTTGTTTCAAGAAGTTGTTGTGGCCGTGCTCGGGCTCTTTGCTGGACTTGCTCCACGAGTTCCCATTTTCTTCTTCTTGCAGCAATAATGCACTCAGTAATTGGGCACCCTCTGGCTCTTCTGGGGGTAGATCAGGCAAGGGTGGCGCATACTGGGGCTCTCTGATTTGCGGTTCCATTGGGGGTGGATGGGGCTGCTATTGTTCCTCGAATCCAAGTTCGCGGGGCTCATCAGTGAAGAGGCCAACTTGTTGCAACTAGTTGCGTTGCTGCACCTTGGTTATGCGTATGCCGATTGGGAGTGCACACTCTTGCAGGCCATACCTTAAAACTCTGGTTGTCAACTCCAGCTTTCTTTTCATTCTCTCCATTGAATACTCGCCTTCATTTTGTGTGACATGAAAAACTGTGCTAGGAAAGACTTGCCTCTGCATGTTGGAGCATGCTTTAGCGACCTCAATTTTGGATTTTGTGAGCACCCTCTTGCACTTTGCAATTGCCAGGCACTCTGTCAATCCTCGCACTCTTTCAAAATTGCATCTCTCCCACTACTGTGCCTTCTCTTCTAGATCTTCCTTACCCCTTTCCATCTCCTGAGAAAACATCATTACCACCTAATGCTACTCATTTCGCACTTCCAGTATTTGGATCTTCTCTTTATCTGGTGGTTCAGCTACTCTTATGCTATCCTCCTACCTTGGTCAGCCCATTGAGTCTTATTGGTGGGCCTTTGTGAGCCTTTCTTACAGATCTGCAATAATTTGCATGTAGCTTTTTAGCTCTGCTAGGTGAAGTTTTCTCTCAGTCATGGCCATGGCCATTAGTGCCTCCACCTCTTGCCGGAATTGTTTTCCAGGTTGTCTTGCAGGCTTCTGGTTGCTTTGTCTATGGCCTCTTCCTTCTCTTTCACCATGACTTCTACCTCTCTCTCTAGCCTTCCTCGCTCCTCCATTGCTAACCACAGCCTAAATACATTGGCATCCTCTTGTTCTTGGCGTTGTTCTTTTGACAGTTGGTCTCCTTCTCGCTTCCTCTCCTATAGTTATGCATTTATCTCTTCCACCCGTGCCATTCGTTGCTGGAGCTCAACATATTGTTGGATGAGCAACTTGTGCCATTCACTTTTTTTTTTGGGTGGATTAGATGATTACAATCAGCATTGTCTATATAGGGGTGTGCTTAGGTTGTTCCCCTATCTTCCTCGGATGACTGGTAGGGTGGTGTTAGGGACTTAGTCAAAAAGGCGCAGCTCTACAGGTATTCCTTGATACTAGCGTTTAGTTTAAGAGGTATGGTTGACAAGAAAGGATGATTGCACCTCGTAAAAAGGCTATTGCTCATGTCCTCAAGGAGCTTCATACAAAAAGAGGGAAGTAGGGTTGTCCTCATCATGAGCCGAGCCATAGCACAACTATCTAGTCCTAGGTTAATGTCAAAAAAAGAGTGGGGGAAGGTGAGCTTCCTCAACTACTAGCTTTTGTCTAAGCAAAAACCTAATGGTCCTAAGGTAATTACACGTAGTTATGAAGGTTGGGTTCGGGCAGGAAGAGAAATTCTGGAGGAAGCGGTTGATGGATGGGTGTAAGTCCCCTGCTTTAAAGGTCATGAATTCCTCGAGAGTTGATGCGTTGACATTGTAGATCTTTAGGAAGTTGTACCTGCCATGCAACCCTCCTATTGTAATCCACCCCATGTCTACGAGGATAGGGCATGTAGATAGGATCATTCCTTTCTTTAAGTAGCATATTGCAGAAGGCCATCAATGCATCAAATTTGGTTCCTCAAATCCTCCTTCGCCACTTTGGCTACGCCTCATAATCTTTAGGATTTTGGGAACCTAATAGACCTTATCCTCTCAGAAGTTCTACGGGTTCTTGTCTCCAGTTTGTGATTATGATACTCCACTCCTCAACCCATTGGTTCACCACAGTATTGCCCAAACGAATAATCCTTTCCACTACCTCTAGGGGTAAGACTCAATCCAAGGCTCGTGGGTAGAGAAAGGAGAACTCGAAGGGTCGAGATTGGAGCTCCTACTATTCCCAGATAGTAAGCTCCTGCGAGACCAATTGACAGGATGGTGATCCTCGCGTAGTGGCATGGGCTTATTTCAGGAAGTTGCTGTGGCCATGCTCGGGCTCTTTGCTAGACTTGCTCAACGAGTTCCCATCTTCTTTCTCTTGCAACAATAATGCACTCACGAATTGGGCACTCTCTGGCTCTTCTGGGGGTAGATAAGGCAAGGGTGGCGCAGACTGGGCTCTCTGATTTGCGGTTCCATTGCGGGTTGGATTGGGGGTGGATGGGGCTGCTCTTGTTCCTCGAATCAAAGTTTGCGAAGCTCATCAGTGGAGAGGCCAACTTGTTGCAAGTAGTTGCGTTGCTGCACCTTGGTTATGCCTGTGTCGATTAGGAGTGCACACTCTTGCAGGCCATACCTTAAAGCTCAACTGCAGCTTCCTTTTCATTCTCTGCATCGAATACTCGTCTTCAACTCGTGTGACATGAAGCACTTTGCTAAAAAAGACTTGCCTCTGCATGTTGGAGCATGCTTTAGCGACGTCAACTCTGAATTCTGTAAGCACCCTCTCGTAGTTTGCCATGCCAGGCGCTCTGTCAATCCCTGCACTCTTTCAAAATTGCATCTCTCCCACTATTGTGCCTTCTCTTCCAGATCTTCCTTACCCCTTTCCATCTCCTGAAACAACATCATTACCACCTAATGCTACTCATTCCACACTTCCAGTATTTGGATCTTCTCTTTATCTGGTGGTTCAGCTACTCTTATTCTATCCTCCTACCTTGCTCAGCCACCACTAAGAACTGTTGGTGGGCCTTTGTGAGCCTTTCTTATAGATCTGCAATATTTTGCATGTAGCTTTTTAGCTCCGCTTGGTGCAATTTTCTTTCAATCAAGGCCATGGCCATTAATGCCTCGACCTCTTGCCAGGGGTGTTGTCCAGGTTGTCTTACAAGCTTCTGGTTGCTTTGTCTATGGCCTCTTCCTTCTCTTTCACCATGACTTCTACCTCTCTCTAGCCTTCCTTGCTCCTTCATTGCTAACCATAGCCTAAATACATTGGCATCCTCTTGTTCTTGGCATTGTTCTTTTGACAATTGGTCTCCTTCCCGCTTACTCTCCTATAGTTCTGCATTCATCTCCTCCACCCCTGCCATTCATTGCTGGAGCTCAACATATTGTTGGATGAGAAACTTGTGCACCTCGTAAAAAGTTCTACGGGTTCCTGTCTCCAGTTTGTGATTATGATACTCCACTCCTCAACCCATTGGTTCAACACAGTATTGCCCAAACGAATGATCCTTTCCACTACCTCTAGGGGTAAGACTCGATCCGAGGCTCATGGGTAGGTAAAGGAGAACTCGAAGGGTCGAGATTGGAGCACCTACTATTGCCAGATAGTTAGCTCTTGCGACCAATTGACATGATGGTGATCCTCACGTAGTGGCATGGGCTTGTTTCAGGAAGTTGTTGTGGCTGTGCTCGGTCTCTTTGCTGGACTTGCTCCACGAGTTTCCATCTTCTTCTTCTTGCAGCAATAATGCACTCAGGAATTGGGCACCCTCTGGCTCTTCTGGGGGTAGATCAAGAAAGGGTGGCACAGACTAGGCTCTCTGATTTGCGTTTCCATTGTGGGCTGGATTGGGGGTGGATGGGGCTGCTCTTGTTCCTCGAATCCAAGTTCGCGGAGCTCATCAGTCGAGAGGCCAACTTGTTGCAAGTAGTTGCATTGCTGCACCTTGGTTATGCGTGTGCCGATTGGGAGTGCACACTCTTGCAAGCCATACCTTAAAGCTCTCGTTGTAAACTCCAGCTTCCTTTTCATTCTCTCCATCGAATCCTCGCCTTCAACTTGTGTGACATGACGCACTGTGCTAAAAGAGACTTGCCTCTGCATGTTGGAGCACGCTTTACCGACCTCAACTCTGGATTCTGTGAGCACCCTCGCACTTTGCCACTACCAGGCGCTCTGTCAATCCTCACACTCTTTCAAAATTTCATCTCTCCCACTAATATGCCTTCTCTTCTAGATCTTCCTTACCGCTTTCCATCTCCTAAAACAACATCATTACCACCTAATGCTACTCATTCCACACTTCTAGTATTTTGATCTTCTCTTTATCCGGTTGTTCAACTACTCTTATGCTATCCTCCTACCTTGCTCAGCCACTGCGAACTGTTGGTGGGCCTTTGCGAGCCTTTCTTACAGATCTGCAATAATTTGCATGTAGCTTTTTAGCTTCGCTAGTTGCAGTTTTCTTTCACTCATGGCCATGGCTATTAGTGCCTCCACCTCTTGGCGGGGGTGTTTTCCAGTTTGTCTTGCAGGCTTCTGGTTGCTTTGTCTATGGCCTCTTCCTTCTCTTTCACCATGACTTCTACCTCTCTCTCTAGCCTTCCTTGCTCCTCCATTGCTAACCAAAGCCTAAATACATTGGCATCCTCTTGTTCTTGGCGTTGTTCTTGTGACACTTGGTCTCCTTCCCGCTTACTCTCCTATAGTTCTGCATTCATCTCTTCCACATGTGCCATTCGTTGCTGGAGCGCAACATATTGTTGGATGAGCAACCTGTGCCATTGACTTTTTTTTTTGGGTGGATTAGATGATTATAGTTGGCATTCTGATATAGGGGTGTGCACAGGATATTCCCCTATCTTCCTCGGATGACTCGTGAGGTGGTGTTAGGGACTTAGTCAAAAAGGCGCAACTTTGCAAGTATTCCTTGATACTAGCCTTTAGATTAAGAGGTATGGTTGACAAGAAAGGATGATTTCACCTTGTAAAAAGGCTATTACTCATGTCCTCAAGGATCTTCATACAAAAAGAGGGAAGTAGGGTTGTCCTCATCATGAGCCGAGCCATAGCGCAACTATCTAGTCCTAGGTTAATGTCAAAAATGAGTGGGGGAAGGCGAGCTTCCTCAACTACTAGATTTTGTCTAAGCAAAAACCTAATGGTCCTAAGGTAATTACAAGTAGTTATGAAGGTTGGGTTTGGGCAGGAAGAGAAATTCTCGAGGAAGCGGTTGATGGATGGGTGCAAGTCCCCTGCTTTAAAGGTCATGAATTCCTCGAGAGTTGATGCGTTGACATTGTAGATCTTTAGGAAGTTGTACATGCCATGCAACCCCCCTATTGTAATCCACCCCATGTCTATGAGGATAGGGCATGTAGATAGAATCATTCCTTTCTTTCAGTAGCATATTGTAGAAGGCCATCAATGCATCAAATTTGGTTCCCCAAATCCTCCTTCGCCACTTTGGCTGCGCCTCATAATCTTTACAGTTTTGGGAACCTAATAGACTTTATCCTCTCAGAAGTTCTACGGGTTCTTGTCTCTAGTTTGTGATTATGATACTCCACTCCTCAACCCATTGGTTCACCACAGTATTGCCCAAACGAATGATCCTTTCCACTACCTCTAGGGGTAAGACTCGATCCAAGGCTCATAGGTAGAGAAAGGAGAACTCGAAGGGTCGAGATTGGATCTCCTACTATTGCCAGATAGTCAACTCCTGCGACTAGTTGACAGGATGGTTATCCTCGCGTGGTGGCATGGCCTTGTTTCAGGAAGTTGCTGTGGCCGTGCTTGGGCTCTTTGCTGGACTTGTTCCACGAGTCCCCATCTTCTTCTTCTTGCAGCAATAATGCACTCAAGAATTGGGGACCCTCTGGCTCTTCTAGGGGTAGATCAGGCAAGGGTGGCGCGGACTGGGTTCTCTGATTTGCGGTTCCATTGTGGGTTGGATTGGGGGTGGATGGGGCTGCTCTTGTTCCTCGAATCCAAGTTCGCAGAGCTCATCAGTTGAGAGGCCAACTTGTTGCAAGTAGTTGCGTTGCTGCACCTTGGTTATGCCTGTGCCGATTGGGAATGCACACTCTTGCAGGCCATACCTTAAAGCTCTGGTTGTCAACTCTAGCTTTCTTTTCATTCTCTCCATCGAATACTCGCCTTCAACTTGTGTGACATGAAGCACTGTGCTAAAAGAGACTTGGCTCTGCATGTTGGAGCACGCTTTAGCGACCTCAATTCTGGATTCTGTGAGCACCCTCTGGCACTTTGCAATTTCCAGGCGCTTTGTCAATCCTCGCACTCTTTCAAAATTGCATCTCTCCCACTACTGTGCCTTCTCTTCTAGATCTTCCTTACCCCTTTCCATCTCCTGAAACAACATCATTACAACCTAATGCTACTCATTCCACACTTCTAGTATTTGGATCTTCTCTTTATCCGGTGGTTCAGCTACTCTTATGCTATCCTCCTACCTTGCTCAACCACCACTGAGAATTGTTGGTGGGCCTTTGTGAGCCTTTCTTACAGTTCTGCAATAATTTGCATGTAGCTTTCTAGCTCCGGTAGGTGCAGTTTTATTTCAGTCATGGCCATGGCCATTAGTGCCTCCACCTCTTGGCGGGGGTGTTTTCCAGGTTGTCTTGCAGGCTTCTGGTTGCTTTGTCTATGGCCTCTTCCTTCTTTTTCACCATGACTTCTACCTCTCTCTCTAGCCTTCCCTGCTCCTCCATTGCTAACCACAGCCTAAATACATTGGCATCCTCTTGTTCTTGGCGTTGTTCTTTTGACACTTGGTCTCCTTCTCACTTACTCTCCTATAGTTCTTCATTCATCTCTTCCACCCATGCAATTCGTTGCTGGAGCTCAACATATTGTTGGATAAACAACTTGTGCCATTCACTTTTTTTTGGGTAGATTAGATGATTACAGTCAGCATTCTGATATAGGGGTGTGCTCAGGCTATTCCCCTATCTTCCTCGGATGAATCGTGAGGTGGTCTTAGGGACTTAGTCAAAAAGGCGTAGCTCTGCAGGTATTTCTTGATACTAGCCTTTAGATTAAGAGGTATGGTTGACAAGAAAGGATGATTGCACCTCGTAAAAAGGCTATTGCTCATGTCCTCAAGGATCCTTATACAAAAAGAGGGAAGTAGGGTTGTCCTCATCATGAGCCTAGCCATAGACCAACTATCTATTCCTAGGTTAATGTCAAAAAAAGAGTGGGGGAAGGCGAGCTTCCTCAACTACTAGCTTTTGTCTAGGCAAAAACCTAATGGCCCTAAGGTAATTACAAGTAGTTATGAAGGTTGGGTTCGAGCAGGAAGAGAAATTCTCGAGGAAGCGGTTGATGGATGAGTGCAAGTCCCCTGCTTTAAAGGTCATGCATTCCTCGAGAGTTGATGCATTGACATTGTAGATCTTTAGGAAGTTGTACCTACCATGCCAACCCCTATTGTAATCTACCCCATGTCTACGAGTGTAGGGCATGTAGATAGAATCATTCCTTTCTGTCAATAGCATATTGCAGAAGGCCATCCATGTATCAAATTTGGTTCCCCAAATCCTCCTTTGTCACTTTGGCTACGCCTCGTAATCTTGTACGGTTTTGGGAACCTAATAGACCTTATCCTGTCAGTAGTCTACGGGTTCTTGTCTCCATTTTGTGATTATGATACTCCACTCCTCAACCCATTGGTTCACCACAGTATTGCCCAAACGAATGATCCTTTCCACTACCTCTAGGGGTAAGACTCGATCCAAGGCTTGTGGGTAGAGAAAGGAGAACTAGAAGGGTCGAGATTGGAGCTCCTACTATTGCCAGATAGTCAGCTCTTGCAACCAGTTGAGAGGATGGTGATCCTCGCGTAGTGGCATGGCTTGTTTCAAGAAGTTGCTGTGGCCGTGCTCGGGCTCTTTGCTGGACTTGCTCCACGAGTTCCTATTTTCTTCTTCTTGCAGCAATAATGCACTCAGGAATTGGGCACCCTCTGGCTCTTCTGGGGGTAGATCAGGCAAGGGTGGCGCGGACTGGGGCTCTCTGATTTGCGGTTCCATTGGGGGTTGTATTGGGGGTGGATGGGGCTGCTATTGTTCCTCGAATCCAAGTTCGCGGAGCTCATCAATGGAGAGGCCAACTTGTTGCAGCTAGTTGAGTTGTTGCACCTTGGTTATGCCTGTGCCGATTGGGAGTGCACACTCTTGCAGGCCATACCTTAAAGCTTTGGTTGTCAACTCTAGCTTTCTTTTCATTCTCTCCATCGAATACTCGCCTTCAACTTGTGTGACATGAAGCACTGTGCTAAAAGAGACTTGCCTCTGCATGTTGGAGCACGCTTTAGCGACCTCAATTCTGGATTCTGTGAGCACCCTCTGGCACTTTGCAATTTCCAGGCGCTCTGTCAATCCTCGCACTCTTTCAAAATTGCATCTCTCCCACTACTGTGCCTTCTCTTCTAGATCTTCCTTACCCCTTTCCATCTCCTGAAACAACATCATTACAACCTAATGCTACTCATTCTACACTTCTAGTATTTGGATCTTCTCTTTATCCGGTGGTTCAGCTACTCTTATGCTATCCTCCTACCTTGCTCAGCCACCACTGAGACTTGTTGGTGGGCCTTGGTGAGCCCTTCTTACAGATCTGCAATAATCTGCATGTAGCTTTTTAGCTCCGCTAGGTGCAGTTTTATTTCAGTCATGCCCATGGCCATTAGTGCCTCCACCTCTTGGCGGGGGTGTTTTCCAGGTTGTCTTGCAGGTTTCTGGTTGCTTTGTCTATGGCCTCTTCCTTCTGTTTCACCATGACTTCTACCTCTCTCTCTAGCCTTTCTTGCTCCTCCATTGCTAACCACAGCCTAAATACATTGGCATCCTCTTGTTCTTGGCGCTGTTCTTTTGACAGTTGGTCTCCTTCCCGCTTAGTCTCCTATAGTTCTGCATTCATCTCTTCCACCCGTGCCATTCGTTGCTAGAGCTCAACATATTGTTGGATGAGCAACTTGTGCCATTCACATTTTTTTTGGGTGGGTTAGATAATTACAGTCGGCATTGTCTATATAGGGGTGTGCTCAGGTTGTTCCCCTATCTTCCTCAGATGACTCGTGAGGTGGTGTTAGGGACTTAGTCAAAAAGGCGCAGCTCTGTAGGTATTCCTTGATACTAGCATTTAGTTTAAGAGGTATGGTTGACAAGAAAGGATGATTGCACCTCGTAAAATGGCTATTGCTCATGTCCTCAAGGATCTTCATACAAAAAGAGGGAAGTAGGGTTGTCCTCATCATGAGCCTAGCCATAGCGCAACTATCTAGTCCTAGGTTAATGTAAAAAAAAAGAGTGGGGGAAGGCGAGCTTCCTCAACTACTAGCTTTTGTCTAAGCAAAATCCTAATGGTTCTAAGGTAATTACAAGTAGTTATGAAGGTTGGGTTCGGGCAGGAAGAGAATTTCTCGAGGAAGCGGTTGATGGATGGGTGCAAGTCCCCTGCTTTAAAGGTCATGAATTCCTCGAGAGTTGATGCATTGACATTGTAGATCTTTAGGAAGTTGTACATGCCATGCAACCCCCTATTGTAATCCACCCCATGTGTACGAGGATAGGGCATGTAGATAGGATCATTCCTTTCTTTCAGTAGCATATTGTAGAAGGCCATCCATGCATCAAATTTGGTTCCCCAAATCCTCCTTCGCCACTTTGGCTGCGCTTCATAATCTTTACGATTTTGGGAACCTAATAGACCTTATCTTCTCAGAAGTTCTATAGGTTCTTGTCTCCAGTTTGTGATTATGATACTCCACTCCTCAACCCATTGGTTCACCACAGTATTGCCCAAATGAATGATCCTTTCCACTACCTATAGGGGTAACACTCAATCCAAGGCTCGTGGGTAGAGAAAGGAGAACTCGAAGGGTCAAGATTGGAGCTCCTACTATTGCCAGATAGTCAGCTCCTGCGACCAGTTGATAGGATGGTGATCCTCGCGTAGTGGCATGGCCTTGTTTTAGGAAGTTGCTGTGGCCGTGCTCGGGCTCTTTGCTGGACTTGCTTCACGAGTTCCCATCTTCTTCCTCTTGCAGCAATAATGCACTCAGTAATTGGGCACCCTCTGGCTCTTCTGGGGGCAGATCAAGCAAGGGTGGCGCGGACTAGGCTTTCTGATTTGCGGTTCCATTGCGGGTTGGATTGGGGGTGGAGGGGGCTGCTCTTGTTCCTCGAATCCAAGTTCGCAGAGCTCATCAGTGGAGAGGCCAACTTGCTGCAAGTAGTTGCGTTGCTGCACCTTGGTTATGCCTGTGTCAATTAGGAGTGCACACTCTTGCAGGCCATACCTTAAAGCTCTGGTTGTCAAATCCAGCTTCCTTTTCATTCTCTCCATTGAATACTCGCCTTCAACTTGTGTGACATGAAGCACTTTACTAAAAAAGACTTGCCTCTACATGTTGGAGTACGCTTTAGCGACCTCAACTCTGAATTCTGTGAGCACCCTCTCGTAGTTTGCCATTGCCAGACGCTCTGTCAATCCTCGCACTCTTTCGAAATTGCATCTCTCCCACTACTGTGCCTTCTCTTCTAGATCTTCCTTACCCCTTTCCATCTCCTGAAACAACATCATTACCACCTAATGCTACTCATTCCACACTTCCAGTATTTGGATCTTCTCTTTATCTGGTGGTTCAGTTACTCTTATTCTATCCTCCTACCTTGCTCAGCCACCACTGAGAATTGTTGGTGGGCCTTTGTGAGCCTTTCTTACAGATCTGCAATATTTTGCATGTAGCTTTTTAGCTCCGTTAGGTGCAATTTTCTTTCAGTCAAGGCCATGGCCATTAGTGCCTCCACCTCTTGCCGGGGGTGTTTTCCAAGTTGTCTTACAGGCTTTTGGTTGCTTTGTCTATCACCTCTTCCTTCTCTTTCACCATGACTTCTACCTCTCTCTCTAGCCTTCCTTGCTCCTTCATTGCTAACCATAGCCTAAATACATTGGCATCCTCTTGTTCTTGATGTTGTTCTTTTGACACTTGGTCTCCTTCCCGCTTACTCTCCTATAGTTCTGCATTCATCTCCTCCACCCGTGCCATTCGTTGCTCGAGCTCAACATATTGTTGGATGAGCAACTTGTGCCATTGACTTATTTTTTTGGGTGGATTATATGATGACAGTCGGCATTCTGATATAGGGGTGTGCTCAGGCTGTTCCCCTATCTTCCTCGGATGGTTCGTGAGGTGGTCTCTGGGACTTAGTCAAAAAGGCGCAGCTCTACAGGTATTCCTTGATACTAGCCTTTATATTAAGAGGTATGGTTGACAAGAAAGGATGATTGCACCTCGTAAAAAGTCTATTGCTCATGTCCTCAAGGATCTTCATACAAAAAGAGGGAAGTAGGGTTGTGCTCATCATGAGCCTAGCCATAGCGCAACTATCTAGTCCTAGGTTAATGTCAAAAAAAGAGTGGGGGAAGGCGAGCTTCCTCAACTACTAGCTTTTCTCTAAGCAAAAACCTAATGGTCCTAAGGTAATTACAAGTAGTTATGAAGGTTGGGTTCGGGCATGAAGAGAAATTCTCGAGGAAGCGGTTGATGGATGGGTGCAAGTCCCCTATTTTAAAGGTCATGCATTCCTCGAGAGTTGATGCATTGACATTGTAGATCTTCAGGAAGTTGTACCTGCCATGCAACCCCCCTATTGTAATCCACCTCATGTCTATGAGGGTAGGGCATGTAGATAGGATCATTCCTTTCTTTCAGTAGCATATTGCAGAAGGCCATCCATGCATCAAATTTGGTTCCCCAAATCCTCCTTCGCCATTGTGGCTGCGCATTGTAATCTTGTACGGTTTTGGGAACTTAATAGACCTTATCCTTTCAGTAGTCTACGGGTTCTTTTCTCCATTTTGTGATTATGATACTCCACTCCTCAACCCATTGGTTCACCACAGTATTGCCCAATTGAATGATCCTTTCCACTACCTCCAGGGGTAAGACTCGATCCAAGGCTCGTGGGCAGGGAAAGGAGAACTCGAAGGGTCGAGATTCGAGCTCCTACTATTGCCAGATAGTCAGCTCCTGTGACCAATTGACAGGATGGTGATCCTCGCGTAGTGGCATGGTCTTGTTTCAGGAAGTTGTTGTGGCCGTGCTCGGGATCTTTGCTGGAGTTGCTCCATGAGTCCCCATCTTCTTCTTCTTGCAGCAATAATGCACTCAGGAATTGGGCACCCTCTGGCTCTTCTGGGGGTAGATCAGGCAAGGGCATCACGGACTGGGCTCTCTGATTTGCGGTTCCATTGCGGGTTGGATTGGGGGTGGATGGGGCTGCTCTTGTTCCTCGAATCCAAGTTCGCGGAGCTCATCAGTGGAGAGGCCAACTTGTTGCAAGTAGTTGCATTGTTGCACCTTGGTTATGTTTGTGCCAATTGGCAGTGCACACTCTTGCAAGCCATACCTTAGAGCTCTGGTTGTCAACTCCAGGTTTCTTTTCATTCTCTCCATCGAATACTCGCCTTCAACTTGTGTGACATGAAGCACTGTGCTCAAAAAGACTTGCCTCTGCATGTTGGGGCACGCTTTAACGACCTCAACTCTGGATTTTGTGAGCACCCTCTCGCACTTTGCCACTGCCAGGCGCTCTGTCAATCCTCGGACTCTTTCAAAATTGCATCTGTCCCACTACTGTGCCTTCTCTTCTAGATCTTCCTTACCCCTTTCCATCTCCTGAAACAACATTATTACCACCTAATGCTACTCATTCCACACTTCCAATATTTGGATCTTCTCTTTATCCGGTGGATCAGCTACTCTTATGCTATCCTCCTACCTTGCTCAGCCCCCACTGAGAACTGTTGGTGGGCCTTTGTGAGCCTTTCTTATAGATCTGCAATAATTCGGATGTAGCTTTCTAGCTCTAGTAGGTGCAGTTTTCTTTCAGTCATGGCCATGGCCATTAGTGCCTCCACCTCTTGCCGGGGTTGTTTTCCAGGTTGTCTTGCAGGCTTCTGGTCGCTTTGTCTATGGCCTCTTCCTTCTCTTTCACCATGACTTCTACCTCTCTCTCTAGCCTTGCTTGCTCCTCCATTGCTAACCACAGCCTAAATACATTGGCATCCTCTTGTTCTTGGCGTTGTTCTTTTGACAGTTGGTCTCCTTCCCGCTTACTCTGCTATAGTTTTGCATTCATCTCTTCCACCCGTGCCATTCGTTGCTGGAGCTCAACATATTGTTGGATGAGCAACTTGTGCCATTCACTTTTTTTTTTGGGTGGATTAGATGATTACAGTCGGCATTCTGATATAGGGGTGTGCTCGGGTTGTTCCCCTATCTTCCTCGGATGACTCGTGAGGTGGTGTTAGGGACTTAGTCAAAAAGGCGCAGCTCTACAGGTATTCCTTGATACTAGCCTTTAGATTAAGAGGTATGGTTGACAATAAAGGATGATTGCACCTCGTAAAAAGGCTATTGCTCATGTCCTCAAGGATCTTCATACAAAAAGAGGGAAGTAGGGTTGTCCTCATCATGAGCCTAGCCATAGCGCAACTATCTAGTCCTAGGTTAATGTCAAAAAAAGAGTGAGGGAAGGCGAGCTTGCTCAACTACTTGGTTTTGTCTAAGCAAAAACCTAATGGTCCTAAGGTAATTACAAGTAGTAATGAGGGTTGGGTTCGGGCAGGAAGAGAAATTCTCGAGGAAGTGGTTGATGGATGGATGCAAGTCCCCTGCTTTAGAGTTCATGCATTCTTCGAGAGTTGATACGTTGACATTGTAGATCTTCAAGAGGTTGTACTTCCCATGCAACCCCCCTATTGTAATCCACCCCATGTCTACGAGGGTAGGGCATGTAGATAGGATCATTCCTTTCTTTCAGTAGCATTTTGCAAAAGGCCATCCATGCATCAAATTTGGTTCCCCAAATCCTCCTTCGCTACTTTGGCTGCGCCTCGTAATCTTGTACGGTTTTGGGAACCTAATAGACCTTATCCTGTCAGTAGTCTACGGGTTCTTGTGTCCATTTTGTGATTTTGATACTCCACTCCTCAACCCATTGGTTCACCAGAGTATTGCCCAAACGAATGATCCTTTCCACTACCTCTAGGGGTAAGAATCGATCCAAGGCTTGTGGGTAGAGAAAGGAGAACTCGAAGGGTCAAGATTGGAGCTCCTACTATTGCTAGAGAGTCAGCTCCTGCGACGAGTTGACAGGATGGTGATCCTTGCATAGTTACATTGGCTTGTTTCAGGAAGTTGCTGTGGCCATGCTCAGGCTCTTTGTTGGACTTGCTTCACGAGTCCCCATCTTCTTCTTCTTGCAGCAATAATGCACTCAGGAATTGGGCACCCTCTAGCTCTTTTGGGGGTATATCAGGCAAGGGTGGCGTAGACTGGGCTCTCTGATTTGCGTTCCATTGCGGGTTGGATTGGGTGTGGATGGGGCTGCTCTTGTTCCTCGAATCCAAGTTCGCGGAGCTCATCAGTGGAGAGGCCAACTTGTTGCAAGTAATTGCATTGCTGCACCTTGGTTATGCCTGTGCCGATTGGGAGTGCACACTCTTGCAGGCCATACCTTAAAGCTTTGGTTGTCAACTCTAGCTTCCTTTTCATTCTCTCCATCGAATCCTCGCCTTCAACTTGTGTGACATGAAGCACTGTGCTAAAAAAGACTTGCCTCTGCATGTTGGAGCACGCTTTAGCAACCTCAACTCTGGATTCTATGAGCACCCTCTCGCACTTTGCCACTGCCAGGTGCTCTGTCAATCCTTGCACTCTTTCAAAATTGCATCTCTCCAACTACTGTGCTTCTCTTCCAGATCTTCCTTACCCCTTTCCATCTCCTGAAACAACATCATTACCACCTAATGATACTCATTCCACACTTCCAGTATTTGGATCTTCTCTTTATCTGGTGGTTTAACTACTCTTATGCTATCCTCCTACCTTGCTCAGCCACAGAGAACTGTTGGTGGGCCTTTGTGAGTCTTTCTTACAGATCTGCAATAATTTGCATGTAGCTTTCTAGATCCACTAGGTGTAGTTTTCTTCAAGTCATGGCCATGGCCATTAGTGCCTCCACCTCTTGCCGGGGGTGTTTTCCAGGTTGTCTTGCAGGCTTCTGGTTGCTTTTTCTATGGCCTCTTCCTTCTCTTTCACCATGACTTCTACCTCTCTCTCTAGCCTTCCTTGCTCCCCTGTTGCTAACCACAGCCGAAATACATTGGCATCCTCTTGTTCTTGGCGTTGTTCTTTTGACACTTGGTCTCCTTCCCGCTTACTCTCCTATAGTTCTGCATTCATCTCTTCCACCCGTGCCATTCGTTGCTGGAGCTCAACATATTGTTGGATGAGCAACTTGTGGCCCCGTTGCTCCACCACTAGGTCTTCGGCTTCATCCTCTAGCCTTTGCCTTAGGCGATCCTCATTCTCTTGTGCCTCCTTTTCTTTCGCACTGAGTTGCTCTTTCAGGTTTCAAATTTCTCTCTGATATTCCATAGCCTGCCGCATTATCTCTACCCTTAGCGTAGTGGAAAATTCTCTTTTGGCCTCTAGTTTTGTAGCTGTGATCTTTTTCTCTTGCTTAGCCTTCTCTAGCTAGGCTAGGAGTTTAGCTACATAGGCATAATAGTTCATAGCTAGGGGTACTGTAAGTGGTGCTGTGGTGTTGGATGCTTCCAACCTTTGCCTTTTTGGGTCTTGCCTAGACTCTGCGTCTGCTGCTGCCGACCTTTTTGGCTCCTACCTTTGGCACTATATCTTGTACTTTCGTGACTAGGAACTGCATCATGGACATGAGTTGGGTGTCCATGGCAGGCACTGGCTCCTGTGTTGTGGAGGTGGTAGTGGCGGTATGAGGTGTGAGAGTCAAAGGGAGAGGTTGCAACGGGGCTTTGCCCTTTCTTGCAACAACTGGGGCTACTTCAACGATGCCACTTGGTTTGTCGTGGGCTCAAAGTTGCCATTTCTTTGGCACTATGGGTCTCCTCTATAGACATGTGCATGGCCTCCGCCATGTCTTCATCCTCCTTTCTCCTTAGCTCCTTAGCCTCTCCTTTGGCTCTTCTTCTCCTCTCCTCCTCGGTCCTCCATGATTCTTCTCTCACTTTCTTCATTTCTTCCTCCTCTTTTCTCTATCGTTCTTCTTCCACCCTTTTGGATTGTTTTTGGGCTCTTTTTAGCTCTGCCCTTCGTCATCTCCTCTCTCCTTCATTGCTAGGGCTTCATGGCCTTCTTCTCTTGTGCCCTGACCTCCTTTTGGGTAGTCTGCACTTTCTGCTCTTCCTGAATGGTTCTCTCGCTGGATTGCTCTATGTCAGGGCACGACGATTGTCAGGTTGTCTCTCTTACCCACGGGGGATTCACTAGTAGTAATAAGGAGACGTCACCTGCGTGTAAGAAATATATGAAAATACCCCTTCTCTACCCCCTATTTAAGGGACCTTACCTTATAAAATGTACCTTTCTTCCCTTATATAACCCGTCTCCCTTACACTCATGTGGTACCATACTGTAAACCCTAGTGGACCCCACGGGCTCCTACCTCCCCTTCAACTCCTTTTGCCTCCTTTATGGCCTCTTGGATGATGACCGTTAAGACTCCACCAAATTTGATCGTGGATGCCTTAGAAGCAGACTTCTTTCGTGCTGATTTGGCCATTGAGGCTGGGGACTCTCCCCTCTTACTAGTGCTACGCTTGTGGCTAGGACGACAGCCAAGGTCTTGATGGTTTTTAAGACAAAACCATTCCAATCCACTTCTTTATGGGACCTTTCAGCTATGCTCTCTAGCAGTTTTACGCCAATCCTATTAATCAATGTGTTGTACCTCTGTCTCAAGAAGAGGGCATGGGCCATCTACGCTTGCATCCTCACTTTTGGGTTTGGGATGTTTGATAGACTGATCCTATCCACCATGTGCACATCATGCTTGTTCACTCCTAGCATGGCATATATGTCTCTCTAATGACATTTTTCTTTCTTGGGGGACTAAACCTAGGGCCTTCTTGATCATTGTAATGCTCATGGTACCTCCTCTTGATGTTCTTCTTCTCAAGTCTTGACAGTTACTGTGCTGTAGTTCCTTGCATCATCAAAACTTCTCAAGAACTCTGCACACATGCGGTAGTCCACTGCTTGCCCTACTTTCTCCATGTACTTTTAGAGGGCACATTTGTCCACTAGCTGCTTTACAACCGGCTCCTCTAGGATGGCTTCGTCCAAGTTCAGTGTGTGTTTGAAGGTGAAATGGCTAAATTCCCTTATCTCGACACTCAGGACGTACCTAGTCTGCTCTTCTTCTGTGAAAGGGAGCTTGCTACCTTTATCTTGCCCTGCCATTGTGGATACTTGTCATTCATCATAATCCAACATTAGTATTCCTCAAATGGCTTTTTGGTAAGCAGGAAATTGATTTTTCTTCCATGAAGAGAACGAACAAGTTGAATTAAAGACATGAAATTTTCGAACAATAGCCTATTCATTCCAAAACATTTTTGACATTTTTGACATTTTCTTTTCAGCCCCTTTTCCGTTCTCTATTCTTTCCTGCTTTTAGCTTTGACTAAGGCTTTTTGTTTCCTTCTTGCCTATGTTTCCTTAATCAGTTTCTTAATTACCTTACTCCCTCGCCCATCGGGAAATGATGAGAATTCTTCCTAGGATTGGACATGGGAGAGGCAAGGTATTTGAGCATAATATGGTGCTATCTACTTTGGCATAAGCTAATCATAGAAATTAGGGTTGTATTCCAAGTGGGTATGACGACTGAGATTACGAGGGCTAATGCATACTTGTGTAATGTAAGTTAGGACATCAGTTAGAAAATCACTTGAGTTAATGCAGCTAGCCACATGTAGCTCCTCTTCGATAAGGATGCGATGAATGTAAGCACATGTAACGTGCCTACTAGGCACGTTTTTAGTGGTCCATTGAGAGACGAATCTAAGTGATACCACCTGGCACTCCATGGAATGTTACAAGGTTTGTTGCCTAGGGTTTCTCGAGTCCACCTCACAAACGGAGCGTTCGCGACAAACCCACTAGGATCGACCTAAAATTTGGGTTCCTAATGGTTAAGGTCTCATGACAGCATTCTAGCATCCGAACTTGGACATCCTACTTTGCGTAGAGACACCCAAGCCAAAGAAAATCCATGCCATACTTGGCTTAAAGAGAATGAGAAATGAGAGGGATGCGTCGCTCAACCTCTCTGCCCATAGGGCATAGTCCCATTCCGGTCCCCTAAAATGGCATGAATTGGGTTCTAACCTAACACTGCCTAAAGGTTGAAAGATGTAAAACCTTGTGAGAAGCCTCCCAGTTCTCAAGGGCCACCCTGCCATAGGGCGGACCTGTTGGGAGTGCCCACCGGCTTCCCTTGATAGCTTTAGTTTTCCAATTAGATCCTATCATATTTATGTGTGATATTCAAAATCAGCTTCCTTGATTAGGCCTTTTAGGGAATAGGATTTGTTCGCGTAATTTATGGCATTGAGACAAATATAGAGCAAGCAATCTTTTGAAAAACAAGTTCAAACAAATTCCTTAACTTATCTTCACATTAATCTTTGTCTCCTTCCCATACAGGAGAAATTATGTACCCCTTTTGTCCAACAGAAGTACTCGATCCAAATCACATGGCACCATAATTTCCATCCATTATCTACAATAGGATCTTCCAACGCCCTAGATGTTGGGCTCACGGCAGTCTACGACTCCGTTCCGAACTAGGCAATGGGTGTCTAGAGCTCCAGTGACCCCAAGCGACCTAGGAATGAGATACAACTTCCGTGGTTAGCCTTTTAACCATATGAGCTTCAGCCCGTGAATTGAGCAGTACCCTCTCGAGTTGAAACGCGGTGTGACCTTGGAGACGATCCACCCACACAAAATATCCTTTCTTAATTAATCCAATTAAGAATCAAGCAAGATCAAGGTGATCAACTTAATATCATCTTCCAAGAAAACATTCCTTTATTCCCCATGGCAACTTGTCATCACTGACCCTTGCCATGCATTTACCATCAAACATAAGCACTTGGAATAATCATCTAAATCACATTCAACAATCAGTTTAATGCAAAAAGCATTTAGGAATTGTTTGATCAATCATAAAAAACAATGGTATCCTTTTCTAAACATAGCAAGAATAGTTGCGATAACTTTCCATCACGTATTTGCTCTCCCCCTTGGAATCAAGAGCGGTTCCATGTAAAATTTACTTAACAGACCCTTCTTTCGACTAAGGCATATATTAAGGTTTCAAAAACTGTACAAGATATAAGTCCTAGTAGTCACTTACATTGATCAATAACCCAGCCTTCTTCCCAACAAGTACAAAAGCATCAGTCTTTCCTTCGACTTAGGGTTTCCCAATCCATGAGCTCTTCGCTTGCCCTAGAGTTGTTGTTGCATCTAGCCCAATCCCGAATAGGATTGATAAACATAGTCACTATCGGACAGATATCAAGGCATCATAGTTTTAATCCTAATGATTATTGTTTGCACTAGCTATGCACAACATCAAGATTCCCAATCTATCAAACATGAGCTATTAAACAAGAGCTTGGGCAAAGGTCTAGAGCTTCGAAAATGATTCTCTTCTAGGCTAAGTTCCTTGCCATGCAATCCATTAGGCATGCAAGTTGCAACATATACCTTCGAAGTGATGGAAACACACCTACTATTGAGAGGACGGGAAGTTGACAATGCTTGAAGCCTTATTTGTTGTTTATGAATTCGTTGCATAGCATCTAAATACAATTAACTCCTCTTGATACATGCATTTGAAGAATTCAATCCTTTGAATACTTGCGATGCTGATTATCCGTTTCAATGTCCTATTCGCGTGTGGCATAATACGGGCCTAATGCTTTCTCATGCGGGAATCAAAGCAAGCGTCTATTAATTTGGAAATACATTACTTATGACCGATATCACGGTTGGATTGGCAGTGATACCCTTGCCCGAGGCTTTGTTGCTTGTTGTGGGGTTTCCATCCACATGCATCATTCTCTGCTTGGGGACCATTCTCCATCTTCGTCTCCCTTAGACGCGAATTGCACAAGACTCCCGCACCTTGTGCTCGATTAGTGGGGCCAATTGGGGGAGGGAAATACTCTGCAGATAATCTAAGCGGAACAAGGGGGAGGAGAATAGAACGTTTGACTACCCTCTAAGGAGGGGAAGAGAAGGAGAACCTTCTTGGAAGGTTCTCTCTCTTGCTCTTTGTCACTCCCTCTCTCTTCCTCCCTCTCTTTCTCTCTTACCCTCTCTCACTCTTCTTCTTTTTTGCCTTTCCCTCTTCTCTCTTTCTCTCCCTCTCTCTCTTCTCACCTCTCCCTTTCTCTCCCTTTCTCTCCCTTTCTCTCCCTTTCTCTCCCCCTCTCTCTTTCTCTCGCTCTCTCTCTCTCTCTCTCTCTCTCTCTCTCTCTCTCTCTCTCTCTCTCTCTCTCTCTCTCTCTCTCTCTCTCTCTCTCTCTCTATCACCCTCTCTGTCTCTCTTTCTCACGGGCAGTAGCAGGTTGAGGCCCTCCTCCTTTCCTTTTTCTTATGATATTGGGGAGGGGGGGGGGGGGGAGAGATCGTGGGGAGGGAGTAGAGTGGTGGTGGTCTCCCCCACCACCTAATCTGCATGGTGGCGGGGAGTTTTCTAGGCCAGTGGCCTCATTCTTGTGCTCTCCCTCATCATCGTCATGATCATCGGCCACTTCTACTTCTCCCTTGTCGATAGTGTCATCTTCCCCTTTTTTCCCCGTGTCATCGCCCCCTCCCTCCTTGTGCTCGTCATCGTCATCTTTCCCCCCCCCCCCCCCCCCCCCCCATCACCTAACGGCGATGATAGGGGGAAAATTAAAAAAAATTCTGTTATTTTTAATCTAAGGGGGGGTGTTTGTATTGGGGGGTATTCCATCCTCTCCCCCTTAGAGAAATTGAGATGTCCTCATCTTGGAACAACTGGGGAAGACAAGCATTAATAGGGCTTAAGGCCAGTGGGTTAGGGCCCATCATGGGAAGACAAGCATTAATAGGGCTTAAGGCCTGTGGGTTAGGGCCCATCATGCATCCGCTGAACTACTCTCAATGTCTAAAGTAGTGCAACTCATATTATTGTAATTAATCGTAGTACAGGACTAGGATTTATTCCCAATATAAGTTGTATTATATGTCAATAAAACTTGCTAATCATCATGAAAAGTTGTAGTAGGCTCTAGGTCTTTGTCTTCTTTTGATTCCTCTATATATCTGAAGACTGCACTTGTATAGCTTTGTTTTCTTGGAGGTTCAATATCTTCTCAGTGCAGTCTTCTTGGACGTGTCTTAGCTCATTGCAATGGAAGCAACGATGGCTGGGACATCTCCTATGGATGTGCCCTATCTCTCCACATGTGTGGTATCTCTTGCCCTGATCTTGGGGATCATCTTTGTCACGATTGCCTGATCCAAGTTCTTGGATGATTGGCTTTGCTCGAAGTAATGCATCTTGCAAATCTATTGGATGCATTGCTTCGAGACAATAATTTAGAAGAGTGTTTAGGCCATGGCAAAACTTGGATACTTGCTGCGCAATATCCATAGGTGGCACATATTTTAGTAGGGTTACAAACTTTGAATGTTAGGCTTTCAAGGTTAATTCCAGCTGCTTGAGCGTGAATAATTCATTCATTCTCAAAGTTTGGTAGGTTGGGGGAAGGTATCATCCATGTACAACATCTTTTAGCTAAGCCCAAGTGACAGCGGCTTTAGAAACACCTTGATCCTTGCACCATTTGCTTCCACCATATCCGAGCTGGCCAACTAACTTAAGTTTGGCTATCATTGCTTGATTGGTTAGTAGTTGAAATGATACTTTGCCACATCCAAGAAAATATAAGAAAACTAATAAGAAATGCTTCCAAGAAACACTAGAAACAAACCATAGCTTGCCATTCATATTCAATGAGAAGGAGAAATACAAATGTTGAAGCCATGGCTACTTGTTGAGAATACTATGATGATAGTTGCTGCAAGGTACACACCCTTTGCAATGGTGGGAAGGAAGAAACCTTCTAGCTCCAAGAAGTGGAGTTTCAAGAAATGAATTGAAAAGATATGTTACATTGGCACTCTCTTGCCTTTTATACTCTAGCCTAAAATAGACTAATTGGCCTAATTAAAGTAGCATGAAAATTGCTTTATTACAATCCATCCCTGCCCAAAAGTTTTGTCCTCAAAACTTTGAAGACTAAAATGACAAGTGGATGATAAATGTAAAGGAACGAGAGACCAATGCTGAATATCCTTGTTGAAGTTGTCCTTTGAAGAAGATACTCTTCCATGAAAAGAATCTTGAAAATAAACTAAAAAACAGTGGAAATATGGAATGTTGTCCTGAACAGGGTAGTGATAGTAAATGACCCATAACTTTGGATAGAAATGTCAGAATGACGCATATGAGGTATAGAAATGAAGTTCTTCATAAGGTATCCATCCATATTATCAAAATCCAATTTTGATGTCGATAGGTCAATTATTTTCATGACAGAAATTTATAACAGCAAGATGTCCCCATTGTGTAATGAGCTAAGTATCTTCTTGAAGAAGTCATGGATATTGATCCAAATATGAAGCATGCTGCCAAGATGATTCTTCCATAGGCAATCCTTTCCATTTGACAAGGTATTCCATAACAATACCGTTCCTTAAAACCTTCTCCCTCTTGCCAATAATCCTTTCGGGCTCATAGATGATTAATCCATCTTCATCAAGAGGAAGTAGTTCTTCAAGAACTTGTATGTCAGGGCAAATATACTTCTTAAGTTGAGACGCATGAAAAACATTATGAATGTGTGTGGATGAAGGCAAATCAAGTTTGTAAGCAAGATCTCCAACTTTTCTTGTGATTTGATACGGACCATAATAGCGATGAGCAAGCTTATTATGTCCGCCCTTGAGAGAAGCATGACGAGACTTAGGTACTTTCAAAAATACCCATTCTTCTTCTTCAAAATCCACATGCCTTCTCTTATCATCCACATATAATTTCATTGTCTCTTGTGCCTTCCTGATGTTTTCTTTGCATTACTTCATTAAGGCTTCCATCTTTTCCAACTCTTCTCGAGCAAGAGGATTCACTTCATCATGAAACAATGCTGAAGGTACTTAGACTTTGTATCTATACAATGCCTCGAATCGTGACATACCAATACTCATATGATGAGTATTATTATAATAGAACTCTGCAAGATGAATCCAATGATCCCATGCATTTTGTGTATCATGGAAAAAATGTCTCAAATAGACCTCTAACCATTTATTGACCCTTTCAGTTTGGCCATCTGTTTGTGGATGATAGGCAGTACTTGGAGTTATTTTGGTACCCATGGAAGTAAAGAGACTTTTCCAGAAATTTCCCATGAACTTGGAATCCCTGTCAGAAACAATCTTCATAGGTAATCCATGAAGTCTGAAAATTCCTTCCATGAACTGATTTGCCACATGTTTGGCTGAATATTGGACTTTGGTAGGTAAGAAGTGGGCTGATTTGGTAAGACGATCAACCACAACAAAAATGCTATTCCAGCCCTGCTTAGTGGTAGGAAGTCCTGTAATGAAATCCATACTAATATCAGTCCATTTACCATGAGGAATAGGCAAAGGCTGAAGTAAACCACTAGGCAATAAATTGGAATCTTTATTCTGCTGGCATGGTAAGCACTGCATCACATACTCCTTGACATCTTTCCAAAGTCCCTTCCAATAGAAACATTTATGGATCTTATCAAAGGTTTTAAACAAGCCAATATGTCCTACCAAAGGAGAAGAATGCATCTCCTGCAAAATACATGGCCTAAATGATGACTTAGGGGTCAAATAGACTCTTCCTTTGAACCAAAGAAGTCCATTTTGCCACTTGAAATTGGGAAATTCAGATCCATTGTCTTGCTGTAATTTCTTCATAATGTTGGCAGTGTGTTCATCCAAAAGATATTCTTCTTGAATGTCCTGAATCCAATCTTTATGTATGGTAGAGATAGTAGAAACGGAACATGCCCACATCTTGGATAAGGCATCAGCCACTACATTATCCTTGCCTGCCATATAGGATATCTCAAAATCATATCCTTGAAGAGTAGCTAACCACCGTCTTTGTTTGGGAGAGAGATTTGGCTGAGAAAGAAAATACTTCATCACTCGATGGTCACTCTTCACCTTAAAATGGCTGCCATAGATGTAGTGATGCCACTTCTTAATAGCATGAAGAATGGCTAACATTTCCTGCTCATAGACATGGAGTTCCCTTTCTTTATCATCTAACTTCCTGCTTTCATAAGCAATAACACCATGGTCTTGGCATAAAACTGCCCCAATACCTTTGCCACTAGCATGTGCATAGATGGTAAATTCCTTGGAAAAGTCTGGGCACACTAAGATAGGTGCTGAAATAAGAAGACTTTTCAGCTCATTAAAGCTCATAGTGGCTGTAGCATCCTAGAAGAAAGCTTCTTTCTTAAATTTGTTAGTAAGAGGAGCTGCTACACGGGCATAATTCTTGATGAATATCCTATAGAAGGAAGATAATCCAAGAAATCCTCTCAATGAAGTAGAATTTGTGGTAAGGGCCAATCTTTGATGCACTGTACTTTCTTTGGATCAACCATGATTCCTTTCTCACCAACTATATGACCCAAATATTCCACTTCATCAGCCATAAAAGTACACTTGCTTTCCTTTTCAAAAAGCTTGTGTCTTCTCAAAGTAAGGAGAACTTCTATGATATGTTCCAAATGTTCCTCTCTATTCTTGCTATAAATGAGAATATCATCGAAGAATACCAATACTGATTTTTACAAGAATGGCTGCAAAATCTTGTTCATAAGTGCTTGGAAGGTTGCAGGTGCATTGGAAAGTCCGAATGGCATGACTAGGAAGTGGTAGAGACCTCTTTCTGTCCTAAAAACTGACTTGTACTCATCCCATGCTTTCATTCTGATTTGACGATACCCCGATCTTAAGTCGATCTTGGTGAAAACCTTTGCATCCTTGAGTTCATCCAACAAATCATCTATGCAGGGAATTGGGTACGTTCTTCATAGTGCTCTTATTTAGATCTCTATAGTCAATACACATCCTAAATGACCCATCTTTCTTCTTGACAAGTAGTATGGGAGAAGCAAAAGGTGACTGACTAGGCTGAATAAATCCCATTTCCAGCAAGTCTTTAACCTGTTTCTCTACTTCTTCTCTCTCACACTTGGATAATCTGTAAGGAGGTTTGTTGATGGGTTTAGTGTCAAGCATTAAATCAATAGGATGATTGATGCCAGGAGGCATATTCCACGGTGGATTCCGTGAGGTTTTACGGTGGATTCCGTAAACTTAGATGACCGGGGCTCATATGCAAAGAGGATTCTTTGTGTGAGAAGTTGATGGGGACACCTGTCCTTTTCGGGCGTTTCATTAATTTAGTGTGTACATGGGTGATTCCATAGCGGGTGATTCCGCAAAATGCATATTAAATTAATAAACGTTTATGAGTTTAGAGTGCGCACTCGTAATAAATTAAGGTTAGGATTTATTTCTAACCAGTTGATTTATTTATGTAGCTGAAGACTGCTAGGTATTCACTTTTGTCGGTTTAATTGTGTTATTTTACTAACGATTGTGAATGCTTCAGTTGATGTGTAGAGATAGCAGCAGTGGCGGAGGAAAGCATTGGAGTCTAGCGGGTATTCGACATTTGGACTATATATTTTGATAGGCGCCACGCCTATATTTTGTTATGTCTATAGAGACATTGATTATTGATTATTATTTTGTATGCACTTATGCGCCCGGATATGTTATTTTTATTTGGACATTGAGATTGGGCGTGCTAGACACTATGGGCACCGTCCATTAGCTTTATTTTTTTTATTTTTGTAGAAAGCAAACTCAAAAAGCTAAAAGCTTGTCATATTTTTGTAATTGGGCTATTATTGAGCATGAAGATTGGAAATATACATAAAATACATGCTTTGTGAAGCGCTCACACAAGGCATGGGGGAGATTGAACCCAATTGGTCTCTTGCCTCTTGTCGTGCTTGCTTTTACATGGGTTTTTGTGCTAAAAAGTAGAGTACTTTGTTCTTGGGGACCTTCCGGGATTCACCACGTGAGCTATCTGCGACCGATCTGCGCACCAATGATCCACTTCTCGCTGAGGAGGCAACGAAGTAGGTGGCTGAAATATGTCCTTAAACTCTTCCAAAAGTTTACATAGACATGGATCTTGCTCCTTAGGTGAAGTAGATTATTGATTTTCATCTGCCTTTGATAGAAGAAGTGTGAAAATGCAAGACATAGCATTGATTTCCCTCTTCATCTTCTTCTTACTGATTATTTCCACTTGTTTCCTCTCAATGCCATTAAGTTTTACTTGCTGCCCATTCCAAGTAAACTCCATAAACATCTGGTTAAGATCCAAGGAAAATTTTCCAAGCTGTTTAAGCCAATCGCATCCAATGATGTCAATAGGACCCATATCTAGGACAATCAAGTCTGTCATAATAGTGCAAGACTGTGATAATTCAATAGGATTCTGCCGGCATATCTCTTTACTCAACTCTTGAGCTCCATTTGCCACTTGTACCTTCAATAGGGAATCCATTTCTTATGGTAATAACTTCAGCTCATACAATGACTTAGCATTGACAAAACTATGTGTGCTGCCCGTATCAATGAGAATATGAGCAACCTTTGAATTTATAGTGCCTTTGAGCCGAAGTGTAATTTCACCCTTACAACCCATCCATGCATCCTGAGATATGGAACATAACATGGGTTGAAAAGAAACCATAGAACCACCTGGATCATAGGGAAAGCTATTGACCGGCTCTAAATCCTCCTGCACATCTTGGTCCTCTTGATCATGCATGTCTTCATATGTGGGGGCTACATCCACTTGCAAAAGAGCATCTTCGTTTGCTTCTTCATCCTCATATTCTTCTATATTTAGCATGTTTGACTTTGCTATGTATCCATTGCACTTCTGTTTATGTTCAGGAGACCACTTCTCCCCACACTTGTAACATAGGCCCTTGTTTTTGTCATTGGGAAGTGCTTTATTGTTGTTGGCAATGGGATACGGTTTGGCTACAGCTTTAGCCCTCTTGAAATCCCCTTTTGAATCAGCATTACTCCTAAAATTAGTGCCCTGCCTTGAAGCATAAGCTGTAGGATATATAGGCACCATGCTGAAATTATTTGAGAGCCTATTTTCACCTCTATTTCCTTCTCTTTGTTGATTGAATTGCTGTCCAAATCTCATGGGCTGATTTGCTTGATAACGTGTCCCTGTTTTGGGCTGAAATGCAGTCAACTCTCTTCTATACTTTTGGCTATACCTTTCAGCATATTGTATGGCTGCATGTACACTAGTTGGCTTGGCTGCTCCAACTTCGGCTGAAAGGTTAGGATCAAGACCAAAGATGTACTTATTTAACTTGGCTGCATCGGAGATACCTTCGACATACATGGAAATATTTAAGAATTGGCTGGAATAATCCCTTACGGAAGATCCCCTTTGCCTAAGATCGTACCATCTTCGTTCAAGTCTTTTCTTTTCCATGGGTGACACAAATACTTGAGTCATGGCTGATTTAAACTCATCCCAAGATTGAAAAATTTCCCCTATCTTGCACATGTATCTCCACCAAGTATGTGCATACCCTTCTAGTTGTAGGGTTGCATAACAAATCTTTGCTTGTTCGTTGCGAGGGTATAGAGTGAAGTACATTTCCAATTTATTGATCCACTCCTCAAGCTCGGTCAGTGAAGGGTTATCTCCTTTGAAATTTGTTATATTGATCTTATCCTTGTATTCTTTATCATAGTGATATTGCTGCCCACCATGATTGTTAAAGCCAAAAGATTGTTGTCTATGAAAAGAGTCACTCCTTGGTTGCTGCCCATGATTGTTTGTATATGATTGCTGCCCATTGTGATGGTTTCCATGAGATTGATGGCCAAGAAATGAATTTCCATGTGATTGGGTATGATTAGAAACACCATATGGCATTCTATCCTCATGAACATTAACATGCTGAAAACTGTCATGAGCATTAACATGCTGAAAACTGTCCCCATGTACATGCTGTCCATGATCTTCTCTCACATTAGGTTCTCTTATATTAGGAGTTTGAGCATGATGAGTATCAAACTCTTCATAAGAGGGGTGACATCCATGAATAAACTCTTCTTCATCTTCATGCAGTGAATGAACTTGCTGTCCATGTTCTCTTGAGATAGGAAATTTAGGCCTCCCTCTACTCCATGAGTTAGCACGTGGCTGAGCGGTTTCATTGACTCTAGAAGGACCTCCATGTTCATAAGTCGATGGTATATGTTGATGAGCTGTAGTAGATCTCACATTCCCATGAATAAGTGGCACTTGTTCAACATGGGGTGGTGGTTTACTTTGGAATCTATCTCCCAAATTGCTGAATATAGTGATCAGCTGATCAAACTTGGTATCCAATCTACTACTTTGTTGCTCCATATGAGAAATCATCTTGTGAAATTTATCATCCATGGAGTGGATAAGCTGAAGTAAACCATCATCCATGGAGTGGGTAAGCTGAAGTAAACCATCATTCATGTTGCCAAGTTGCTCAGACATTTGTTGGAAGTCGTTAGAATCACGTGAGATGTTTACTTCATTCCCCTTATCTATGACATGAGGGTTCTTTGGCCATTGCACTTTGTCATTGGTGGTACTAACTCCCATGAATTCTAGTCTCTGATCTGTGGCTCTATTATTGTCATTTGTCTCAACATGATACTCCTCCAAGCCTTCCTCAATGTGGTCTAACATTTGCTCTTTCTTCTTGTTCCTTGCCATGTTGTAATTTTAGCACTGTCAGTCAAAGATTGGTCTATATCTTGAGCTATGCTTCCCTGATCCAAGTGCTTTATAGCTCCAAATAGAGCTTACAATATGTATATATACGAGATTTACTGAAATAAGCACTTTGGAAAAGGCATATAATGGTTCCAGACCAAAACAGTGTGTCTTTGCCTACCTGTCAAAGTGCAGTCTACAGTGACCACCTGTCATAAAATGGGCTATAACTTGAGCTCCGCTACTCCAAATGAGGTGTGCTATAGCTAGGATCGAAGAGGACTTCGAGCTCTATGTATGAGCACAAGAATCCTTATTGCAGAATTAAAAATTCCTTTCCTGTAATAGGTTCTTTATAATTGTCCAGAATGGAACTGCACCCTGTAAAACCTTGTAGAAGCACTGTTTCATCCCATTTGCATATAGACCATGGTAAAACTCATGTGGGCACTGAAGGGCAACCTGTAGGCTATAATCACCACCTGGAATAAAATCTGTAGCACCTGTAGACCTATCAAACTATTCAAAACTGTGACCAAATTGTCATGTTTTTCCCTGTTTGTACCAAGTGTCTTCAAATCTTTTCCACTCTCATCCTGAGTGGTCTTCTGTGGTCCACAACCTGTGGTGAGGGATAAAATGGTGGACAGGCACCTAAATGGGCTCTGAAACTCCGGAAGGTGTGCAAAGTTCCTTCCGGGCCAGGTTGTGCACCCTTACAGAGTCATCATAGCAAGGGAGGGTCACCTCACTATTGTCTTGCTATCTCGTCTGGCTTCGATCTTTTTCCTCGATCGGTATTGAACATGGCAGAGCTAGTATTCTAACAAACAAGGTATGATATGCAAGACCGAATCAAGACATTGATCCTTTCATGATATGCATGAATTGGAAAGGTATCATGAATGAAAATGGGCTGAAATAGGCTTACCAATAGTATCAGTGACTCACTGCATACTATGCTCACCTTTACAAATTTATTTTGGGAAATTCTCAAAGGGGTCAACACAAAATCATGGGTTAGGGTTAGGTAAATCTCAATCAAAATATGAAGGGCTATATGATGAATTTTGAAGTCTTCAATCAATCAAATGCAATAGATCAATGGGATGATCAAAAGTCAATCAATGAATGGCTAAATGACTGAGTAGATACTCAATCAATGCTTGACAATCCAAATTGAAGGCTCATTGTATGAAATTTGATGATTCATTATCAATCAATGCTAAAGGTAAAGTCTATGAAACAAGTCATTGCTTAGATTACTCTCTTAATCTCTCCTTCAACAATAGGAGATGCAGTCAACAAGTGGACTAATGATTGGAGAGATTAAAAAGAGTATTAGAAGTGTCTCTTTTAATGCTTGGGGAAAAAGATGTTGCTTGTCTCAAACCTCAGCCCCATAAAGAGTGATAGCCCATCTTCATAAGTCCTCCAATTGATCGAGAGAGAGTAATGCTCCATAATTCCATACAATAGCTCCAAGTATAATCCAAGGAAGATGCCTTGAGTGAGTCTTCAACTCCAAGAAGCCAAATGAATGGAAGATCCTTTATAATTGGAGCCTCTTTGACTGAGATTTCCAAGAAATTCTTCAATCCCTGTCATGCTTGAAGTCCAAGAGAAAATTGGCATTCAATCTTGAATCCATTGCTTAAAGCCTTCAAAATCTTGAGTGTTTGGAGTAGTAGGAAGGTTCCTGAAGTCATTTAAGACCAAAGCCCGATGAAATAGAAGAGAATAGACCAAAAATTTGAAGCCTATAGCTTGCTGCCCTGTTTTGACTCCATAGCCATGTCAAAATGAAGCTCCAAGCTTGAAGAAGGTTCAATGTCGGTCATGAGAGTTGGTAGTAGCTTCAGGGAATGGATTTAAGCAAAAGACCCATGAAGTTGATCAAGAATTCTGAAATTTTCTCTCTGCTGTAATAACAGCCCATTTCTAGGGTTTGTATGAGAAAGAAGAGCTCAAGAATGGCCATTGATTCATGCCAAAGTTGAAGGAGACTAAGTGATAGACTTGTAAGCACTATGGCCAAGCCTCATGGAGCTTGATAACTCCATTTTAAATCGTGAATATAGGAGTATGTACTCAGCACAAATAGCATAAAAAACGCAGGCTCATTTACTTCAAAATCACGTGAGCCAAGCAAGGCTTATGCATACTCTATGTGATGCTTAGAAGATGGAGAATTAGCCAGTAGAAGCCATAGATGTAGATGAAGTCTTGGTTGAGAGATGAGAGTAGGGTTTTGGCTATGGAAGCTTGAGAGAAAGAGGAAAGAGAAGAAGAAACCCTTGGTTAGCAAAAAGTAACCCTGTTTACTCCTCCCTAATCCCTGTTTAACTCTAATTAGTCCAATCTCCCTCCAAAATGACCTATGAATTGACCACGAACTGTTATTTTCACCATAGATCCTCCAAGAACCTCTGAAATACTGATGACTTGATGTAGATAGCCATGGCTAATCACAGTTTGAACTGTAACTAAGCCTGTGACCAAATCTTGTCCTCCCAGTTACCCTGTACCAAGTCTATGACTAGAATTTACCATGAAAATGACCCTTCCCATGGATCAAATCCATGCTCTGATACCAATGAAATGATACTTTGCCACATCCAAGGAAATACAAGAAAACTAACAAGAAATGCTTCCAAGAAATACTAGAAACAAACCATAGCTTGCCATTCATATTCAATGAGAAGGAGAAATACAAATGTTGAAGCCATGGCTGCTTGTTGAGAATACTATGATGATAGCTGCTACAAGGTACACACCCTTTGCAATGGTGGGAAGGAAGAAACCTTCTAGCTCCAAGAAGTGGAGTTTCAAGAAATGAATTAAAAAGATATGTTACATTGGCACTCTCTTGCCTTTTATACTCTAGCCTAAAATAGACTAATTGGCCTAATTAAAGTAGCATGAAAATTGCTTTATTATAGTAGCACAGTTCCCAAAGCAAATAAATAATCATCCATTGACTCAATCCATATCTCTACCTTTGTTGTGACGTATATCCCTTTTCCATCAAACTTGGGTGCCTTAATTTGCTTGAGAAGAAATTTCTTCTCTTGCATGTCAGCATTCATGGGTGCAGAAGGTGCCTAACAATCAAGCCATAACACTTAGGTTATTTCTGTTTAGGATATGTCTATGAACCATACATTAATCAATCACATATCATTATGAAGTTTCACTCTCATACCAACTATAACGTGCCCACCTATCGGCTGACCAGGCATGTTTTTAGCGGTTCATCGAGAGACAAATCTAAGTGACACCACCTGGCACTCCATGGAATGTTACCGGCTTTGTCGCCTAGGGTTTCTCGAGTCCGCCTTGCAACGGAGTGTTCACGACTGAATCAAATAGGATCGACCTGAAATCTGGGTTCCTAGTGGTCAAGGTCTCCTGATAGCATTCTAGCATCCGGTCTTGGATATCCCACTTTGCAGAGAGACATCCAAGCCAAAGCAAACCCATTCCGCACTTGGTTCAAAGAGAATGGGAAACGACATGGATGCGCCACTAAACCTCTCTGCCTGTAGGGCATCGTCCCATTCTGGTCCCCTAAAACAACATGAATCGGGTTCTAACTTAGCACTGCCTAAAGGTCAAACGATGGTAAAACTTTGTGAGAAGCCTCCTAGTTCTGTGGGACCACCTTGTCATAGGACGTACCCATCAGTAGTTTCGCCCATCTGCTTCTCTTGATAGCTCTAGTTTTCTAATTAGGTCCTATCACTTTTATGTATGACATTCAAAATCAGCTTCCTTAATTAGGCCTTTTAGGGAACATAGTTCGTTTACGTAATTTATGGCACTGACACGAATACAAAGCAAGCAATCCTTTGACAAACAAGTTCAAACAAATTCCTTAACTTATCTTCACATTAATCTTTGTCTCCTTCCCATACATGAGAAATTATGTATCCCTTTTGTCCAACAGAAGTGCTCGGTTCAAATCACATGGCACCATAATTTCCATCCATTATCTAGAATAGGATCTTTCAGCACCCTAGATGTTGGGCTCACGGCAGTCTACAACTCTGTTTCGGACTAGGAAAGGGTTGTCTAGAGCTCCACTGACCCCAAGCGACCTAGGAGTGAGACACAACTTCCGTGGTTGGCCTTTTCACCACTCGACCTTCAGCCTGTGAATTGAGCAATGCCCTCTCGGGTTGAAACGAGGTGTGACCTTGGAGATGATCCACTTGCACAAAATATCATTCCTTAATTAATCCAACTAAGAATCAAGCACAATCATGGCGATCAGTCTCATATCATCTTCTAAGAAAATATTCCTTTATTCCCCATGGAAACTTGTCATTACTGAACCTTGCCATGCATTTACCATCAAACACAAGCACTTGGAATAATAATCCAAATCACACCCAACAATCAGTTTAATGCAAAAGCATTTAGGACATTGTTTGATTAATCATAAAAAACAATGGTATCCTTTTCCAAATATTGCAGGAATAGTCATGATAACCTTTCCATCGCGTATTTGCTCTCCCCCTTGGAATCAGGAGCAGTTTCATGTAAAATTTACTTAACAAACTCTTCTTTTGACTAAGGCATATGTTAAGGTTTCAAACATTGTACAAGACATAAGTCCTAGTAGTCACTTACGTTGATCGATAACATAGCCTTCTTCCCAACAAGTACAAAAGCATCGGTCTTTCCTTCGACTTAGGGTTTTCCAATCCATGAGCTCTTCGCTTGCTCTAGAGTTGTTGTTGCATCTAGCCCAACGTTGAATAGGATTGATAAACATAGTTGCTATCTCAAGGTGTCGTAGTTTTAGTCCTAATGATTATTTTCTGCACTAGCTATGCACAACATCAAGACTCCCAATCTACCAAACATGAACTATTAATGAGAGCTTGGGCAAAGGTCTAGAGCTTCAAAAATGATTCTCTTCTAGGCTAAGTTGCTTGCCATGCAATCCATCAGGCATGGAAGTTGCAACGTATACCTTTGAAGTGATGAAAATGCACCTATGATTACGAGGATGGGAAGTTGACAATGCTTGAAGCCTTATTTGTTGTTTATGAATTTGTCGCATAGCATCTAAATACAATTAACTCCTCTTGATACATGCATTTGGGGAATTCAATCCTTTGAATACTTGCAATGGAGATTATCCTTTTCAATGTCCTATTCTCGTGTGGCATAATACGGGCCTAGTGCTTTCTCATGTGGGAATCAAAGCAAGCGTCTATTAACTTGGAAATACATTACTTACGATGGTATCATGGTTGGTTTGGTAGTGATACCCTCACCCGAGCCTTCATTGCTCATTGTGGGGTTTCCATCCGCATGCATCATTCTCCGCTTGGGGGCCATTCTTGATCTTCATCTCCCTTAGATGCAAATCGCATAAGACTCCCGCACCTTGTGCTCGATTAGTGGGGCCAATTGGGGAGGGAAATTACTCTGCGGATAATCCAATCGGAACAAGGGGGAGGAGAACAGCATGTGTGACCACCCTCTAAGGAGGGGAAGAGAAGGAGAACCTTCTTGGAAGGTTCTCTCTCTTGCTCTCTGTCACTCTCTCTCTTTCTCTCTCTTACCCTCTCTCACTCTTCTTCTTCTTCTTTGCCTTTCTCTCTTCTCTCTTTCTCTCCCTCTCTCTCTCTCTTCTCAACTCTGCCTCTCTCCCTCTCTTTCTCTCTTTCTCTCTCTCTCTCCCCCTCTCTCTCTTTCTCACCCTCTCTGTCTCTCTTTCTCATGGGCAGCCAGCAAGTCGAGGCCCTCCTCCTTTTCTTTTTCTTATGATGGGGGGGGAGAGATTGTGGGGAGGGAGTAGAGTGGTGCTGGTCTCCCCCACCGCCTAATCTGCATGGTGGCGGGGAGTTTTCTAGGCACGTGGCCCCATTCTTGTCCTCTCCCTCATCATCATCATGATCATTAGCCACTTCTACTTCTCCCTTGACACTGTTGTCATCCTCCCCTTCTTTCCTCGCGTAATCACCTCCTCCCTCCTTGTGCTCGTCGCCGTCACATTTTTTTTCCCCCCTTGCCACCTAACGGTGACGATAGGGGGGAAATTAAAAACAATTCAGTTATTTTTAATTTAAGGGGGGGTGCTTGTATAGGGGGGCGTATTATAGTGTGGGCCAAGACCTAGTCGTCTAGGTGTTTGTTTTGGGTGATGGCCAAGACCTTGAAAGAGGTTGGTGCTACATAAGTTGGATCATACTCTGTTGTTTTAATCACACGTCATTGCTCAGCATTAGTCATTATGTGGCAACACCTTTTCTCGCATTGGAGACGTAGGTTACACCATTTTGTAAGAATGACGAGTCAGAGTCAACGAGACGAGTGAGTTCCTTGAGCTCAATGGGTGACACAAACCTTTGGGGCTTGTGGTATGATATTATTAATCATCTGATAAGTGCATGATCTTTTGAGATTTCACCATTATCGATCAACTCCTTTGTGACCTTGGGGAGTTTCATGGTCATGAACTCGTATTCTTCCCAAGTGCAGGATAAGGAACGAACATTAGAGGCAAGTTGTTCATCAAGCAAGCCAAGGTCAAGTCTTTCATAGCTCCTAGCAAACGTGGTGAAAGTGTTGTCCAAGAGCTTGATGCAAGTCACCAAGTCATCTCCCTTATTCTCAACAAGGTCCTTGGTGACCGACAGAAATGAACATCACTCGTAGGAAGGCCTAAGACCTACTAGTGGTTGCGGTGGAATTGGACTAGACAATGACGGTTCTAGTGGCAGTGGACTTGACATTGGTGTTTCTAAGGCTAGCTCTGTAGTCTGATCCGTGTGTCCAAAGCTGATTTGGGGTATTAAGGGTAGCTCCAATGGCATAGATGGTGCGTTGCTTCCCTCTTGCACAGCCATTGGGGTGCCAAGCTCTCCGGACTTAAATGATCTCGAGGTATCAAGTTGCTATTTGGGTCGATAGATTGGTTGGGTTTTTTTGATTACAACCATCGTGGGCTCTGTGGGTCTTGTAGCTTGGGTTTCGTGAGTTGTCATTGCCTTAGATGGAGTGTGGTTGCATGGGGGTGGGGTGGCAAGTGATGGTCGTGGTTGGGCTATTCTTCTAGAATTTCCCTTATTGGGCACCCACATCCAAGTGTTGCCTTCGTAGTATCCTTGGGCTTGCAACAGAGCTTTGGGGATCCATTGCGGCTTGATTGTGTACCTACATCGAAAGCGTCGGGTCGGTCTCTTAGATTTCGAATGATGGTTGTTAGCCTTGCGAGGTTGTATTTGTTTGCTGTGAGTAGGGCACTTTTGGTGTGTTGGCACCCATTTAAGTGTGGGCTTTATGGCTTTGGGGATGGCCTTAGTTGGTGGTTGTTTTGTAGTTTGGATGAGTTGTGATGAGTCATGACCCCCCTCCCTAGGCTTGGTCCTAGGCAGCTCTATTGGTGGCACATCAGGCTTTGGTGGAGCCTTGCTGCCCTTGCTGAAAGGTGTCACGATTTGAATGTTGCCAATGGAAAGGTGAATACATTGTAGATCGTAATCTACATTGCAATGTGCTTTCTTCTTGAAAGTGCATCCTAATAGTGATTCTTGATTTGCATCCTTTGTATTTGGCAATACATAGAAGATGACTGATAGGCTCTCAGACTCGATAGAGACTGCCATCTTGCACTTCCCTAGGAGTGCATATGACTTGCCCCCGAATGGGCTGAATTTAGCATTGGTGGGTTGTAACTGTGGTTGATCAATGAGGGTCCAATGAGAGTGAGTCAAGACATTGAAGTTAGCTCCCTCATCAATCAAGGCCTCAAATGCGTGCGTGCACCGGGCGGTGGCTGTGATGTTCATGTATGCTGGTGCTACTACCTCCTCATCCTCGTCCTCTAGTTCGGTGATGGTGGCTATGCGGACATTGACGTGGGATTCTAGCATAGGGGGCTCATGCAGCGGATGTGTGGGAGGGTAGTACTTCTTCACGCGACTGCCATGAAAGAAGCCTATGCCCTTGGCTTCAAGGGTTTCAAGTTCTACGTTGCCCATCCTACTAATGGTGCACACTCGGAAAGGTCCTAATTCTTTGAATTTCATTTTCTGCTTGTGGCCCTTTAGCGAGTAGAGCAAAACAAGTTCTCCCTGCCCAAAGTCATGTTGTTTGACGTGCTTGTCAAACCACATCTTTCGTCGCGCTTTTTCACAAATTAAGGTGTGGGTAGCTATGAGCCGAGTCTCAGAGAGTCGTTCCAAATCCATGAGATGATCGGCAGTCCAAGCTTCCTTCCCCTCCCATCTCTCCTATACTACTATCCTCAAGCTAGGGACAAAGAATTCTAATGGCAAGATTGCCTCAGTCCCATAGGTCAGCCTAAAGGGCATCTATCCCATAGCCATTTTATAGGCTGTCCGATAGGCCCATAATGCTGCCATAAGTTTGTTGTCCCAGTCACTTCGCGAGGTGGAATTAGCTTGAGGGTAGTAGGGTGAGGATTTCCTATGGATGATTAAGAAGGTCGAGAGTAGGTGGGTAATTACCTCATTGATGAAGTGAGTGCCTTGGTCGCTTACTAATTCGATAGGGCAACCAAATCGTGAGATGACCTACTCCCACAAGAACTTCGATGTGGTCCTAGCGTCGTTCTTCTTGGTGGCTCGTGCCTCGGCCCATTTCATAAGATAGTCAGTTGCTATGATGATGTATCTAGCCTGTGAGTATTGTGATGTGGGATTGATGGGTCCAATGAAGTAGATTCCCCATTTCTCAAAGGGTTGTCGTGCAATGATAGGAGTCAACTCCATCTTATCCTTTCATGCAAGAACTTTAGTCCTTTGGCACTCGTCACAATGCTTTACAAATAGTAGCATCACAGAATAGGGTGGGTTGTCATATCCCTAGCGAAGTGTCCTCTAGCAATCCCACCATGTGCTTCGGTCAACACGTTGTGCATCTCGTGCTTGCATATGCAGCTTGTATATGCATCGTCGTTGCAACTCGTCTTGCCCTAACCTATAAAGTTGACTGGCTATTAACTAGTAAGGTTGGATTTTGAGAATAAGTCTTCCCAGAACTAGGCACTTCAAGGGGTTCAATGATAGGTTGTAAATTCGGCATCGTTCAAAGACTGCTTGCAGGTTTTTCAAGTGTTTTGCCCAGCTAGAGTGCACACATAGGTCGTCTACAAACACCTCTACCTCTCGTCTAAGCATATCTTTGAAGATGGTGCACATTAGATACTGAAAGGTTGCAGGTGCATTCATCCCAAAGGGCATTACAATATAAACAAAGATACCCCACTCAGTGGCAAACACGGTTTTGTGCCTATCATTGGGATGTATTTGCACCTGGTTGTATCCTGAGAAGCCATCCTAAAAGCTGTAGGCTCTTTACTTGCTACCCTTTCGAGCATATGCGGGTAATTATCCCTTTTTGTTGCCACATTAACCTTCTTATAGTTCACGCACACTCGGATCTTCCCATTCTTCTTCATGACTATCACGTTTGGTGATACCCAGTCCATGTGCTCTATTTCGTAGATTCGTAGATGAATCCTGCCCTCATTAGCTTATCGATTTCCTCCTTCATGGCTTGGGCATGTTTTGGATTCATAGGGTATAGTCATTGTTTTATAGGCACCACATCGGGGGCCATTGGTATTTCCTCCTTCATGGCTTGGGCATGTTTTGGATTCATAGGGTACAGTCATTGTTTTATAGGCACCACATCAGGGGCCATTGGTATGTTATGCGTCACCACTCTAGGATCCACTCCTTTGAGCTCATCTAAGGATTAGGCGAACACATCCATGTACTCTTGCAAGAGCGCAATGAGAGTGGCCTCTTCCTTCTCAGTCAGGTCATCAGCTATAAACATAGGTCGAGGCTTCTTGCCTTCACCTACCAAGTTGACTTCCTTGACCTTGGCAGGTCCCTCGATTGACTCACTTGTCTGCCCTTTATTTTCACCCCCAACACGACCGCTACCCTATCATCTTTCTTAAACTTTGTAAAGCGTTTCGGTAGGTCCTGTGGTTTCTTCAGTTGTTTCACCTCCAACATGACCGCTACCCTATCATCTTTCTTAAACTTCGTAAAGCGTTTCGGTAGGTCCTGTGGTTTCTTATGTTGTTTCGCCTCCAACTTCTTTGACTGTCCTCTCCTTTCTTCCTTCAATCATCTGTGCCTCAAGTGGATTGGCAGTTCCCCCTTGGTGTGTTTGGTCATTCTAGGATGTCTCTGGGTCACTCTTCGTATTGATCTCCGATTTGGAATCAAACTCACAATCCTTGCTAGAGGAAGGAGTTTCCCCTAGTAGTTGTATCTCGGTAGGTGTGTCCGTCCTAAGCAAGGGTGTTGTTGGTGGTTGGGCTATGCCTCCTTGTTCATAATCTATTGCTCCTATGTGCTCCAACCAAGAGCGATCACACTCCATCCGCATGACTCCTCTCTCGATCTTGTAAGCACTCCCTTTTTGAGGCTTGGAGTTCGCCCTTATCTACTCTATCATTCTCCCCCCAATGTTGTACTCTATGGTGTCTATCTCTTCTTCACTTTCCTCACCAACAGAGAGGTAGTCCTCATACTCATCATCGGAATCAGCTCCTCCTGACTGCTTGTCATCCCCTAGCATCTCATCTCTAGCCTATCATTTGTTGGTGACTAAGGCCCAATTGTACAGTAAGTTCAATCGTGCACCTTAGTCCATCTCCACTTAGGTTCGTCTAGGAGGTCTCTGAGAGGCTTGAGATTAGTGGCAGGGTTGCTAGTCAATTTTCCAGTTAGATACTTGAGGATCTTGTGAAGTTCTAGCCTATTGCTAGGAACATGGAAAGAGATAGGCCTTGGTTGGTTGCTTGAGCTCTTGGCCATCATGCAGAGTGGCAATGTGGGCTCCTTTTGACACGCTTGCAGTTTGTGCAGCCTGTTTGTACGTCTCCTCTTTGTCTGAGAATGTGAGATCGATGGTCACTAGGATGTGCATCCAATCTCGCTTGTCCTCAAGACAGGGGATGTACTTGGTTAATGGCATGTACGACTTCCGTATTAGAGCATCGCCTCTAAGCATGGTAGATATGGTATCTAGGCCGATAGGGGTCGTCTTCCAAGTGTCCATCTCGACCCTTACTACTTCCGTTTGGTTTTCTAGGAAGATTAAACCATTGCCCTAGTCTTCAATGACTTGAGCGTTCCTCATCTAGGGTTGGCCTAGTAGAATGTCGTAGTCTACTCCCTTCATGACAATGAAGTTCACAGAGAACTGGACACCCGTTATCTTCATTGGCCAATTCTTTAAGACTCTGAATAGCCTTACTTTTGTTTCGTTAGCTAGAGTGACATTGAACCTAGTGGTTTTGACTGGTGGGTTTCCCCAAGCTTGGAGCACAGTATGGCTCAACACACTCACTCCTGCCCCAGTATCTACGATTCCCTTCCGTGTTACGTCTCCTAGGGCTAGGATAGGCAAGACTGCATGCCTATCGGTGCCTTCCCAAAAGGCATTAACGTGTTGTAACTTTGGCATTGAGTGTAGCATCAAGCTGGGTATCTATGTGAATGCATCGTGATCCTACAAGTCTGCTGCATCATGCTCCATCGGTTCTTCCACCTCTCTCTCTCTCTCTCTCTCTCTCTCTCTCTCTCTCTCTCTCTCTCTCTCTCTCTCTCTCTCTCATGGCCATGGTGTGGATGTCGCAAGGAGATTGTTGATTTCTTGCCTCTCTACTAGGTTTGTGCTTCTTGGCCACTGGTCTTGGCTGACTGGCTAGCCTATAGCATCTAAACTTGGCCTAGGTGGCACCGCCTATGGCATGGGTGCATCTCGACTTTGGTCTTGCAGGCGAGACTGGCATGCTCACGCTAGAGAGATCCTCGATCTCATCCTCTAAGATAAGCTCATCATCCTTGAGGTGCTCCTGGGCTTCCTTCACCGATCCCTTGACTTTGATTATCGCCTCGAGTTGGCGCCTAGGGTGAGGATACTCCCCTACCATGGCACTCTCTTTCTCTACCGTCTTTCGAGCGATGGTCTTTGCCTCTACATTCGTGACCTTCTTGCTAGTCACAAGCATTGCCACACCCTCAATTTTAAGCGTGACCTTTGTGTTAGTCCTTTTCTCCTTCTCCTTCGGCTCTTCTTTCCTATGGAGGCTGTATCTAAATTGTTGGGCCTTGGTAGTGATATGCCTGCCTGTTTTGTCTGTGCTCTGGTCATGACATGTAGTGGGATGGGTGTGACCTTGCTATTGAATGTCTCGACTCCAAACAATCCCAAAGGTACTGATGGCACGATTGCCAAGCTAGGGGATGGCTTCCTTCTAGGGCAATCGAAAAAGAGATGAGTAATGCCACACTCAACACATTTGAGGTTGGCTTTTTTTCTATTTGGTTGTTCTTTCTCTGGATTTCATGATGAGATGTGGTCTGGGTGACTAAAAATCCAACTAGATCTTGGGTCATGGCCCTAGGAATCCATTGCCCCTACCTCTACCTAACGCCATCATTGGTACCGATCGATAGTCCATTAGGATTGGATTGCCCTCTTCGTCATATGAGACATAAGGGTTCACATAGGCTTCGTCTCTGTTAGGCTCTGCCACGTAATGGACTGGATCATCGCTTTGGTGGATGGGTTACATAAGGTCCTGATGGCCTGGGTATGCTTGTTGGCAGGTTGATCTCCATCCTAGGATGGTTGGTTTCATATTATTTGGTACTGGGAGCACCAGCTGGGCTTCTCTTCCAAAGAAATTTGGCGGCTTGTTCCCTAGGTACATCGGATTGTACTGCTAGACATAGGGGAATCTCCTAGGCAACCTACAATGCATGGAATTGTGGTCGAACCTACCACAATTCGCGCAAGGCCTAGATCTAGGATCCTGACACTCGGCTGGGAGGTGGTTGTTGCCATTGTGTACACATTGGATGTGCGGTTGTGTTGGTTTCCTCACCAATTTCTACAGTCGCGCTAGCTCCATTCTCACCTCGACTAGCTCCTGGCCTTGATCTACACTCTTCCCCTTATCTTACGTGCTAGGGATTGATCCCTCGCTAGAGATTGCGGTCCTCTCTGAAGTCCTTTGATTGGAGTTGTCATCATTCAAACTTCGAGAGCTTCTCTCTCTTAGTTGGTCATCCACCCTAATTGCTTCATCAAAGACCCTAGCTAACACATCTCATTGCAAGCTAGAGTTACTCGCTAAAGCCTTGTACAACTCCTTGCCGTGGATTTCATTTATGCACATGATGGAGATAGCTCTTTCATTGGGCCACTCATTCATTGGGATTCTCTTGAAGAGGCTGCGTACATGAGTGACGTAGTCTCCTATGTCCTCGTCCTTTTGATTGACATTCATTAGTCGGACTATGAGATTGTCAGAGTATTCTACTTCCAAGAATCTCTTAATGAAGAGATTTTTAGTTGGGCAAAGTTTGCCTGCTCTGCCACGTCTAAGTTGGTGTACCACATCCTTCCTTTATCGCCTAAGTAGAGGCCAAAAGACTGGGAGAATTGTGCAAGGTCCGTGAGACTGTTGGCCTCGCAAACTTGCTCAAATTGCTCTAAAAGCTGTACGGGCTGCTAATAGGCTAGTATTTGTCTAGCTGCTTAGCCATTGCAGGGATTTTTTGTTTGCCCTTTGCTCCCTGAGTAATTCCTAGGCCTAAGAGTAGCGAGGTCACTAGTGCTACTGCACTCTGTTCAACAGACGTGTTGTCCATGAGCCGCTTGATCACTAGCTCGCTCAGCGTGAAGTTTGCCTCTAGTGCTCTCTCTCTCTCCTTGTTCGGTCCTACCTTGCTTTTGCAGGCTAAGGCTAGTATGCATCGAGCTTCATGCACATCTATGTCTTGCTGCAACTTCCTAGCTCTCCGCTCGTGGTTATAGGCATCTATGCTCTACAGCGCTTTCCTAACCGCTTTCCTCTCTTCCTCTAGGCTTGCCACTACCTCCTCTATTGGCCTACTGTGGATTACCATCCTGGTTAGCAAGTCATACTCTTGGACCATGTCTTGGACCACAATTGGGAATTCACCCAAGTCTAGCTAGTCATCTCCTTAGTCTGTGCTTGCTCCTGACATCGTTTCTGCTTCCTGCTCCATGAGGTTGTTGATCAGTCCGAGTAGCTCTGGTAGCAGCGCTTTGCCCTCAATCTTGCTGTCCTTTCAATCCTCCTACTGTCTTAGAGGGTATTATCGATGGGGCTCCAAGGCACCCGACTATGTTTTGAGGTCTTCTCCTACTGATGGGTTCCTTTGAGTTATTACATCTAAGTGCGTTTCTTATTATTGAAAACAATCCTCAACTTATGTACACCTAGTGCTTGGTGCTTTGTTATGCTTGGTGCAAAATCGGGCTTTCCATTCTTTTGGTGCACTTATGTGGGGGAAATCCTTGTGGGGTGCACCTGCAAAATGATTATGCAATCCCAGCTATCCTCCTTTCTTGTCTATGACCCAATATGGCTCTAATTGTGGTCTCTAGTCACTCCCGAGGATTTTTCGGGGTCTATGCTACTCCCTCTATGCTCTATCAAGGCTAGGTTATAGTCTAGAGGCTAGCTTTGGGCTACAAGTCTAGTCGGTTATGTGACCGGGCTCCTAGACTTTACCTCTAGGTCGTATAGTCACGGTTTCCTCTAGTTTCTAGCTTTGGTGAGCCAAGCTGGGTTCCTAGGGGTGTTTTGGTTTCTATCTTGGCTGGCTCTGAGCTATGGAAGTGGTCTTGGGTCTATGTTTTCTTGTTCTAGTTTGTTGGTCTGATTCCTAGATTGGCCGATTTTGGGTGGTCGGATGGTTTGACAAGAGTGTCCGATTGGATGGTCCGATCAGGACGGGTTGGTATGACTCAGAGTTTGGTCTAATTTTTTGTGTGATTCGATTGGGCTAGAGTTGGTCCCAACTGGCAATTGGATGTCCAATTGGACGGGTGGTTTGATTGAGGTGGGTGTCCGATTGGACATGGGCTCTAGGTTCGATCGGACCACGTGGTCCAACTAGACATGCAGTTTGATTTTTAGAGTCATATGGTCCGACTGCCCGACCTTGGGAGTTGGACCTAGACACAGTGGTCCGATTGCGAAGTGATGGGGCGCAACATGATGATTTTGATCGATTTCTTCAAGCACGTCTCGTAGCCTCTTGTAGGGCTTTCCAGATAGCGACAATGACATACAAGGGAGGGTTTTGCATACTTGGATCACGAAAATAGCTCCAAAATAGAGAGCCCCAATCTCTTCTGCTCAACAGGTCTCTCTCCTTCTCTCTCAAGTTCTCTTTAATCTCTCAGATGAAAAATGAAGTCTCCCTTGCCACTCCTGGCCTCTTATTGCCTTGCCTAGTCTGCATTCACCTTAATCTTGCTCCTCTTACCAGCATTTAACCCACGATTTCATTTTTTGCTCTTCTTTTCCTTGTTTTAGCCTGTTATACAACAGTAAAAACCCTAATGTGTGCTCACATGGTTTTGCTCCTATCCAACCTAAATGCAAACAAAAATCACAAGACAATGCTTGGGCTAAATCAACCTACTCATCTACACATCAGAAACCCAAAATACTTACTTTCTTTGAAGATTAACACTCTTAAATCTCCTATCTACCTCAAGCATTGGTTCGAGGATGAAACCCTACTTCCATGATCAATTTGAAGCACTCCACGCTCAAGGCTTGAATCCATCGGTCCCGCAACAATGGAACCAAAATGAAGGGATCACTCTTGCTCAACCCTTGAGACCTATGGACCGCTTATTGGTCAAGTGTTTCAAGCTGAGTGGTCATGGCTACCTCTCACCACATAGCCGACACGCTATCCCTACCTATGGGGTGTAATGAGCTTACCTTTATGCTCGATCGAGTACCCTCCTCTCTTTTGCACGTTGTTAGCTCCATGATCCTTGAGGCAAGCTCAAGCAAGCTCAAGCAACCTCAATCCCTCTCTATCAAGCTCCATCCTCCATAGCTGTGCGAGATAAGAGAAGAGAAGAGAAGAGAAGAAGATGAAGAGAGGAGATGGGGAGCTTCTTCTCCTTGATCCCTCACTCTCAGACACTCACTCCCTCACTCTCTCACACTCCCTCACTCCCTCACTCAAGCACAAGCAAGAAGACAAGAGAAGAGAAGAAGAAGAAGAAGCTTTTTGCCAAATGCCAAGAATGAGCTCTCATTCATTTTTTGAACTTTATATACAAAACCCTCTTTCCCTTGGGTGGTCATCCCCTTTTTACATGGCCATGGCCTAGGCCCTTTTTCCCTTTGCCCTAACTTCCTAGCTTAGTCCTATTGCCCGTTCATGGTTGCAAATGGCACAGGAAGGAGCTTGGCACTCTTTTACAAAGATTTTGGCCATGCCTTTATATTTAGAGGCGCTCCTTCTCAAGTTTGTCTCTTTTGCAGCTTCCATGGTTGTGCCTTGGACTCCTGCTGGTTGTTTCCATGCTTTTGGATTTTTTTTTGGGTCTTTTCCCTTGTGAGGCGGCTTTTTTTTTTTTTTGCCTTGCGCTTTTCCTCTTGATGCCTCTTTTTCCACTTTCTCTGCTCTCTAGTAAACACCTATGTTTCTACGATGTATTGCTAGGCTACCCATTTAAATGAAAAACCAAGTTGGTTGATTTTAAAATACAACACATCCACTTGGAGCTACCCAATATCAAGTTAATTACAATTTTTAGCAATAATGCACTTGATGAAACTAGCACCATTACAATGACTTCAACATCTTTTAGTACATTCCTAAGGAAGGGTTTGATATTCTACTAAATGAATTGCTCAAAGCACAAGCAGCCCAAAGCACACCAGCTAGCTAGACATCTAAGCCAATTATAATCTATCAAAAATGGATTTCCAAGGAATCATGTAAAAAAGAAGAGGTCTAGTCCTTTATTGGCCACTCAAGAAACTCTGAACACACAAGCAATACAAACGTTGTATCCACAACTTAGCTAGATGGATCCCTAAGATCTTGTTAAAGGCTTAAGTCTACTATATTAGCAACAAAAAAATATGCTTGCCAAAGATATCATGTACCATAACCATAATACCCAAACTGTCTAACATTAGAATGACTCAATTCCAATAGCAAAAAAGACAAGCCCCTAGTGCCCAATGTTGGGGGCTACACATTAACTAGTCTATCAAAGGAAGGAAGCAGACTTGTTAATTGACTTCACAAAGAACCCACACTATGAAATTCATTAGGAGGGTTGCAAGAAGATACAAATCACACTTACACCAAGTTTGAATTACCATGTGATTACATCATATGCCATTGATTGTGAGATAAAACTATCATTGCAAGTGTTGTCCCCATAGGAAGCCTCAATCCAACTTATAAAAAGCTAATAATGGAACAACTATTTGACTTTAACAATGTTCCTAACTCAACCTCTTGAAAAAACCCAACCAATTACACTCTAAGCCTACGACCCTCTTATACAAGAGACAATCCCTCTTAAAACTAGCTATATGCATGGTTGTAGATACTAGAAATGTATTCAAAGGCTGGATAACATCTTCAATCTATTTGCTTGCTGCTATGAATGACTCAACCTAGGGCTCTTATATGAGTACAGAAGATGTGAAGTCTCTCCCTTGCTCATGGGAGGAACTTGCATTCATATTCACAAAGATAGGCCATTAGAAGATCTAAATATGACTCCGCTTATGTCATGCCATAAAAAATTGAGTACAATTCCACTTATATTACTTCAACTTCATTTTAGATCCTTGCCTTAATCTATAACATGCCATTAGAAGATAACATAATCCTACATCAGTATACATGGTCTGGATTCTTAGCGACGAAGAGCTCCATATTGCCTTAAGTAAGTTAGTCATGAATATATGTGTGCATCACGTGGGTTCAAAATAAGGTATTTTTAAAATACCATTTTTATACATTTTTTACATACATAAGGGTGTAATATAAAGGGGTTATTTATAGATTGAATAGAAATCTTTTATCCATGAAAAATTTACAGATAAGGATATTTATAAATAGGCCTTGAATACACGTGATGTAGAGTATATACATATAGTAACTTCCTCGAGCATATTACTAATAGAATAGCATTAGGCAACCTTCTCACCGATATCCTAACTTATATCACCAATCTAGGCGTGCAGCCACAAAATATGGATCAACATGTTGCTTTTGAATATAATCGTTACTTTTATGATTGGCTATTAGGATGATAGAGTTGAGTGTGAAATGGAGTTTTTAAAATTACTAAGGTTTAAGATATATAGCAAAGCTTAATAAACCAAATTCCAATACAAGAAAAAAAGAGAGGTGACATTTCATTACATCTTTCAAAATTTCCAAGCTCAAATTTTATTGTAGTCAAAACCTAATTAGTTTAGAACCCACTTGATTTAGTAGGTGATGCAATTTGAAGACTTAAGCCTCTCTAACTAAGCAAAAAAAAAAAGAAATATTTGTTCTTTCCTTTCTCTTTATTTTTGAGAGTCAACAAGTAGCCCTAAAGAGGCTATCATAGGAGTATGATTGCATATTTCTCAACATTTTGGCAGATTTGCAAGGGATAGATTTTAAAACTAAAGTAAACTTGATGCCTTTGCAGGTCCTTGAGGATCCAATTGAAACTTGTAGAGGGTAGCAAGACTATTGGATGGGAAATGTTATTCCTTATCTTGAGCATCCATATTTAGAGTAGTGTTACCACCAAGGTAAAGTGATTTGGTGGAGTAAGGGTTATCACATTACTGAGTGGCAAGATGACTCTTTCACATGGGATATTTGAGTCTATTGCCATCATTGTCATCGGGTCCTTACTAGTGTCCCTATCGAGTTTAATGAGGAAGGAGGAATTGTACATGTCTTACACCCTCTCTCAAGATTAGATTTTGACTATCATAAGTATGAGTAGGTTGATTGCCATGGAAGGTTACATCAATGAAGCCTTGGTTTCTACATTATATTTTGATGGAGCTTCTTGAGGACCTGCTAAGCATGTGAGTGAAGGGGTTGTCATAAAAGACCCCTGTCATTGAGTGGTTTTAAAAATGGGAGTGTGTGTAGGCACTGATTTTACAAATAATATGGCGAAATACAATGCCTTGCTTATGGGGCTAAATCTAGCCAAACATAATGGTATTTGTTAATTATTGGTGAAAGGTGACTCTAGCTAGGGATCAACCAATTGAATGGGACCTATAGTGTGAGGGATCCCATTCTGAGTATATACCATCATACAACCTTGGATAGCCTTGAGATCTTTGAGGTAGTGACTTGCCAGTTGCTTCCCTGATAGTAGAATCACTTTTTAGATTCCTTGGCTAATTATGTCATTGTTGAAGCCTTTTTCAAATGTGGCCTTGAGAGGCTTTTACAACTACCTCCTAATGTTAGTCCAAGGGTATTGTGGGGACTACTTTGCTGACATACCCTGTTTTGGTCGTCGATGGTTAGTATGGGTTATGAGCCAGGTATAGCGATTGACCATCTTCCTATTCTGCCATGGATATATTGGATCGTTCAATGGCATATTCGCTGGACACCCTTTGCCACTTATGTAGGGGGTTAGCTAATAATTTGATGCATTTAGTGTAGGATCAAGCAGCCCATCCCTTTGGTCTAGTTCTGTGCTTCAGTATGGTTTATGTGGGGACCAAGCATTTGCTTTTAGTAGAAGGTTGCTAAATGGTGTGCTTTATGGTTACATTTTGCTAGGGCAAGAGGGTTGTTTATTTTGTAGTGAATTGGTTGATTTCATTATGCCAAGAGTCTATTTGAATGTTTCGTGCAAGTGCAATTAATGGGTTTTTATTTTAGTGCTACACAAAACAGATTCGAGAGAGCCCTGGAGAGGCTCTTGTTGCGCAGAAGCTTCTTGTGGCCAAGTTCACGTGATATTCTTCCTTTATAAGCTCTTTCCCTTTATTTTGTATGTATATATATATTTGGGAAAATTTTCTTTTGTTGGGATCAGCATTCAAGGCATAAAGCCTCAGGGTTAGGTTAGGTGTGTATGGGGAGGTTTGAGCAGTTGTCCGCCTCTTATAAAGTGTAATATTTCCATACAATAAAAGTTAGTTGGTTAGTTTGAAAGTTAGTTAGTCAATTAATAAGTTAGTAAGATTACTAACTAAAGACTAACTAAGGTAAAAACTAACTAATATTAATAACTCATAATTTTTATTTAATTAAAAATATATTTTAAAATAAATCGAGAGTCATAATCTGACATATTTCTTGGATTGACAAGGACCGTAGCCACCCTTCACGAAAGTTACAACGTGAACGAGACTTATGAGCCATATTAATCACTAGTATTAATGTGTATAGGTTGGATGGTCCAAAAATATTAGATTTTTGGGGAAAAAAACTAGTATATTTTAGATATTATCCTAAAAAGATAGAACTAAAGTCATTTAAAAGAAAAGACAAGTGATATTTTGGTTATTTTTAGAGATTTTGTAAAAAGAAAAAAAATAAAGAAAAGTGACTAGCGAAATCGCGCGCGCCACAATTGCAGTCTACAGGCAGTAGACAACACTTCGAACAGAGAAAAGGAGTGAATTGAGAGCTTTTTTTTTGGAGCCAATGCAACCATTAGATTTATGATCTGAGCATCAAATCAGTGAGTCTTCCAAGAGCCCCTCCACTCTTGTTCTTAGTCTTATCCCCTACTCTCTAATTCATTATAAATATGAGGGATAGGGAGGCACAAGGGAGCATATGGAGACCCCAAGAAGTTGTGAGAGAGAGGTAGAGAGAAGGATACCCCTCCAAGAGAGAGAGAGAGAGAGAGAGAGAGAGAGAGAGAGAGAGAGAGAGAGAGAGAGAGAGAGAGAGAGAGAGAGAGAGAGAGAGAGAAGAGTTACCCCAAGAGGCTGCAAAGGGAAAGAGTTAGCTCAATTTCCTCTATCTCGATCCTCAACTTAGCCATCTTCTCTTACACTCTCCCATCTCGAATCTATTTTGCATTCTTAATTCTTGAGTCTACTTGCGGACAAGGGCCTCCAAGCGAAGAATGTCGCGTGTGGATGGCAATCTTACAACCAGCAATGAAGCTTCGGGCAAAGGCATCAACTGCGATTCTGGTTGTAAGTAATGTATTCCTAAATTGATAGATGCTTGCTTTGATTTTCATATGAGATACATTAGGCTCCATGCTACGATGTACAAGAATAGGTCGTGGAAAGGGATGAGCCTCTTCTCACATATTTGAAAGATGGAGTTTGCAAAGTGCATGTACTAAGGAAAGTTAATTGAGCTTAGTTGCGTATGGCTTATTCGTTTTGATAAAGCAATCGATTAGGGGTTATGAATACAATAATCGTAAAAAGAATAACATTAGGAATTGTGCATACGAGTATTAGAAAATTTTTCATAGAATTGCTCCTTGATCCCAAGGGGGAGAGCAAATATGCGATTGAATTATTATCGTGTCTATTTTTGTATTGTTTGGGAAAGATATAATTAGTTTTGTTGGTTGACTGGACAACACCCTAAATGTTTTCTTTCAATCAACTAATTATTGCATTGTAATTTGGATAAATATTCCAAGGCTTGTGTTTATGGCAAATGCATGGCAAAGGTTTGTAAAAAACAAGTTGCCATGGGAATAAAGGACTGTTTTCCTAGAAGATGATATTAGGGATGATTGCCTTGATTATGCTTGATTCTTAATTGGTTAATTAAGGAAGGATATTTGCACTGCTCGATTCACATGCCGATGGTCAAGTGGTGAAAAGGCCAACCATGGAAATGGCATCTCACTCTTAGATCGCTTATGGGTCAAGTGGAGCTCTGGACATGCCTTGCTTGTCTAGAATGGAGTTGGAGATTGGAGCCCCAAGAGGAACACCAAGGAAAAAGGAATTCTCTTGCAAGAAAATCTATCTTGTAACATCAATAAGCTTGTTTATTATGTTTCATATGATCACAATGAAGAAAAGAACACCAGGCACAACAAATCTTCATACAGCATCATGTAGATCTCCCACGGATTTGATAGAATCAACCATATTCTTCAATATCTTCACAAAATCCATCAATATAACAAAGAAAGCAAAAGAATACACCATCTTTGAATGAAAATACATCACATAGTATTCATCTTCAATATCTTCATAGTCTTCTCTCTCAATCTCTCACATACAATCACTCTGTTCAGTAGAAGAGTGTGCCTCCACCTCCTCCATCAGATCCAGTACCTCCTCCTCCACCTTCAGATGAGTCAGAACCCATTGATATAGAGGATGATGATTCTCCGCCTCCCCTAGTCATACAGCGCAAACGCTTGAAGCAGGTAGCGGATAAAGCTCCTCCAGTTCTTCCTTCAGTGCCCATTCCTGCTACCTCTGGCAGTGATCTCCCTGGGTATCTCACATGTAATAACCTGTTCAGAGCACATCGAGAAGGATCATTGGATATATCAGTCCCCTCACTGAACAGTCTAGTCTCAAGAGATGCAATTCCTTTCCTCTGTAAAGACATTCAGAGTTCCAATGAATTGTTAGTGATGACAGCTTGTGTTCAACAGCTGTACGCTTCCTTTTATGAAGAGCTGATGCAGTCTAAGGACCAGTTGCATAAGGCAACATCCGAGTTAGCCTCTACTAAGGATACCCTAGCAGATTTGTTTAAATAGATGGAGCAACAAACCCAACTGGTTGCAACCCAACGAGATAGAAACATACCTGACTCCAAGTGTCGTAATGTCCCTCAATCTCACCTCTCGGTAATTGATTGAAGAAACTCTAGTCACACTTAGCCCACCCTCTATCTCACGCTCTGCTGATAGATACAGGAGGGCAGCCTTTTCCTGAAACCCATTGATGTAATCCTCACGATCACTTGTGCAAAGGTTGTATGCCTTGTGCGCATTTGATGGTGCAACTGTGCATCCCGCCCTGTGCCGGCATACGGTGCAAGAAGGAAGGCCAGGGAGCCTTATAGTGCAGTGCACAGAAACAAATTGTGCTTTGTGCATTGAGAGGCCCATCCCGTGCGTGCAATACTTCATTCACACTTCTCACCTCTCAGTTGATTTGAAGGGAAAAGACTGGTGTCTCGCCCCACCCTCTGTCTCACTCGTTGTTGATAGTTACAGAGGGCAACCCATACTCACTTTCCCATCCGGTTAGGATGAAAGCTCGCATCACTCGATTGTTTATCGATGAAGATCGCGTCGTTAGTTGTTGAAGAGGCATACCCAGGGAGGTAGCCATCAAATCGAACGTTGTGTTGGATAGGAACATGTCGTCTGCTAGAGGACAGTTAGACGCTTTGCAAAGAGACCCAGGACACAGCGTACCAAGGGAGGCAGCTTTGGAACTGGATCCTGGGGATATCAATTAATGAATCCACTTTTTGGACTGCTGAGTGTTACCACCTTTTCCAGAGCCAACTTCTCGCCCAAGGGTGTGTGCCACCTTTTCTTGGAACGAGGCCTGCTATGACGGGGAATTGCTTCCTTTTCTCTCATAACAAATTTGTTTTTTTTCATTTTCTTTTTCTCCTACTCTCGAGGGTGTTTCCACCTTTTCTCGAAGAATAGGTCGGCATGACAGGGACCGAAGTCCTTTTCTCCCATGACTGATATGTATATTTTTATATATATATGTTTTCTGTCGATCTAAGCAAGGGAATGGTGGAAATGCCATTTGTCAGAACCCACCTCGCCACTGTCATTGGTGGAAAATATAGGATAAGAAATCAAGGCTGGAAGATGGGGTTGAGGGGACAGAGGGTTGCGTCCACCTCATCAGGAGTGGCTGAAGAACGACTATCAGAATTAGCATCATAAGAAGTACAGTGCCATGCCAACGAGGTAAAGGATCAGGTGACCGTGATTGTCAAGATCCCCAAGGAGGGAAGTACTTCTTCAGGTGATATCCATTGATCAGAAAGGGATCATCAGAGGCATCAATGGTCTGCACTTGGACAGAGCCATTAGGGTTGACAGAAAGTACCTTATATGGGCCCATCCATCGTTGTTGGAGCTTGCCAGGAAACTTGCCAAATCGGGAATCATAGGCTAGGACCAGATCACCTTCTTTGAACTCCTTGTGCTTGATGAAGCTATCATGGTAAGCCTTACGTCGAGCTTGCGTGGCTCCATGCACTGTAGAGCCATGCTGCGAGTTTCGTCCAAACATTCTAGGTGCAGGAGACGGCGTTGCAGTGAATCATCGTCCCCCAAACGCTCTTTGATAGCCACTCTCAAAGAGGGTAATTCCAATTCAACAGGGAAAACAGCTTCTGTACAATACACCAGCTGGAAGGGTGTCTGTCCGGTTGCTGCTTTATGGGAGGTTCTGTACGCCCAGAGGGCCTCTGTAAGTCGATCATCCCAATCACGACGATGTGCGACAATTGTTCTTGTCAGAATCGAGCAGAGGATGCGATTCGTGACTTCAACTTAGCCATTGGCTCTGGGGTAATAAGGAGTGGACTTGCGATGGCGGATCTTATACAACTCTATCAACTCTTCCATGACTTTATTAATGAAATGAGTGCCTCTGTCACTTACCAGCTCTAAGGGACTGCCAAAACGGGTGATGATATTCTCGTACATGAACAGGGCCACGCTGTTACCATCATCCCACTTTAGGGCTTTAGCTTCACACCACTTTGTGACATAATCTGTACATACGAGGATGTATCGGTTCTGCTTCCTTCTGGTGGGAGGATCGATTGGGTCTAGGAAGTAGATGCCCCACTTCTCAAATGGCTTTAAGGGAAGAATAGGCTGCAGTGGCATGGCACTTGTCTTCGTGGGTTTCCCCATTCTCTGACAAGCATCACATCTTTTACAGTAATCATAGGCATCTTTATGAATGGTAGGCCACCAATATCCTGCTAGCAGAGCCTTCCTGGCTGTAGCTTCTCCTGCAAAGTGGCCTCCACATGGCTCGTCATGGCAAGCCTTCAGAACAATCCCAATCTCATCTCCTGCAACACATCTTTTGAGCACTTCATCTTTTCCTTTCTTGTACAGTGCGCTGCCTAGCAGGGTGTAGGGGACTGATTCCAACATAAGCTTCTTCCTTTCCCAACTAGAAATGCCAGGAGGGTACTGTTGGGTTGCCAGCAGATTGGCAATGTCTGCATACCAGGGAGTTCCAGTTTCTACCAGGAAGAGGGAAGCATCAGGGAGGTTTGGATCATCTTGTTCCTCGTCTGCAGTTTGTGGGATACACGACAGATGATCAGCCAGAACATGGGAACGACCAGGCTTAGTAATCACCTCAAAGTCAAACTCCTGGAATAGAAGGAGCCATCTCATCATTCGTCCTTTCACGCCTGCTTTGTTCATCAGGAAGGACAGGGCCTCATGATCCACATAAAATTTAAAGTGGGTAGATAGGAGGTAATGGCGGAACTTTTCTAGGGCAAACACCATTGCCAAGCACTCAAGCTCTGTCACTGTATAGTTCCATTCCCTATCAGTGACTTTTGGCTTGCGTAATAGATGGGTTGATCCAACTTCGAGGAACCCTTCTGGCAGAGGACAGCGCCTAAGCCTTCAATAAATGCATCAGTATGCACATGGAACGCCTTCGTCCAATCAGGAGGTTGCAGAATAGGTGCCTCAATCAGACATTGCTTCAGAGTGTTGAAGGCTTTGTCACATTCATCCGTCCAAACAAACTCTGCATCTTTCCTCAGAAGCTTGTGCAAGGAGGTTGCCTTTGTTGCGAAATGAGCTATGAACCTTCTGTAGTAACCCACATGGCCTAGGAATCCCCTCAACTGTTTGAGGTTGGTGGGTGCTGTCAGAGCTGCGATCTTTTCGATCTTTGCAGGGTCTGTTGATATCCCTTGTGCAGAGACAATGTGGCCCAACAAAACTCCAGAAGAGACCCCAAAGATGCATTTGTCGGGGTTAAGGGAAATCCCATACTCCCGGCATCGGTCAAAGCATTGTTCCAAATGTCCCCAGTGTTCACGGATCAAACTATAGACACAGAAGTCATCCAAATATACCTCAATAAAGTCGTGCAAATGATTTTGGAATACGGCCATCATGACTCACTGGAAAGTAGCAGGGGCATTGCAGAGCCCAAATGGCATCACTCGATAAGCGTAGGTCCCCCATTTTGTGGTGAAGGTTGTTTTGGATTGGTCCCCTTCTGCTATCTGCACTTGGTTATATCCACTGAATCCATCCAGAAGGGAGTAAAGCTCATGTCCTGCCACCGTGTCCAACAGTTGGTATGTGAAAGGAATCGGGAAGTGATCCTTCTTGGTCTTGGAATTCAACTTGCGAAAATCCACACGTATTCGAAGCTTGCCATTCTTCTTGGGTACAACCACAATGGGTGAAACCCATTCACTATTTGCCACTGGATAGATGAACTCGGCTTCCAGAAGCTTCAGCAGCTCTGTTTTCACCAATGTGGAATAATTCGGGTTCATTCGCCTCTGTCGTTGCCGTACTGGCTTGGCATCAGGCTCCAAGTCAATATGATGCTGACATATTGTGGGATCAATCCCCTTTAGGTCTTTGTAGGACCATGCAAACACGTCCAAATTCTCTTTCAACAAGTTGTACAAGGTTGACAACTCTTCTTCTGGTAGGCTGCTACCCACCTTCAAGTGGCGTTCAGTGCCATCTGCATCCACAAAGGTTAACTGTCTTTCACCTTCTACTTCACGGATGAAGGTCCCGCGGACTGCTTCTGGATACAAATCCGACTCCGTCAAGGGAGTGGTGTCCTCTTCTAATGTTCCACTAGAACCAACTTCTTCTTTTGGTGGAGACTTAGGTTGCCTCTGGAGATGTTGAAATGGGATTAGAGCCGTTTCGGATTTGGTTTCACGATTAATTACCTCTTGGATTGAAGACTCATCTTCTGATGACACGTCTAGGAACGTCACATAACAGGGACCCTCTGATTTTTGTTGGGTTTGTGGGACTGGTGCTTGTTGGCATGGTGCATCATCATCATCTTTCTTTGGCAAAGGTGGGTGAGGGCAACAAGAGCCACTGCTAAAAGATGGCTTGTTCTTCTTCAACCATCTCTTATAAAGATTTTGCATATAAGAAGATCCGTTTACTAGACCAAATGATACCATCGCCATTCTGTCCCATAGCATGAGCTTGTCTGCTTCTGATGCTTCAGGAACTTCTTCTTCATATATATTCGCTTCGGGTGGAATATATTCTTCTGGTTCACTTTCATAACCTTCTTCTTCCATATCATCTCCATCCTCTTCTGTCTCTGTCTCTGCTTCTGTCTCTACTTCTGTCTCTGTCTCGGCTTCTGTCTCTGTAGGAGCTATGTAGGAGAAGAACAGGTTCTCTATTTCCTCTTCTGCCTCTGTCTCTGTCTCTGCTATGGCCATGTAACAGGGAGAGCAGTACATCCATGCTTCTATCTCACTGTCAGAAGTGATTTCGAAAATCGTTCCTGGTTCAGGCAGGAAGTATTCTCCCATTGATAATGGCTTTGCATCTTTTGGGAGTTGGCTTATAGTATCCACTGTTAAGGAACATGCCACTGTTTTCTTGGGAAGGATCTGTTTGACAGCATCTTTGTCTGCTGATGTTCCATCTGTAACCTCATTAGGGGAGTCAGAAGATAATTCCAAGGAGGTGGATCCATGTCCTTTTTGAGAACCATATAGCTTCAGCACCACTTTGTTGGGTTCTCTATCCAAGATCAAGGTTCCTTTGAACCAATCCGTCCTTGCTCTGGGTTCAAAAAGCCATGGTCTGCCCAGTAACAGAGGGTAGGATGTACCATAAGAGTTTGGCTTCACCACCAAATAGGTTAGCCACTAATATTTTCCAGCCACTGTAGTCTTCACATATGGGAGAATGCCCAAAGGCTTAATTCTGCTCTGATCCGCCAGTCTGATGAGCCATTGGGTTGGTTGCATACCTTGTAGGCCTAGATCCTTCATTGTCACATCCATCATAATGTTCACTGATGAACCACCATCAATCAATGCATTTGCAAGAAAGCAGCCTTCTATCCACACGCCAGTCTCTGGAGTACTCGGATCTAGGAAGGCGTTAGCCACGTCCACTTCTTTTACAGGCTCTGGAGCTTTGTTGGACTTTGTTGCTGTTGAGGGAGCAATCCTTAATGCACGTCTTCTTGTCAGTATACTTTTGAACATTTTTCAGCAAGTGGGAGACAACATCAATAATTATCAGAATGTGAGGTTTAGTTTAAAGGTATCTAGATCTCTGACCAGATCGTATTCCTTAATAGGATCCACTGGCTTCTCTAACCGGTTAGGGAATGGGGCAACACCCATTTTCATTTTCCCTCTTTCTTCCAACAGGGGCATCATGGGAACTTCTTCTGCCACTTGTGGCACTTCCTCCTCTTCTATCTCCTGGACCTCTGGTACTGTCTCTGTAACTCTCTGTGGCACTGTAGTGCTCTGTACGGCACTGTCAGGCTCTGTTCTGTTCTGTTCTTTTGGTGGAAGATTGAACGTCACTATTCTGGCAGGAGGATTATTTTCTTTCTGGATAGGTGGTTCTTTCTTCTTTGCACGTGTGATGGCAGCAACTTCCAATTCCACTAAATTGGAGGTAGGCTCTTGGGCCTTGGCAGGACTATCAGTAGCACTGTTTTTCACTGGGACTGGGCTTGGACAGTCTTTTGCAGTGTGGCCTTCTCCTTTGCATCGACTGCATAAGGGCTTGTAATCCACTGACCTTCTGAGATTTGGACAATTTGGTGAGATGTGTCCCTTTTCTTCGCATCTGTAACACTCCACTTTTGATCTCTGACCACCGCCAGACTGTTTTCCTCTGTAACTTTGGGATGGAAATCTTTTGGGTCCAAAATTAGGACCAAACTCTCTAGGCTTGGGTCCAATATCCTGTGTTGTCATTTTGGATTCCAGCAAGTTGAATCTTGCATCTTCTTCTTTTCTTCTCCTATCATGCATCTCCTTCAGAGAGCAAATGTCCTCTGTATGGTTCTTCCGCAAACAGTAGGAATAGAAAGCTCCAGGGATGGTTGGTTTTCGTGTACATTTAGTGGCTAAATGACCTGCTTGATGACACTTACCACACCAAGTATTTGACCGCATCACATCTCTTCCTGCTCCTGCAACATTGGATATGCTAGCGGTATTCACTTTCAGTGTTTGTAGCTGCTCTGTAATCACATCCATCAACTCCTTTTTGATATTTGCAACTAAGTTGGATAAGTAATCCTTTAAGCTTTCTCCTCCGAAGGTACTGGCAGGAGGGTTTTGAGGAGTCTCTGTAATCACTGCATAAACAGGTTGGGCTGGTGCAGAGGGATCTCTGTTCTGATTCTGATTCAGAGCTCCTGTTTGAACTGTTGGCTGTTGGCTCCAGTTAGTAGGGTTCCATTGTTGCTGCTAATTTGGCATTGGGGAAATTGGTTGGGACCATTGTTGTTGTGGTTGAACCATCATTTGAGGCATTGATTGTGGCCACTGTGGATTTGGTGCACTGTACTGTGATACTGAGGGTATCTGTGGGTAAGGGTAGGGGACTGTCCCTGGGACTGCATTTGGTGGGTACATCATTCCTGGCATCAGAGGAGGTAGGACTTCTCTTCCTGGATTCATCACCAATCTAGCTTCCACTTCATCGTACAGTCTTGCACCTTCTGTTGCAGCTTGCAGTGTGGCTGGTCTTTGCAGCTCCACAAACTTACGGACTTCTGGTTGTAATCCTTTGAGAAACACTCCCTTCTTAGTCCATCTCTTCAGGATGGATTCCATTCGTGAGACATAAGCTTCTACTCTTTCTCCAGAAGACTGACTTAGGTTCATAAATTCCTCTCGCATCCGCTCTTCAAAACCTTCACGCCTGAATTTAGTGAGGAAGGCCAACTTCAGGTAGTCCCATGTGCCAAAAGTTCCTGCTACTTGTCTCTCATACCATTGAAACGCCGCGCCCTTGAAAGTGGCGGGGAATATTGCCAACCAATGCTCAGGGATTCTGGCATTGTTAGCCACACATGCTACCATAAACTCTGCTACATGAAGATCGGGGTCTTCATTGTACTCTCCCTTAAAAACTGGCAATGGGACTACATTCGCTAGCCTGTCATCAATATTTCCAGGACGGATCTGGCTTGAAAGTGGACCCTTTACTACGAGCTCGTTCTCAGCCTTGATTTTTGCTTTCTCTCTTCTCACGTACCTCTGGACTCGTTCTAACGCTTGCCTCTTTATTGCGTCATTCATCAGGGGGTTGGCTCCACTAAGTTGTTAGTGCTCCACAGAGGGTTAACAGAAGGCTTCAGTCTTTGGAGGACTCTCTTGCCAACATTTCTTCTACTTCCTCCTTTTCAACGTCTCTGAATTCTGCTTTCATGCCACTGCACAGAGGAAGGTATTCGGTTCTGAAGGTGTCAAAATGCATACGTCTAAGCATTGTGGTGGTGCCGTCATCATAGTAATGCCAGTTTTTGATGGTTTCAACAGTGTATGTTGTGAAAAACACTCTATCTACCAACTTCCAGTGGATTGCTAATTGAACAAACAGAAGGTTATCAGTGCACCAAGCATCCCATGTATCTTGCTGTTGAGCATCCACGAACAAATTCCAACTCTTTTCCTTCTTGTCTTTGTGAACCTCCACAGACCAAGACTCCTGAAGCTTTTTCACAATCTCCCACTTGATGATGTCTGGAAACTTCTCAATGAATGCCAAATCTTCCATGTATGGTCATTCTCTCTGTTTCTGCTCTTCAGTTTGTCCCCAAACAGTTTGCCACCAAGATGTAAATTTCTGTTGCTTCAACAGGAAGAGGAAATTGTCCAGTACATAGAGCATGCATCATGATGGTGATGTATTTCTGCCATTGTGGGATGAACTTCTTGTGGAAAGTGGCTCTGAAACACATACAGAAGCATACAGAACAGTCTATAGAACAGTACTAGAACAGCTACAATACAGAACAGAACAGAGACAGAAGCTCTACAGAAGACCTACAGAAGGTCATCAAAACCTCACAACTCATACTCAAACCATTCCAAAATCTCACAAACCATTCAATAAGCTTACACAATATCTCAATCTTCATCAATCAATACTCCATCCCTCCTTACAGAAGACAATCAGAACAAAACAGAACAAAACAGAAGCTATACAGAAGGTATACAGAACCAATCAGAACCTATCAAAACATCACAGAACCACTGATAAACATCGTGAACTTCCAAAACACAATCAATATCATCCAAAACACTCTCAAACCACTTCCAAACCAATCAATCATCTCATAAAATCAACCATTCAGCTCTCAAAAACAACAAAAATCAGCCAAAAAACAAGTCATTTCAACACTCAACAAAGATTCCCATGAGCCCAACGTCTGGGATGTTGGAAGATCCTATTCTAGATAAAGGATGGAAATGTTGGTGCATGTGATTTGGACCAAGTACTTCTATTGGATAGAAGGGATACATATTTCTCGTGTATGGGTAGCAGACAAAGGTTAACTTGAAGATAAGTTAAAGAACTTGTTTGTCAAAAGGAAAACTTGTTTTGTTTTCATGTCTGTGCTTAAATTACGCGAACGAACCATGTTTCCTAAAAGGCTTAATTAATGAAGCTGATTTTAAATGTTGCACATAAATGTGGTAGGACCTAATTAGAAAACTAAAGCTATCAAGGGAAGTGGGTGGACGGAATCCCCGATGGGTCCGTCCTACGGTAGGGTGGTCCCAAAGAACTGGAAGGCTTCTCACAAGGATTTATCGCCGGTTGACTTTAGGTATTGTTAAGTTAGAACTCGATTCATGCCGTTTTAGGGGACTAGAATGGGACTATGCCCTACGGGTAGAGAGATTGAGCGGTGCATCCCTCTCGTTTCCCATTCTCTTTCAACCAAGTGCAGTATGGATCTAATTTGGATTGGGTATCTCTGCGTAAAGTAGGGTGCTAGAATGCTGTTAGGAGACTTTGACAACTAGAAACCTAGATTTCAGGTCGATCCTAGTGGGTTCGGTCGTGAACGTTCTGTTGCGAGGCGGACTCAGGAAACCCTAGGCGACAAAACCCTGGAACATTCCATGGGAGTGTCGGATGGCGACACTTAGATTCATTTCTCGATGGACCACTAAAACGTGCTTAGATAGCCAATAGGCGGGCACGTTACATAAAGACATTGTCAAGCACTCTAAGAGCTTTTTTGACGGTAGTCCTAGTGACCTTGTCCTGCTAGCCTATTAGGCAGCTATTTCTAGGAATCCTTGTTAGTGTGAGACAGATAAGGAAGCCTACTAAATAAAAGAGGAAACACAATGAGTATATCTGAAATATATAAAATACATAGGTGTGTAAAAAGGGATTCTAATCCTTAAAATAAGAAAATAAAGGAAGAAAAATTCAAGAGCGGATTTTTATTGCCTTGCGAGGGCCTGGTAGGTTCCTAGGGATGAGTTAGGGATGATGCCTTGTCTTCTTGGGCATGAGATTTAGCTGGAAAATAAATAAGGATAGTTGGAGCGAAAATAAAAGTGAGCGAAATAAAAAGAAAAATAGTGTCGCATTGCAAGACCTTGGTAGGTTCTTGGGTATCGAGATAGGACCCCTAAGGCGGCTGATGCCCTATTCTCCTTGGGTCATAATATGCTTAGCTTCCTCTTTTTTTACATGCACGGGTATAAAACACTGAATGAAAAATGCAGTAAAATGGAAAAATATACAATTTTCAATAGCTCAGGCTATAAGAGTCCTCACCTAGTAGGAGTTCTTGGTCCAGTTCTCCTATCAGACCCCCACTTAGGATGACTCCTTTGATAGTTCTTTTTAAGCCGGAGCAGTTGGTTAGTGACTAGCTCCAAATCTTTGTTAGACTATGCTAGGCCTATCCCTCTTGGATTTCATGCCTTGATTTTGTTAGGGGGTAGGGTGAGATCTGTGTTTGTTCTCTGTTACGTCATTTGATTTGAAGCAGCTTGATGTTCTTTATGATTTGTATTTGTGTAGATAAGTTTGTGGGTTCAATGGGTTGAGTCTCCCTATCCCATGGCCACCAATGAGAGTAAATTTTAGAGCTGAATTTAAAGTGCAAAAGTGACACGAGATCCATAAAAGAGACATTTTTGGTGAAAAATAGAACTCTCACGGATCAAGGAGCTGGAGTTTTTATAGATTTGATGCTAGGAATCCAATGCAAGTGTCTCTTCATCAATTAGAGTCCATTTGACCCCTCATTTAATGGTCATAAGCTTTGGTTTTATGAAGCAACTACTCATCCATTTGGGACCTAGGACCTACCAGAGAATGGACAAGGCTATGGGGTAGGTTCCTAGGCTGAGAGATATACCCTGCAAAATAAATATCATATCATTGGATTTCTAGGCTATGGGGGGTAGGGTGAGAGCTATGGAGTGTATTATATGCTTAAATCTATAGCCCCATGCTTACTAGCATCAATACATACACTTCATGTATTGTTGAGCAATCCAAAAACTAACTAATTGACCTTGATTCTAAACTTCAATGGTTATCCAATTTCCAATTCTCCAATTTAAGCCTCAATAACTCCCTCAATCTGAGCACATGTTTTTACTTAAATTAAAGAGATTAATTTGTGATTTATATGTCTTTCACTTTGGATGTTATGAATTGAACTTCTGATTGTTCTTAACTCTTTGTGCTGCACGCTCCAATTGTGCTCTTACTCTAATAGCAAATGAATGAAATGAAAAAGACAATGCAAAAGATTAGATGGGAAAGGTTAAGGGCTCAATAGTCTTCTTTTGCTTCATTCTTCATTATGTCATTCTCTTTATCTTTTATAAAGCACTAACAAATGAAAGTGGACATTATCTCATGTTGACTTTTCCACAAAGTAATTTCACATGATCTTCTCCTACTTTATAATTTCACATAAACATATACTAGTAGTAGTATAATACAAATGTATCAACACCTTTAGCCTACATACATATTTCACTCTCTAGGATTTGTTGTCCTTGGCAGTCTTGATAAAAGCATGCTTGTATATTTCTTCAAACCATCTATTAGTTGTAAAATCCCTATCTTGGTGGGATTATCAATAATAGATATGAAAGACACTCTTCTGAGGTTCTAGAGAATAATGAAGTTGAAAGCAATGAGAACATTAGTATTGTCTTGTGTAGATTTAAACTCCTCAATGGACACTTTGGATTCTTTTGTCTCACCTATCTTTGGCATCTTCAAAGGAATTTCATGAGGCATATGCTCGGCATAAGCTAGGTTGAAGATCTAAATATTGTCATTATGTGACTAACACTTTTTGGGTCTCATCATGTGTCTAAGTACTTTTTGACCTAAATGTTCTCATCATGGGATTGACCACTTTTGGGTTTGGCCACTTTTGGATTTCAATAATCCCATCACGTGACTAACCACTTTTGGGTCTCATAATGTGATTGACCACTTTTGCATCTCATTTTAGTAATTCTATTGTGGGTTCCTTGCTAATGTATTATTCACTTTTCTCTTGAGGCTTGTCCTCTTGGTTTATGTCCCATTGATAATCAAAAATTGAGAACAAAGAGGCCATTCTTGATGGTTCTAGTACCTCTATTAGTTCTTGGCTTGGCTTTTGTGGTATGTCACTGGAACTTGATGTTCTTGATGACACTGCTACCATAAGGAAGCCCCTTTCTCAAACTTTCTAGTTAGTGTAATCTACATCCTATAAGTTTTCATGAGATCTTCTTTGGAAATATCTATTTTTAACTTGGATATTGTGGTGTCAAAATTGAATTGAAGGGCTGCCTCAACAGTAGATAGTTTCTTTCTCAAGCCCTCCTTTGATGGCTTCATAGCACTTTTTATGGACTTGAAGTACATGACTTGTTGAAGGAAAATGAGGTGGCTTGTGATTGCCTCTTGTTTCCTCAGTTAGTCTCTTTCTAGAGTTAGTTTAAATCTAGGACTTACTTTTGAATCAATGCATTCTTTCTCTCATGTACTTGTCTAATCTCATAATCTAAGGTATTTAAGGTGTATCAATGATTTTCTTATTGTTTGCTATAGACTTTTAAAAGTATGCACGACCTACTCATGAGATTGTTGTAATTTTGTAGGTTAGTGATAAGCCTACCAATTGCTATTTTTTCTTGAGCAAGTTGTAAATCAAAGTCTAGTAGTCTACTTTCTTGGTACTATAGCCAACTCTCTAACTCCTCCTTTAGGCATGTGATTTTTTTCTATTGATTACTAACTATTTATTCTTGCTCTTCCAAAGTTACTTTGAGAGTCTTGAACTCTTACATTACATTAAGTATTTCCCAGTTTCCTTCTTAGTAGACTACATCATTGGGGGGTTTAATCATTCTCTTCCTTGCTCATCCTTCGCACTTCTTGGATGCCTACTAGTCCTAATTCTTCATGTAGCTTCATTTTAGATTACTTGCAAACACAATCCTTGTGAGAATCTTCATTGAAGATGAAAGTGAGCTAGTTCTCCATTTATAAGCCACTTACAAACCAAGAAATTGTCCCCAAATTCACCTTACCTAGAAGACATGTTTGAGCTCCAATATCTACAACTACAAATAGTAGCAACCAAAAAAAGTGACTTAAAGAACCACGATATGAGAGAGAGAGAGAGAGAGAGAGAGAGAGAGAGAGAGAGAGAGAGAGAGAGAGAGAGAGAGAGAGAGAGAGAGAGAGAGAGAGAGAGAGAGAGAGTGAGAGAGAGAGAGAGAGAGAGAGAGAGAGAGAGAGAGAGAGAGAGAGAGAGAGAGAGAGAGAGAGAGAGAGAAGAATGACTTGTTCTTTGTGTGTGTGTGTGTGTGTGTGCACAAGCACACACATGTGCACATTGTACACTATTTCAAACAACCTCTTTAAAATTCTTCTAATATTGAAACACAACAAGGTTACAAATGCGATTAAAACATGCTAATCCACCTAACAAAATAGGTGTTAAAGACACAACTTTTTGTACCACCTTTCCATGCTTCCACTTAAATGGAGTTGCTTGGATACATCCCTTGGTGGACTACCAAAATTGTTGCATCGAGGGTTCATTAGATAGGCATCACAAAGTACGAATAGTTTAGAATAGGTGCTCTACTCTAACACAAGTAGAGATGGTGATGGTGGTAGAGGCTACAATGGTGGTCATTATGGGCAAAATTAGAGGCAATCTCATGACTCACAAGAACATTCACATACATATGGTAGAGGCCAGTTTTAGGAGGAGCCATAGACGACATGGTAGATAGGTTATAATAATAGAGAATGTTATAATTGTGGTTAAAAGGGTTATATTTCATATGAATATCTAGAAAAGAGAAGAGGTAAAAATAACAAAAATGGGAGAAGACAACATAATAATTATGCATCTACAAGTAATTAGGTTAATAATGAAAAGTTGTTTGCTATGCAACACATGATGAATGTTGTAAATGCAGATGCATTCGTAATAATGATTGACGATGTATGGTATGTGGATTCAGGTGCCTTTGAACATATGACATTTCATGGAGAATGATTTATAGAAATGAAAAATCTTGAAATGCTAGGTTTTTTGAAAATTGGTGACAATACAATGTATCCTATTACTCATGTTGGGAGTGTCACGTTGTCTATGTAGGATGTAAAAGTTAAATGTTGGGTTAATGTGCTACATGTACCTAACATCACAAAGAACTTGGTTTCTATTGGGTAAATGATTGAGCAGGGGTTGTAAGTAAAGTTCAATCAAAATAGTTACTTTGTAAAAGATTTTAGAAGTGGATGTAAATTGGTTGTAAAAGAAAAGCATGTGGGAAGGATGCTTTCTAGGATGTAAATGCACATGAGCTAAAGGTTGCTATGTTTGCACAAGGTGTTATATAAATTTTGAAACACTACAAGATACATGTCTCATATCGACGTTCAAAGTGACAAAATTATTCATAAAAAAATTGCATAGAATAAGTACAAGATCTCTAATGAAAACTCATGGAATTATGGCAAGATACAAAGGATGATAACAACATAGTACATAGAAGATACCTGCATAAATCATAGGACCAAAAAAGAGGAGGATGTTCACTCTATGAATCCAAGCATGAGCTATAGATCCTCGGCATTCGAAAGCTCTCATCTCAATGCAAAGGAGCATCGAACACACTCTGCAAAATGAACAACTACACATTAGTTCACCATACATAATGCATTTTAAAAAAAATAATAACTACAGACAAGAAAGATGATTGACATATCGGCCATTGCGTGCATACAGTCTATCGATCAATGCAGTGAGACCGTGTCTCTCTTCATGTCAAGTCCCCAGGCCAGTGGAATTACAGTTTGTAATGGAGTGCTGCAAATAAAACATAATACAATTGTTAGAAACACGATTGTCAGTACAAGTGATATTGCAAATAAAAAAGCGAGAAGAAGAAAAGAAAAACTTACAAAGTCCTCCAGATAAGTCTTGTGGCCGCTACTCCCAAGATGATGGACCATCTCTGCCTCTAGTTGTGCCCTTGCTGCCTCTTGCTGCTGTGCTGTCGCCAACGTCCTGAATAATCTATAGCCTCATCCCTAAGTCTTTGCCAGTCATTTGCATCTAGCCACTTGAGCTTTGAGACACCACTCTTGAGTGCCTTGCCTGCGTCCGATTGTCTCTGTGTGGCATATATATACGTATGCACTCCATCATCCACCTAGTGGAAAACCTCTTTGCCATGGTGGGTATCAAAAAATCCTCGTGCAAGGATGCTACTATGTAGTCCTTGCTCCCCTTGGGTATGTTCTTCCAATGGTCCAAGATGTTGTGCCAAAAAACTTGTTGGCACAACTCTCTCATGCAGGACATCACCCTCCTCCCCCTCATCATTCATGATCATGGCTCCTGTCTTGTCATCTACGAGGTATCCATACCCCTTTGGGGTATTTCTAAGGTGTGTTCTCTCCCACCTATGACTGCACTCTTGGGCATAACTAGGAGACCCTTGTATATCTAGTGTACCCATGGGGATGGTATCTCTTGGAGTAGCACCCAACAGGGTGCCACCTCAGATGGCTAAGCAAAAACTAGAGTCACTGGAGTAGATGTCCCCACAAGTGTGACAAATCCTGCAGGTGATATGTCTCCACCAGAATGACGAGATGGAGATACTACATCAGTGCCTTCACAATACCCACCTAAGCCACTCTCTCTCCTACACGAGAGCAAGGAATAATACCTATATCTTGAGCCAACAGTGGGCTCACAACATCCATATCTCTGCAGCATCCCCCAAAACCACTCCCTTCGTTCGGGCCCAGTTTGGAGCGTTGACCTCGTCTATTAGAAATCGAAGCATCAGAGCGTGCCGAAGTAGATCTAATGGAATGGCCGATGGTGCTCGAGACAGTGTGCCGAAGTAGATCTAACGGAATGGCCCAATGGTGTCCGCCATATCTCTAAATCGGGCCATTAGATCTAGAGACATATGTGTGAATATCTCTTGCAACTCCTCGTTGCTCACCCCTAGATAGATAGGTCACCAAAAAAGGATGTTAGCATAGACAGATATCATCAAAGGTCACCTGCACAGATAGAAAATGATGTTAGTATAATTGATATAAAGATTCAAGAAAAGCGCGGTAATATAACACAGAAAAGTGCGGTAACCAGACCTATCCCATTACCCCTATTTAGTCAACACAAACTTGAACGAGCTATATTAGATATCGCCACAACGAGAATGAAAGCCTACTTACCTCAGCACTCCCGGAATCTCGAAAATTCATGCAAGGTCCACATGAGAATGGCTCATATATTGGCCGATTGCCGACCATCATGCTTGCTCATATCTTCTACAACGATCCCCTCCTCCCACAAAATCTTAAGCTCATCAACTAATGGACGGAGATAGATGTCCATATTCTTGACTTTGTAGTGTTGAGGAACAAGCAAGCTAAGGATTAGGTGTCCTTTCTTCGTAGAAAGCCATGGCGGGATGTTGGAGTTAACAAGGACTACAGGCCACACACTTTAAGAAGTTGAGCGGAGACCAAATGGGTTCACACCATCCATAGCAAGACCGAGCCAAAGGTTCCTTGGCTCTCGTGCAAAGCCTGGAAAGGTAGAATCAATGTGGCTCCATGTGCGTGAATCCGTTAATATTCGTTGGACTCTATATGTGGATCTATTCTGCACATGCCACATTGTCAAGCTCACCATGCCCGACGTACGAAACATGTGACGTATATGCGGGATAAGTTAAAAGTATCTAAGAACTTTCTGAGAGATGGTTTGCCCTTGCAAGTCCTGTTGATACCTGTGAGCACCAAAACATGTCATGCATCATCACGAGACTTAGGCATGGTATTTCCAAGTGGTAATATATGATACTTTAGCAACGTGAAAAAATCATAAAATACCTTGAAAAAGCACAAGTGTTTTTAACAAAGGTGTCGAAAAAAAAATCAACGGAGCATACGTAGAATGTACCTGAATAACTCGGTCACACTCGCATTGCTTCACCCATATTTTTCCTTCACACTTAGGAGTGCAAGCAGCATCTTCAGGCAAGATACTTGGAACCCATCATATAATGGTATGGATACTTCCTCTCTTAGCGGATTAGATACCTCGGCATCCATGGGCATCAATGCATCGATCATTGCCTCCATTTCAAGCTCTAAGATTGCAGGAAGGTTCGAAAGATTGCCTATCTCCTCTGGTATTGATACAACTTAAACTAAGTCATGCCTTCCAAGTGGTGGATTGGCTCAGGCACTCTATTCATTGCACGCCCACGAACTCTTCTAACTGGCCACAATAGGTACATTCCTGTGTGGGATGAGACGTCACCTTCATGTATAAATTTTATGGCCACATCTAATGTTTTTATATATGATATTCAATTAGTTTGCAAATGTAAGACATGATTGATACACAGTTTTCTTACGGTTTGCCTAAAGTCCGAGATCGCCTGATCAATGATCTCTGATTGAAACTCATCGAAGCATCGTACATGTTCTATAGACAAGCGACGCTTTTGTCTAATTGCTAGCTTGCATTGAGATCAGGGACACATGACACGCTGATTAAGATATGCCTCGCGATCTTGGACATCACGACCATCATTGTTTTCCATTTTGTCTACGTTACAACAAACAACTAGTTTTTGTTCTCATTCTCTTTTTCTTTTTTAATTTTTTAGAGAAGGGATTTCTTCTCTTGTAACTCAATAGAATTAACGTCAACTGAAATGACTTGGTTTACAACACATAACGAACTAGTTTAATATACATTATTGAGATTCCATATAAATCTTCTTACATTTTAACATAAATTTTTAGGAGCTATTGAGCTTGCACAAGTAGAAGGTAAAGAGGCATATTTTATTTAAGTTTTTTCAATAGCTAAGAGACATTATATCATGATAAGAATCCTATTATAAAGATTTACCCATGGAAATTAGATACATTAATAGTATGGTTAACCCTAGATTCCTTCAAAATAAATATTTAACAACTTTTAGATTTTTCATCCACTATATCTACTTAAGGTTGGTTCTAATATAGGGAAGATGATCGAAATTGATAAAGCAATACATGCCATTCAATATCCAACACATTTCATGATAGAGAAAGATCGTAAGCTCAATCTAAGGTGTGCACAAATTGATCCCTTTTCATCCAAATTCTAGAGAGTGCATAGCCTTGCAAATCTAGAGAATATAGTCATATCTAGGTGCATATCTATATTTGTAACATGTCTATCCACCGAAACCTAATGGCATAAATTTATCAAGAGGTAATCAATGTAACTTCCGCTCAAAACTCCCTTGTAATAATCAAACTCCATTACCTCAAACTACTTAAGTCTACCTCGTAGGGAAAGTTCCACCGCAACCCCACAAGGATCAACCTAAAGCAAGCCTAAATTGTGACTATAGTTTCCTACCATGGTTATCTAACATTAGCTTAAGATAACTACTTTGCTATCATCTCTCAAACTTAAGCAGAACATTGCATTGGTTTAAGAGAGTGAGAAATGAGGGAGAGTGATATACAAACCACTTTATTAATAAGGTATATTCTCAACTTAGGCCCTGTAAAATAACATTCATCAGGATCTACGAGACACACTAGGATAGTTGACATTCGATCATTCCTAACTTGACCTAATCTAACATTTTAGATTTTTAATGGAATCCTCTTGGCTAACCAAGACCACTTTGCTGTATAAAAAAACCATGGGCAATTTAAACACCCACTTTGCTCGAGGAGTAGCTTTAGTTTTCTAACTAACCTAACACAATTTATCCACCTCTCTCTGCACTTTTCATTTCATGTTCTCTCCCCCTTCTCTTTCTTTCTCTCTTTCTCTTTCTTTGTTGCCCCTCTCATTGTTTCTCTTCGCCCCCTTGTATTTTCTCACTCATTCTCCCCTCTTCCTCCCTCCCTCCCTCCCTCCCTCCCTCTCTCTCCCTCTCCCTCTCTCTCTCTCTCTCTCTCTCTCTCTCTCTCTCTCTCTCTCTCTCTCTATAATTTGTTATCTTTAATATTTACTCTCACTGTTTCATTCTCTCTTCCTTTTCCTTTCTTCTTCTCCCTCTCTCATTTCCTTTCTTTCTCCCTCAATGCACCTCATTCCCAAGAAAAAAAAAACAAAAGAAAAGAAGAAAGAACAAGAACAAACCAAGAGGAGGCAATGCACTTACCGTAAAGGCATGAGGATGGATTTTTCATCTCCTTTTCACAACGGCCCCTCTTCCTCCTTTGTGCACTTCTCCCTTTTCTTTGCGAACAGTGGCGGCGGTGGTGAGAAGCTCTTCTTCTCTCTCTTTTTCTCTTCCTCTCCCTCTTCCTCCCAAAGCCACGATCTCTTTCACTCTCTCTCAAACTCTTTGCAGCAAAATGCCACGCTCAAGTTTTCGCTCGATTTTTTCCCCCTCAGAGTGGCGTCGCTATGCCGCTAATTTGCATTGCAAATGCCCTTGCTATACCCTCATGCCCTTGTAGTGAAAATATTGCATATCTAATGATTAAGGAGAATAAGAGACCATAATTGATTGTCATTGAGTCCCTTTCAATGGGAGATGTGTTTATGGATGATATTTTCTTAGCAAAATATATGAGTAAATTTTTAAAATAGGATTTCTAACTAGAAAAATTAGATAGTTTAATATTAGTTTTTGAAATATGATAGGAGGTAGCACATGCCAAGCTATGAGTAGTAAGCTATGCATCCCATTTAGGATGAATCATGGGAAAAAAGGGTTTTATTGCCACTTTTATGAGTACTATGACAATATATATTTAAATGCTTTATGTGTGCAGATGGTGTTCTTAAATTTTTTTTCACAATGAGGCAAAAGACTATGGCCCTCTACCCACTCCAACATAGATAAAGATACTAACATAATAGGGCTATTGAACTTTATAAGAAACACTTCCTTTAATACAACCTTTTATAAGTATCCAACTATATTTATGTCCTATGCTATTTCTAAGTAACATTTTATTACTAGTAGACATCTCATATTTTGTAGGAGATTGATGAAACATGCGATGTAGAGGCTATTGCTCAAGAGGAGCCCAAGGATAGGTATCAAGCTGATGAGTAGGTCGAGACTGCCTTAGGTGAGGGTGTAGGTATGCAAGCAATTGGGCAAACCCACTGAGAGAATGGCCATTCTTATGAGTGTCTTGACCCAAATGTAGAGGCTAGTAGTGATAACTTAGATGATGATGATAATGTAACAACCTAAGATACACTTTGGTCTATTAATTAGTTGTGTGGTGATTATTTGAGATATGCTTTGGTTTATTATAATTAGCTAACTACTTGGTCATGTATGTACAATTTTTTTGGTTTTCTACTCTAATGTTTACGTGGATATATTGATATTATCGATATAATGTTGTATCATCACAAAAGGCTATTTGATTGACTTAGCATTTATTGAGCGTACTTGTTGAATACTGTCTGTAGAGAGAGAGAGAGAGAGAGAGAGAGAGAGAGAGAGAGAGAGAGAGAGAGAGAGAGAGAGAGAGAGAGAGAGAGAGAGAGAGAGAGAGAGAGAGAGAGAGAGAGAGAGAGAGAGAGAGAGAGAGAGAGTGTGTGTGTGTGTGTGGGGGGGGGGGGGAATTAAGCATAAGAGAGAGAGAGAGAGTGTGTGTGTGTGTTCACGAAAGAAAGAGTGTGTGAGGGAATGAGAGAGGAGTGAGAGCAAGAGATAGAGTATAAGAGTAATTGAGAGGAAGAGAGAGAGAGAGAGAGAGAGAGAGAGAGAGAGAGAGAGAGAGAGAGAGAGAGAGAGAGAGAGAGAGAGAGAGAGAGAGAGAGAGAGAGAGAGAGAGAGAGAGAGAGAGAGAGAGAGAGAGAGAGAGAGAGAGAGAGAGAGAGAGAGAGAGAGAGAGAGAGAGAGAGAGAGAGAGAGAGAGAGAGAGAGAGAGAGAGAGAGAGTGTGTGTGTGTGTGTGTGTGTGTCTGAAGGTTGTGAGTAGAAAATTTTATGGCAGCAAGGGAGGGAGAGGACACAAAAGGCATCACCATTGCTTAATCAACTTATATTTTGCACATAATGCTTATAGGACACTCACTATCCTATATGTAGCAATGTCATTACGAGCATCGCATAGATGACTTACCAAAGCAACAACCCTAGCAATTGTATTTTATATTGCTTAAACAACAAATTCATTGTCGCTACACTCTCTAATTTCTAGTAGTGAGAGATTTTCAGTCACGGAGTGAATGAGAGAATGTATGATTAAGGGAGTGAAGTAAAAATGAAACATACAGCTAGATTCTTGACAAGTTTTGAACCATAACGTGTCACCTATGCAACGTTAATAATACTAATGCTTAGGGGATCCACTAGATGATAACCCACTATATTAGGTGCATTCAAGTTCTCTTTAAGAATACCTTTACGTGTATGAAATTTTCCCAAATAAAACACATCCTTTTCTATTCAATTTTTGAACAGACCCTTTATATCGTACCCTTTTGTGTGTAAAAAAAGTGTAAAATATATATATTAAAAATCCTTTCTTTTGAACCCAAGTGATTATATGCTTACATATTTGTGAGCAATCCCTCCACCCCCTCCCCCTGCCTATGAGTACTTGTGTAATTGAATTGACGTTTTTTAGTTTGTAAGATTGAAAAAGATATTGCAAATCATGTCTTCTATGTGTTGAACAATTTTTGTTGTTTATACAACACAATTTGATGTGGCATAAGCACTGCAATTTGATGTGGTCACTTATGCAATGCCCACTACTTTTTCTCATCCCATCACTAAATAGCCCAATGTGTTGCAATGTTAAGAGCCAAATTCTTTCAAATCCTTTCTTCCCATAGGTACAAAACCTGTGCGTTCTACTCTTATAATGGTGGAATCAAGTGTCCTTAGATCTTTGTAGCATTCATGCAACCCTGTAAAAAACATAAGACCAATCCTCCTCAAAAGTGTAACTTCAATAGTCCTCTCTCCAACACTTCATGCTATCCCCAGCAAACTTTTCTTCTATAATAACATGGCCCAATGCATCATCATGAATTCCATCATTAGCAACATATGATGAACCAACATCCTCACACAAAGGTGAGTTTAGCTTTTAGCCATAATGCATAAGACATCATACCTTAGATCTTAGTTCTCCTATTTCAAATGCAAGATATTTTTTTATAGACACCCATGATTGGCCATAATGCCACAAAGAACATTGTTCAATGACAAAAGAACAATGCAACCCAATTTTTTATAGACAACTAGGAATGGTCATACTGCCAAAAAGAACATTGTTCAATCTCGTTATTGTCTCATATTGAAATTGTACATTTTTGTTCCGGCGTTTCTTACATCATTCACATTATGCTCTTTCACGAATCACGCATCACTTTGATTCATTATCATGTACTACTTGTAATAAGGAATAATGCTCAATATGCATATTAGCAAGTATAAAGCAAACTCAGGACTTGATGAAAGCTACTGGTTGCATCATTGCAGCTCCATTTTGGCCTACAATTCGACATCCACATAATTCTTTTTTATAACAAACAACCGCTGTATATATGTATATCTGTATATGTGCACACACATATATACTGCATATATGCATGTCTATAGGTACATCTAGATTTCAGATATGACGTATCTATAGACACATGTCTCTATACGTGCGTATTTTCGTGCGAATAGACATGCCCATCAGTTTCCTTTTGAGTTCAGGAAATGTGTATTTAAGACCGTCTACAAGTTTTTTTTTCCTTTCGGTCTTTCCCGATCCACCATTCCAGCTCTCTTCCTTGTCGTCTTTCCTGATCCACCATTCCAGCTCCTCCATGATCGAACACATGTATGACTCCAGATGTTTTTAAATCTCTTCCCAATGCACGATTATGGGTACATTTCGCAATGTGCAACAATATTGAAAGAGGAATAGCTGTAATTTGAGGGCACAGTTTTGAAGTGTGTAGAATAATTATATTGCAGCATGCAATTGGCAGGGCATTGTGTGCTCTATATAATAAACCCTAAGAGGGAGATAGTGATCACTGATCAGTCAATCTGTAATGATTTATCATCCTGCAGGACGGCGATGTATTCGTAGGCCATGGCACAGGCAAGCCACCAATTTTTGTCATGGTCGATCAATTTGGTGTCAATATTGATCATGGCTTTTCTAGTTAATGTATCAGATTCTGTAGTACTGTGATTGATTACGTTACCGTTCTCGATAACAACGTCGCTAGCACGATCCTGATGTTTCACATCTGATGCGTCCGCATTAACATTATCTGCAGCGGCATCGTCAGCTGCAGTGCAGAAAATATTCGACACCTGCTGAACGTGCAGCCGATCGGCCTGACTACCGTGATTGACGACGCCGTCCTTATTGACTTCGATAGAATCATCATGCTCTGGGCGCGTCGAATTAGGTTTGATATTACAAGGGCTGTAATGATCGGCTGTGCCAGTGGATGGAGCCACGGAAGCTGCAGCAGCTAATCCCGATGTCGATGGCGAGCTGGTACTCATCCCAGCTGAGACAGGTTGACGGGGCCGGCGACGACGACGACAGACGGACAGCTGGCGAGGATTATACTGATTCATATGCATGCTCGCAGGTCCAGAGGAAGCAGCATTAATCTGATGAAGATGATGGTGATGATGATCACGATAGGGGTAATGAGCATAAAAACGTTGGTAGGGAAGGGGAAGGCAGGCAGGAGGATGCAGGAGAGAAGGTATAATGGGCGCTCTGTTTAAGATAGGAGGAGGAGGATTGATTACTGGGTTCTGCAAAATATTAACAGCGCTGTTAGGAATACTGCAATTGTAATGCGGCGCCGGCTGCATGAAGAAGGGCCGGGCTTGGCCTGGTGCCGCCGCCGCTGCAAAATGGGGTCGTAAAACGGGGCGATTACTTAATATACAGTTAGGGTTACAATTCTGGATGTGGTTGTCATGAGTAATATACATCCGATTAGGGCGACCTGATCCAGCTGCGCCTGGTGGGTGGATAGGACGAAAGCCAGTACTGGGATGATGATTGTGTTGATCGATGAAGCTGTTCTGTCGCTTCCTCTTGATCAGTCCTACTGCAGGAGGTGGCATGGCCGCAACGATGTGATCGTGAATCGCGGGTAGCTAATAAGTCGTCTTCGCAGAAGTCGTGTATATCTATAGATATGTAACTCTCCCTGTCCTCGGCCTTCTTCTTCTTCTTCTTATATACGCTACGTCCTAATACCGGTTGCCTTTTAACCTAAATGCGCCTTTCTTCCCCCACCTCCCCCAAAAGCAACGCGCCATTTCTTTTCATCCACATTCATTGCCACATGGCTCATTCAACATATTAACTTGGCTCGCTTTTGGGCTTTTGCCCATAAATCTTAATATCCCTAGCTTCAAGTGGAAAGTGGAATTATAATAAGGAGTTTGTTCAACTAGAAAGTCACTTACCCTTTAGTTTAGTTAAGAGTACATAAGAAAATACTTAAGGGCACATCCATACTCCTTAAACACCATGGCAAAGAGTTGCCACAAGTCCCTTGATTTTTTCATGAATGGAAAAACTTTTGGGGGGAGGGGTAATATTTTAGGAGGATATATATTGCCTCTACTCCATTCCATAGTGTATTGAGAAGTTTTAAATCTTTAGCTAGGATCGAACTTTTGAAGCTTGTGTTTATCGTCTAGTAGCATTAAGTCTCTCTAAATGACAAAGAACCAACCTATCATTAAATGTGCGAGTGACGAAATTAATTTGATATTGGAAAGAATAAATGTAGGGTCTATTACAAAGGTTACATAAGTTTAAAGACTATTAATTAAATACAATAATAAAATAGATGGGGAGCTACAAGTTGTGCAATACCACAACAATTAAAAAGTGGGTAGTGTGAGTAGTTGATTGAAGAAAATTACATCTCAATGATTGAATTGAATATGTTTTATTAGAACATCATTCTAGTTGCATGGCATAAGATTTTATGCCCCTTATCAATGTAAAAAATAAGGTTTAATTATAGTTTGTTGGTGGACCTTGTATCTTCCATTTATTATTTGGGTGTTTTCATTTTCATGAATCTTGTCCAATATTTTATATTCAGTTCATGGTGCATCAATAATGTTTAATACTAGAAGGGCATAGAATATGCATATGCAATCAATTCATAAGATCAAATGCCTTTCATTAAAAGCTTATACAAATCTTTAGATGCATGTACATGCATGACCTACTTGACATGTAGATTGGTCATGTGCATGTATGATGGATACTAGACATCAATTGGACCTCAATTTGTGCCATGTGATGAATATTGTTATAATAAGAAAGATGTTAGTGTATTGAATTGTCCATTAAAAGACACAACCATCATCATCGTAAAGGAGTTAAGAGGGGGTATTGAGAAGATTACTAAATGCAAAAAGAATATGGATTAGTAGATATTTGTAAGTTGCATACAAAATGCGACACAAGGAAATAGCTCTTATACTAATTACAAAGTAGAGATAAGTTGTTTAATAGGGTGAGGTGTTAAAGAGGCACATGAAAATGGGATAGACATATAAATACCATGTGAAATCCATGTGTGAAAATGCCATACTATCAAGTCTTTGGATAGGTACAAATCAACAAAGCCACATTTAGAAAATGGTTTTGTTTCACTACATTATATATTGCCTTTAGTGACATTTTTAGTGATGCAATTAGTCATGTCGAAACCTCTCCCCTCTTCCCCTCCATGTTATCATTATTACCGTCTCTACTAGCATCGTGATCATGAAACTGTTACTAGTAGTGTCACTAGTACTAACATTAATAATGATAGGTGGAGTAAAAAATAGTAATGTAGATATTGATTATTGAAGGGGGGAAAAAAGGGTGGCAAGACTGTGTAGCACTGCTTCCCTTCTAGCTAGTACATTGCACTAAGAACCACAACTTGCTATTGAATTTTAAGAGTCTACATTAGTTAGTAGATTTCCAACACTTGAATAAAACCAAATACTCATAAATTACATATATAGATATATATATCTCCACTATCAATCACATGTATAATAATGCTGCAGATAGAATAGAACTATAATACGCTATAGAGACTATAAACATTATTGAATATCAATCCCATACAATGTTTTTGTGGTATATGATGAATATAATAATAATAATCATTGCAAGTGATAATAACACAAGAAAAAAGTGATGGGCCGTAAAGCCTTATGTGTGGAGGGGATAAGATAAAGCACAAGGCAAAAAAGACAACGGTGCTCCAAGTAGCTAAACTCTAAAAATCCATCTAGTAGTAGGGAATCTAGGGGGCTACAACTACTCACTGTCTAAGAGCTTTTGCGACATAGTGGCTCCTCAAAAGGATTCTACAACACAACCAATCACTAATCCAAATTTTGATGTGTTATAATGAGAACTACAAATTTTTTGGACTATCAAGAGAAACATGTCATACTAGACTATCACGTGCATAGAGCTTATTGATAAGGGCATTCAGGCCATGTTTTTCAGTTTATGTTTTTTACAACATAGTGGAATCTTGACCTATGAGTTGGAACATTGTACCAAAGAATGTAAACTAGCATTGTTAGAATCACATTAATACTATAAGCAATATAGAGAAGAGTAAATATTTAATAATAAATCTAGGGAACTTACAAAATCATATCAGACCACCTATGAGATATATAGGTGTACATCTACTTGATTATTCACCCAATGGAAAATCAATGAATAGAAAATAGTCTAGGAAACTCATGATGCAAGGCCTCTATCACATAAGCCTTATTATTCTATGGTATATTTTCCTATTTATCTAAGATATGATGTTGAAAACTTATGCCGACACAACTCTTGCATATGTGATATGAGCCCCTCATTGTTCACCAATATCGCATTAGTGGCATCATCCATTGAGTAGGAGTAGTTCGACGGGCAAGGTCTTAGCATGTGTCCTCTCCTACCTAGGAGTACATTGTAGACTATATCTAGGTTACATTGTAGACTATATCTAGGAGAACCCTGTGCAGATGTGTACTATAGGAGTGGGACGTGTAGACAACTGAGTAAATTAGGAGTAGTTTGATGCGCAAGGTCTAGCATGTGTCCTCTCCTACCTAGGAGTACATTGTAGACTATATCTAGGAGAACCCTATGCAGATGTGTACTATAGGAGTGGGACCTGTAGACAACCTAGTAAATCTAGGCAAGTGGGAAAAGGCAATATCTATATGTATTTCCAATATGGTGATATCGGTCCACTTGATCAATGAGAAGGGGTCACACTATTTGTGTCTCCACACATTCATCGGAGCCATCCTCCTCATAACATCCATGCCTCCATAGCACTCCTTGGAGCCACCTATAGAAGAGTGAGGAGTGCTAGTAGGATGGGAAGTCACAATATCTATGTCTCCACAATACCTTGCTAGAGATTGAAGTGTTTAAGTGTACCAAGGCAAAACATGACAACATCAAATGAGACAACTCAATATTTGCTCTATCTTTGAAATAATCCATTTGATTCAGAGATATATGTGTGACAATCTCCTCAACCTCCTCATCTATAAATTGTTGTCTCATAATATCCTCATAGTCAAATGTGATGACCTACATCACAAACAAAAATAATTAATAGTTAGTCCAATTTGTGAATGAAAGAAAATTACAATGAGATACATATATATAGATTTGCACAAAAGATTAAAATACATCATAAAGTACAACAATATATCATAAACACAATCTCACCTATAGCTCCATAACTTTATCTTCGAATAACTCGATACACACCAGAAGATCTATACAAACGATACAAACGTCTCTAAAAAGAGAGAAGTCTAGTGAATTCTAAAAGAATTCATGCATGTCTATCTCTTCCACTTGTTGTGCCAAATTTCATGAGCTTGTGTCCTCTACCTATCGCATATTCTGCTTGTCCTATACTTCTTGTAAGCCTTCCTCCTTTGCTTGTTGTATGCCCTCCTCCTCCGTGGTAGGAATATTTCTTTCATCATGTACTTGAGCTATCTAAGGTGTTATAGGGAAAATGTACAACTAGTCAGGTTGTTGTGGGTTAGGGTAGAAGATTACATGTATGGAAGACTCCTAATCATCACTAAAAGGTCTTTGAGACATGATAACTTTAAAAAAAAAAAGGACTCTTATTTACTTGTAGTGTCTTGATGAGGTAAACGTATCTTGCAAATCATTGCATCTCTTCTCTAAATCTACCTCTAGGAATCTAGAATACCCTCATCAAATGATGACCTTCACTCATTCCAAGAAAAATTTAAACCACTACATATCAAATATGATCATAGAAAATATATGATAATCCATTGAAATCACACTGTGTGAGGTATCAAAGTACTCCATCTTTCCCATTATAGTGTTTAGATTGTTGGTCATGATCAAATTTCTTGCTCAAACTTTGCCATAATGCATTGAAAAGTGAAATTTGTTGATTTGTTCTACTAAAAAATGTCACCCACAAGACTATACCATTGTATAGGTTTTGCACAATAATCATGCATTGAAGTCTAGGGCTAGTTGTCACTTATGTTTAGTGAAGATAAAAACAATGAAAAAGCATGCTTACCTTTATACTATTATTTTGGAGAACTTCCACTCCACTTCTATGACTACCTCACGTTCATGTGACACTTTTGTCACAATACTCATGCAACCATCTCATAGGCATGAACTATGGCAACCTCGTACCTAGCAATGTTACTACAAGGGCCTTTAGAGCTACCTAGTCTTCAGCCATGTTGCCCTTTCGATGAGCCTATTGTCACACAAAGCCATTTAAGGTCTTCATGGATTGCTCCAAAGAGAATATTCATGGGCTATGCACTAGTCTTGTAATCTCCACTTCAAGACTTTAAAGGGCTATCTCCTAGTACATGACCATTTGAGCTAGTTTGCCAGCCAATAAACCTTTATCTTACTTGTCTCTTTCAAGTATACCCTCTCTCTAATAGATCTCTCTCTCCTGTGATGTGGTCCTACAACAAGCTACTAACATTCTTGAAAATGTGCAGAGAATCCAAAATCCTTCTCCTAGTATGTGACCATATGAGCTAGTTTGTTAGCCAATAAACCTCCATCTTACATATATTTTTCAAATCCATCCTTGCTTCTAAAGTATTTGTCTTTCCTGTGATGTGGTCCCACAACAAGATACTAGCATTATTGAAAAGATTCATGGAGTCCAAAAGATGATTGATCTCCAATTGAATCAAATATGGTAACTCGTATAAAATGGAAAATCGACACATTTCATTTTGAAAGCACTCTTCATGGACCATATTCCACTCATACTAGCTTCATGCATCATCCTTATGGGAGGATACCCATGAAATCCTTCTCTCATCTCATGGCCCAGTGGTAGAAATGTTGCAATTTGAAGCCCCAATAGTGCTTTTGTACAGATTAAAAGTACTTTTTAAAATATAAGAATGAATATTCAATGCATGTAAAAAGTTATGGTGAAGAAGGAAATTTCAAAATTTACAAAGTGCTTTAATAGGTTAAATCAATTTTCATATATCAAGGCTCTTTCTCAATTGTGAGACACTACAAGGGAATGGGACAATAGCAACGGCCATTTGCGATGCAAAAAAGCGGTGTCGCTATTTGCATCGCTATTTGTGTCGCTATTTCTATTAGCGACGCAAATAGCGACGCTAATAGAGATGCTAATAGCGACACATATTGTGACGCTAATGGCGACGCCGGTCTAAGAAAAAAGTTTCGAAAACTCGAGTGTGACATTTGTCGAGAAAACATTTGCAAGAAAGAATGAAAGAGAGAACGAGAGAGCTTAAAGCTTTGAGAGGGAGAGAGAGAGAGAGGAAGAGGGAGGGAGGGAGAGAGAGAGAGAGAGAGAGGGAGCTCATCACCATCATCATCGCCACCGCTGCTATACATGAAGAAGAAAGAGAAGTGTGCAAGGGAGAAGGGAGGGAAGGTGCGAATAGAAGGTACAAAGGGTTTCATCTTTAGGTGTTTGAGGTAGGTACATTGCCTCTTCTTGCTTTATTTTTGTGTTCTCTTGTTTTCTTTTTTTGTTTTTCTTTGCAAAGAGATACATGGAAAGAGAGGGAGGGAGGGAGAATGAGGGAGGGAGGAAGGGAGAGAGGAGGATGAGTGAGAGAACTTGCGAAGGAGAAAAAAAAGGAGAGAAGTATGAAGGGATTATTCTTCAAGCTTTGAGGTAAGTGCATTATCTATTCTCTCTTTGTTTTTCTCTTTTCTTTACTTCTCTCTTTCTTTTGGTTGATGAAGAGTATACAAAGAGAAGAAGTGATAGAGATCAACATGCACAAGGGGGAGAGAGAGAGAGAGAGAGAGAGAGAGAGAGAGAGAGAGAGAGAGAGAGAGAGAGAGAGAGAGAGAGAGTGCTGCCACCGCCAATCCACCACAAAAAGATAGGGGACAACTACAAAGAAGAAGGAGAAAACCCGTGAAGGAGAAGAAGAAGGAGAGAAGCGCGAAATGATTCTTCTTCAAGCTTTGAGGTAAGTGCATTCTCTCTTCTCTCTTTGTTTTTCTCTTTTCTTTACTTCTCTCTTTCTTTTTGATGATGAAGAGATGTATAGAGAGAAGAAGGGAGACAGATCAACACAAGGGAGATTGAGAGAGAGAGAGAGAGAGAGAGAGAGAGAGAGAGAGAGAGAGAGAGAGAGAGAGAGAGAGAGAGAGAGAGAGAGAGAGAAAGAGAGAGAGAGAAAGAGAGAGAGGCTGCCATTGCCACCACATCCACTAAAAGAGAGGGGACAACTACAAAGGAGGAGGGAACCCGTGAAGGAGAAGGAGGAGAGAAGCGCGAAAAGATTCTTTAGACGCCAAACTTCAAACCAGGGGTCTCTATACCTTTTTTTTCCCAATTTTTTTTTTTGGGCTCTTGGCCACCTAATGAGTGTGCATGTGAAGTTTCGTCGCATTCCGATAAAAGATTATGGATTTACAATCACACGATGGACAGTGCGTATGAAGTTGCATTAACCTAGTTTTGGGGTTTAAATGGGTTAAAAGTTCATTCTTCTTCTCATTTTTACATCTTAAAATTATGGCAGATGGATGTAAAAAATGCACTCCTGAATGGTGACTTGCTTGAAGAGGTATATATGGAGCAGCATGAGGGTTATGTACATAACCTGAGGTGTATATGGATGCTGGCTATAGCAACCACATCTATCATGCTAGATCCAAACACATAGAGGTTCATTACAATTTCATTAGAGAAATGGTACTTGCAGGACAGATTGATCTACTTCCTGTGAAGACAGAAGACCAGGTAGCAGATATCTTTACCAAATCACTTGGTAAAGAGAAATTCGTTCATTTCAGGGATCTACTTGGATACAACAACTAGTTTGAGCTCAAGAAATGGAGTTTGAGAAGAGGGAGGATGAGCTTGATTCTTTTGATCTTAAAACACCTCCATCCATTGAGATTGAGCATGAAGACAAGAAAGAAGAGATAGAAAATGACTTAGACATAGGTAAAAACAAGAAGGAAGAAGTAGAGCTTAGAGACACTACCACTCCCTATATAAGTGTTTTTGGCTCCAATACCATGGTATAACTCTTAAAAATCTCCAAATGCTCCCCCAAAAAGACTTATTCATACCTTAGGGTCTTGACTATAATGAAAGCTTGAAGTGAAGCTCTTCTTCTTGGGCCTAACAAGTGATAAAAAAATCCTTGAGTAATACTTTTTTGAATTAATTATATCCAGCTTTTGCAATCACAAGCTTTTTTTCTTCTAGGGCCTAAGCAAGTGATGAAAAAGCTCATTGCGAAATACCTTTTCGAATTGATTATATCTAGCTTTTGCAATCAAAGGATTCATTTTTTTTTTGAAAATCTGATACACAATTTTTAGACATTAGGTGTAGGTGACATTGGCAAATGAATTATGCAAGAATATTTAGTGCATATAGCTAGAAGGGTGGCAGGGCTGCATGCCCTGCCACCTAATTTCCCCCCCCTCTATAACCGTCACTATTTGTGTAGGAAATTTACTCTGCAACCATCGCTATTAGCGTCTCTATTAGTGTCGCTATTAGCGATGACGGGGGTAATTTTTTCCATGAATAATTCTGTTGCTTTAAACGTCGCTATTGGGTCTATATGTTGTAATGAGAATCACTTTTGTGTGATATAAGTGCTTTTCATTTAAAAATGATGCTTTTGCCCATCTTGAAAGTACTTTTCCATGTCTAAAATATCATTTAGATGTGCTTTGACTTTTAAAGTGCTTTTTGAAACGTTTTCAGTGATTAAAAAACACAGTCAAACTATTTGGATTTGCTTTAAATGTTAGCATGCTTTCCAAAATGTTATCAACAAGGGGAAAAGCATTTTCAAACTATTTAAAGTGTTTTTTCCCTTTCAATTTGCTTTGAACCTTAAAAAAGTATTTTTCCAAATGTTAATAGTGGTCTAGAAACACTTTTTAAAAAGTTTAAAGTGATTTCTCCACTTACATGTGCTTTGGGTCTTAAAGCAATTTTCAAGTGTTTTAAGTGATTCAAAAGCACTTTCCGAAATGTGTAAAGTGCTTTTAGAAGTTCACATTGTAGTTAGTTGCTTTATGGCGTTTTCTTTAGGAAAACTATTGGCAATAATTATTTTATGGTTTTTTCTTTCAAAAATGATATGCAACATCATCTACTATTAATAATAATCGCTTTATCATTTTTGCTCATCACAAGAATTATATGAAACATCATCTACTAATATTGATGATGTAGCTTGGCACCTCAAGTTTGTAGAGGTGATGGTAGATTAGTTGAAGAGGGGCTAGTACTAAGCATTGTTGCCACTCCACATATCTTAGATGCTTCTAGGATAAATGTGCATTTGGGTGGAATGTGTTTCAGGGTGCAAATTTTTTTTGGAGACTTGATAGATGTTACTGGGATGTACATGCTTGCATATACACACCAATTTCACCCATTATGTTTTTCGAACTTGTGTGCATCTAGAGGGACATGTCTGCCCCTAGAGGGACATGTGTGCACCATGGTTGTGCCCATGACATACATGAACTTGCAAAAGCATAGGTCCCTACAATCCCTAGGGAAAATAGTAAGCACAGTTATATCGAAAAGAATATTTAATTTATAGCTTTCATTAATAGATTCTAACTATTCAAAATGTTTGGTTTTCAAGGGACTTCTCATGTAGGAGAAAGATTTTAGAGAGGAAACAATTGTGGCCTTGGGACAAACTGTTGGTCGTGATTTTCCTACAGTCCACTTGTGCACCGAGAAGTAGGTAGTCCCCAAAGAGATATCATTTGTTAAATCGGCTTAGCAAACCTTCGAAGGATGTCTTGGCTCTCCATACAAGTCAAAGGCCGAGAGCAATAAGCAAGGACCATTCAAGGAAAAAATAGAGACGGGTGATAAAGGTGCACAACAACCAACTCATGGGACACATGCTACAAAGCAAGGAGAAGAAGTTGGCATCAAACAAATAGTAGATGCTGATAAGGTTAAGGAGGAGGATTGTGTTGTGGAAGAAGAATGTTCAGTCATAGATATGGGTGTAGAATGCACATTGTTGATAAGGAAAAAAACAAGTGAGGAGTGCACTGTAAAAAACACCGATATGGCTAGCATGTCAAAGAAGGCAAAGGTTTCATTATGCAAAGGATAGGGGGCACAATTGCTGATGAGCATCGTAAGGCAAAAACTTCAATACATCTAATGACACAAACTTCATCATCCCATCCCCCCCTCCACCCCAAAAAAGAAAAGTATTCAAACTCCATTGATGACAAGCTCTTGAATGCCCAAATCATGTTAATGTATTTTAAAATTTCCTTCACTCTTAAGTCCCTTTGCTTACTATTGGATAATAATGAGGAATGAGAAGTTTTGTTTGTTGTGCAAGCTCGTACTGCATTGCTCTGTTTTTCGCATACTCTATATCCCCTTTGCCATTTGTAACTTTTTCATCCATTTCATTGTTAAATTAATTTGTAACCATTTGTATTGATCTAGGTAAACAAAAGGTTCTGGTGCCCTACATGAGTGTCGTAGAAGAAATACACATTTACAAGCAAGCACTTGAGGTTTAGAGGCCACTGAGATATAGAGGGTAAGATGGTTCTAAGTTAGAGTTGAATAACATGCTTTGTTATTCCTATGATGGCAAGAGTCAACTGTTGAATTTTAATTTTGAGGATGTAATACAAACCAAAGTGAATGGGACAATTTATTTTGTGTGGTGTGATGTTGAGCAATTTCTCTACCATGCAAGCCAATGTGCAAACTTGTTTCTTTGGAGCTATTCAAAGTTAGATAATGCTCTAAATGTTTTGGATCATTGCATGCTGATTGGTAAAGTGTTTTTTAAAGGGATTTTTGACCAAGAGCTCTGCAAGGTGGCAAGAATCCTTATCTTGGGGGGAAAGTCAGTTTTCTTCAAATAGCTGGATGTCTTTTGGAAGCATAACCCTTCTTATAGCACAACCAACACTCTAAGTGTTGATGATACACCTATAAAAGTATATGGAAATCCAAAGGGGACATTGTTGGTTATTCCAAGAATGGATGTACAGAGGAGGGAAGAAAGTTAAAATTTTTCTTGATGGAGGAATTAGGTAGTTTTCTTTACAAGTGGATCAATCCATTAATCTTCCAGAGATTATGCATTCTGGCCCTTGAGAGCAACGAAAAGGCAAGAGATAGGTCATGTAGATGGAGTTGGCCAGAAATGCACTCGGGGAAAGGAAGGATGATGGTCTATGTGGATTGGTCTAGAGGTCAAAGAAGACCTAAATCATGCAAGAAGCTTGCTTATAGATTGCTAGGACATGTTCCATAATTACGTTTGTGTTATGATGTCTGTGTATGCTTACAAGATGGTATGCTAATATGTTTTTGCTTGGAGGGTATCCCTTCTCAATTTTTTCATATACTACTATATTATAGTCAATGTAAAGCTTGAAGCATTTTATACATTATAGTGATAAAAAATTATACATTATATTGTGAATCCCATGTTTGTATCCTGCTCCATATAGTCATGTATACTTAGCAAGTTGTAAACATACCAATATAGAAATAGAAAGTGAATTAGTACCGATTTTGAAAGCCTTGTCTTTTAGTGTTCCACATATATGTTACTATGTTAACTAGCCACATTCATAGTTTTTTCATACAATTTTATATGGCATACACAAACATGTATGAAAGCATGATTAGAGATGTTTCCTTAAGTTCTTGTAAATAATCTTAGGGATTTTGTAAATGAATCTACTCATATATACAAGACAAATTAGTCTAATTAACACCTAGAGTAAAATACTTAATTCCATTATATTTACTAGGTAACCTAATATGATCATCCCAAAAAAAATTGGCTAAACTATTTTCACAACAAAAGTTTCATTATCTTTAACATATAGACCATTCAACTTTTCTAGGCCATAGACTTAATATATAAATCAACAGCTACAAGTGATTTCCTAAAATCTAATAAGCTTTTATCCCCTAGTAAACAAGTATGAAATGTCTTTATTCTTGGCGTTTTTCATTTATCTAGAATTCCAATCATATGAGTGTGAATGCAAAATGTCTAGAAATAGAACATTAACTAACATAGCCATGAAATTGCAAGCAAGGGGGTTATGATATTTTCATATGCTGAGTCCATTCGCATATTAAAAGGCATGCTATTATAAATATTTTCTTTTGTCTCTTCATCTAACATGTATAGGTTTTCTTAACCAGTGGAAATGAGCTCCATATGGAACTTGATGGCCCAAATGAAGTGTGAACACATGAGAATAAGGGGACTTGTCCACAAACAACCACCAAACATCCTTGTGCACTCATTCATTTATCAAAACGTGCCCAAGTTAGCTTCTCCTTGGTAGAAATGCATTAAATGATGAAAAAATCTACCCCATTTAGGCTTTTCTTTGCATTCATAGCAAAGTTGTCCCCAATAGACAAGGCATTACTCAATGCATTTGTGTGCCCTACATACACTAGAATATGAGCATCCTCCTTGTTAGTAGAGCTATTGTCTTCTTGTCCATCATCAACAAGGGGTTCAATGGTGAAGTACTACCAATTCTACACAGTATGCTTGCTTCAGCATCTTCTTCAATGCCCATCCATACATTGGTCTCACAGAAGCATGCTAGTGCTTGGCATCTTATAGAATCTATATTAGTCAATGAATATTCATTCACCGAATTCATGGAGCATGACTTGGATATGTGCTTGCAATCCCACTGAATTTCTATGTCCACCTCACACCTACCTTGACCTCCTAGAAAATCGTGTGCACATAATTGTTAGAAAACATTACCCTCAAGAAAGCAACACAATTTGAAGCATATTTGAGCATAAATCCATTTTGTTTCAGCTATTCATGTGTCAACTCTAGCTCTATCACAATATCTGCAGTGTCATGCTCTCCCTTTCCATGTCTTGAGCATGGATAACTCCACAACATCTCTAGACCAATCGTAGTGAAGTATCTTGCCACAAAATAGAATGGATGCTTTACCTTGAATTGTGTAGTACAACCATGGACCACACCCAATGATGTTTCAACTCCTACCCTTGATCCTTCAGCCACCTGTTATGCAAAAGGAGACAATGCTAGACAAATAACGTGTCATGTGTTTTGTCATTAGAGACATAAAAGTGATAAGTATGTTTCACATGTTCATTGTAATGAAAATAACTTATATGTACCAATATTGTGACTTGCTCACAATACCACGATTGTATTTCATGTTGTTCTTTGAAGGAATATTTTCCTCTTCTTCTTTTTATTGCTCTCATTGACTCCAATTTCTATGTCTTGAAACACCTTAATTAATAGGAAATCAATGTATTGTTAATCTCCATCAAGCATAAGGCTAGTTTTTTAGTGCCACTGTCACTGAATTGATTACTTATTACGCATTATCTATGTAATAAATTTATATCAATAAATTAATGACTCACTTTTCTTTAAGTGTTGATGACGATCTAGCATGGCCATGAGACCATTTAGAGACTAGTATTCCTAGTGCATCACTTAATGGGGTGATCAAAGCACTGTGACGGGGATATATGGTACATGCAGTACAAGTTATGTATTTATATTCTAAGAAAAGGAAGTGCATTAGCATTGTATATATGTATTTATGTGTGCATATGGGGATGCTTGGGAACATTTACTTGTGCGTAGTGAGCATTGCATTCAATTGGGACCATCCTCTCCCTTACAAGTCAAGATTTAATGTCCTTTCTCTCTTAATGAATTAAGGAGCGAAGTAATTCTTTCACTAAGAAAAATGAGAGAGGTAATTCTCTCACTAAGAAACACGAGAGACGTGATCCTCTAGTTGAGGAGAGAAGCAATTTTCTCTTTCTAAGATCTAAGATGACACAAGATTTTGTGTGGAAGTCAATCCTAAGGTTAAGACCCAAGGCAAACTAATGAACTCTCCTTATCTATGGCTCAAGGTGGTTGCATGGACCATAAGTTAAGAATTGAGTTTAAAAAGATACTTTTCTAAAAATAGACATGGTAAATTCATTTCTAAAATATCTCTTGGATGTTTTTCCATTCGAACAACGCACAGAGAGATATTCCAAAATTGGTGCTGTAGAGTAGGTCTTGGAATAGCCACATATCTTGGCACTCAAGTCTCTCTCTAAGAAGAGAATCTCTTGGAGCCTATAAAAGGGAGGCTCTCCTTGGGTGTAGAGGGGGTGAATGAAGCATCACTTTGCATTCATGCAAGAGGAGGAGAGAAGGCGGTTCAAGTCTCACAAAGTGCTACGGAAGCTCTGTTGAAATCAAGCGCCAAGAAGAGAGCCCTACACATATTGTGTAGAAGAGAAGAAGAGAAATCAAGAAGATCAAAGGAGCTAACTTCCGAGTTGTGCAAGTGCTCGCTACTTGTATATTGTGCAAGGATTTGTCAAGTTCAAGCTTGCCAACCCTTGATTTGTGCAAGTGTTGCGGAAGCTCTGCTGACATCAAGCTTCAAGAGGAGATCCCTACACAATATGTGTAGGAGAGAAGGAGAGACTCAAGAAGGATCAAAAGTGCCAACTTCCAAGTTATGCAAGTGTTAGCCGGTTGTCTACCATGCAAGGAGCCGTGATCTTGTTCCCAAGATTCAGAAGTTGATATTTGGTTTATGTGTAATGAAGGACAAGGGGGGGGGGGGGGGGGGGACTAGCCCATCTTCTAGTCCCTAGTGTGTTGTCAATGTCTCTATCTCTCTCTCTTTCTCTCTACATCTTTCTTTTCTCTCATCTATTCTATCTCTGTGCCAGCATAATATTCACAATATATCTTTTAAGTATATAAGAAGGTCGAGCATGTATCTCAAATATTATAACAGTGGTATCAGAGCAAGTCTCTTTGCTTTTCTCAAAGTAAAGGCGATCCTTGTAAGAAGAAGGTAAAGATGGGAATTGATGAAGTGCCTAAAAGTGAGCAATTACAAACTCAATTGACAGAGTATCGTAGCTTGTTGGAGATTCCCAAAGTACGTCAATTGATTGGCTGATTAAGGGAAAGGGAGAAAGCTACTTATGAAGGACCGAATCCTCTAAAAGATGGTGATACTGGAGGAAACACCATTGCACCAATTGATGGTGAAGGTGCAAAGCATCCAATTGTTGAGAAGCTTTCTAGAAGGAAGAAGGAATCTAGGGTCAAGAAGAGTAAAAAGACCTCACCTCGAGCTAGGCGGATAAGGAGGAAGTCATCTCCCTCAGCAACCAGCTACTCCCCAAATTACTCAAGTTCCTCCTCCTCCTCACGATCTTCTAATTCATACACATAGACTATTGCTAACTTATTCATTTTTTCTTTAATACCATGTGTGATGTGCTTGTTCTGAGACATCCTCAATGGCATGATTTAGTTGTCCATCTAGAGACTTTTCCTAAGTGATGTTGCTTGGTACTCCTTAGAATAATATGGGGTTTGTCACCTAGGCACCCTTGAGTTCACTTCACAACAACAAAAGGTTCTGGTTGTAACCCACCACAAGGATCGACTTGAATCTAGGTTTCTAATTTGACACTAAGGTCACCTAATAGCCTAAGATAGCATCAATTCTTGAGCCACTACATTCACAAGTCAACTCAAAACAAAGCAGATCAATGCCACACTTGGTTCATATAGTGAGTGAGAAATGAGGGGGAGAGATATGTGTCGATCTGTCTACCCATAAGGCATAGTCTCGACTCCATTCCCCTAAAACATAATTGTTCGGGATCTAAGACAACACACCAGGTAGTCACACATTCGATCACTTTCATAACTCTAACTCTTTGAAGGAAAACTCTTGGCTCATCAAGAGCACCCATACATAGGATGGATCCATTAGGGATCTTGCCTTTCTGCTTTCCTCATGGGATTTATTTTAGTTATCTAATTATCCTAATACATTTAGGTTTGACATGCAAATATATATTTCCTGATTCGCCATTGAACGCTAGTTCCTTTATGTAAATTATGTCACACATACAAAGACAATATCAAAGCAATCTTTTAAAAGAAATTATAAAATAATGTACTTGTCACACCTTCTTCAAGGTGCAATGCCACTCTAGCATTCTGTCCTTAAATTCAGGACTCGTGTCTAATCTCACTTATATGATCCACCAATCCGTCCTTATCTAGCATTAGGGCCTTCCAAGAAGTCCATCCTAGGTCACATAGGGGTTAGGTTGGTCCTTCATAGACCTAAGGGATTTATGGCTAGAGCCCCATGGCACCCAAGTTCTCACCTAACCTAATGTCCTCCTACATAGAGACCTCTTACAATTGGGTCGGCCTAACCTTCAGTGCAGACAAACAACCCCTTTGGTGAAGGGCTTTTGAGAATAGCCTTGGGGGAGGATTAGTGTATAATCAAAAAATTCCGCCCATGAGGGCATGAAAGTCTCCAAAAGTATGAAAAGCCGAAGGTCATATGTAGATGGTTGCTACTACTTACTTAATCATAACAATACGATCTTCTAAGATAGAGCATCTCTCTGCAGGTCGAGGGTCGAAGTCCAAGCCAAGAACTCTTGTGCAAATACATAGTTAGTAAAATAGCCTATGATCAATAGCTAGGAAAAGATTTCTTTTCTATAATATCAATCCAATAGTTACTTCGAGTACTCCATAAAAATCAGCCACTTATCTTGGATAGCAAGACTATCACTTTCACAAAATAACTAGTATTTTGTTTAAAGACAAATTCAACAACCCAAAACACATCCTTGTCTGTTGCTTTGCAAATGAAGACGCAATCCCTTTTCTTTCAATGCTTTGCAATAAATGTGCAATCTATAATAACTCGTCCTTTCATTAAAGTGCAATTTCAAGGTGATACATGCGAATCACATAATGAAGTAACATGTTTCCCAACCTTTTTCTTTACATCACAAACTTTCCTTTAAATGATTTAACAATATATTATTCCCAATCCTTACGTTATTGTATCGAGTGATGTCTATTCTACATTTCCCTAGGTCATTAAAATTCTCTATAGCATGACCAACTTCGATACCACTTAGCAATATGAGTTGCTACTTTACAAGGCAATTTTGTGCATATTCTTTATGCTTCAACTTTATGAACACCCTTCATTTCTATGCAATAGCAAGAGTCTAGATACTACAGATATGACTTATGAGATTTAGACTAGGACCATATGATGACCATAAATCTCAACTCAATTTTATAAACAAAAGCAAGGAATATAAGGGGCACCTGGAGTCCTTTGCAAGTCATGGACTTGACATGCTCCTGTATTAGCATGAATAGTAGGATCAACATGGGGTCTAGGGATCATCTTCCAACTAGGTATTACTCGACTTATTGGAGACGTTGCTTGTCAAGATTTGGTAGTTAGACTAATTGTCACACAAGGATCGATGGAAGAATCCGTAATTGTGAAACTTGCTATTGAACTTTTGATCATAAGGTCTCTCCTCCTCTTCTTGTTTCTATCTTCTTCCTTTCCTTACTTTGTTTCTATCTCTCCCTCACTCTCTCTATCTCTCACACTCACACTTTCTCTTCTTCTCTTATCCGTCCTCTCTCCCTCTATCTCTACTCCTTCCCCTCATCTCCTCTTCTCTTCCTCTCCTTGTTCCCTCTTTTCCTTTTATTCCCCTCTTCTTCTTTCCCTCTTCTCTTTTCCTTCTCCTCCTTCTCCTCCTCCTCCTCTCCTCCTTCTCTTCCCTTCCTTCTACTCATTCTCTTCTCTTCTTCTCCTCTCCTCCTTCTCTTCTTTCTACTCACACATCCCTTCTTCTTTTTCTCTAACTTTCTTTGTCTCTCTTCTCTCCTTCTCTTCCTCTCTCTTTCCCTTCTTCTCCTTCCTCTCCTTCCCTTCTACTCCTCCTCCTCTTCTCCTCTTACTCTTCCTCTCTCTTTCCCTTCTTCTCCTCCCTCTTCTTCCCTTTTGCTCCTCCTCTTCTCCTCTTACTCTTCCTCTCTCCCTCTCTCCCTCTCTCTCTCTCTCTCTCTCTCTCTCTCTCTCTCTCTCTCTCTCTCTCTCTCTCTCTCTCTCTCTCTCTCTCTCTCTCTCTCTCTCTCTCTCTCTCTCTCTCTCTCTCTCTCTCAAGTGGCAACATTTCAAGAATCGATGTTTCTTCCAAAGGCTATGTTTTGAAAGACTATTCTTCCCATTTATTTCCATTATTCAGTGACTCCCTCTCTCACTTCGATACTACCATGGTAGTTTTCCAATCGTTCATTCTTAGCTACAAGTGGAGAGGCTTTGAAGTTGTCCTACTTGTAGTTGGCACTGATCCCCTCGAGGCTTGAGGTGGTGGTGATGAAGTTCGGCTTGTAATATTTCCACGCAATAAAAGTTAGTCGGTTAGTTGGAAAGTTAGTTAGTCAATTAATAAGTTAGTAAGATTACTAACTAAAGACTAACTAAGGTAAAAACTAACTAACATTAATAACTAATAATTTTTATTTAATTAAAAATATATTTTAAAATAAACCAAGAGTTGTAATCCAACATTTTTCTCGGATCGACAACGACCGTAGCCAACCTTCACTGGGGGAACGATCTAATCTTCCTGGGAAATCGGACAAAAGCGATAAGAGTGGAGATGGATACTTGGAAGACCACACCACCTATCGACCTAGACACCATCTCAATTATACTAAAGGGCCACACTCAGATTAGAAAATCTTACGGGCCAATGTTCAAGTATATCCCTTGCCCAAAGGATGAGAAATATTGGATGCATGTGCTAGCCAAAATTGATTTTCCATTCTCGGATAATTATGAATACAAGCAAGCTACTAAGGCAGTCGGTGAGCCTAGAGACACACCCTCAGTACTAGTCTACATGAGGGCTAGAAGCTCGCATGGGCGACCCACCTCTATCGCATTCCATGTCCCAAACAACAAACGAGACCTCTACGAGATCTTAGAGCACCTGACAAACAAATTAGCGGGTAACCCAGCCAAAAATCTTAAACCACTCAAGGATCTATTGGATGAACCTGAGTAGAGATGGACCAAGGTGGTTCACAATCTAAACTTGATGTGTACAATTGGGCCTTGGTCACCGATGACAAGGAAACACAGTATCAAGACTTAGGAAATGATGAGCAGTAGGATGAGGATGGTTCAGAGGATGAGTACAAAGATTGTTGTTCCTCCTGTGACTGATGAGAGCGAAGAAGAGATCGACATGATAGAGTACAACATTGAGGGACATGTGATTGAACAAATAGGAGCAGACTCCAAATCGTAGATGAAGAGCATCTTCAGAATTTGAGAAAGGAGTCATGCAAATGGATTGTGATCGCACCTGGTTGGAACACATAAGAGCGATTAATGATAAACGAGCGGGTCTTGCAAAAACAAGTGCTACGCCAGTACTCAGAACAAAATTACCATCAAAGCTATGACCTCCAAGAGAGACTTCCTCTTCTGGTAAAGACGAAGATTTTGATTTCAAGTGAGAAGTAAGCTTGGATAGTGATCCTGAGATACCTCGACCACCTAAGACCAAACGCACCAAAGGAGACCTACTAGTCCACCTAAGGTACCAAAGGTTGAAGGAGGAAAATAGAAAGCAACCTTGGAATCTGTAAGTTGAGGAGCAGAGGAAGCCATAAGATCTTGCGAAATGATTCACAAGATTTAAGAAAGGCAAAAGGGTAGTGGTCTTGCTAGGAGCCAAAAGACAAGGGCAAGCGAGTGAGCCTATAGAAGGACCCAAAGTCAAGGAGGCCAATCTAGCTAAGGAAGGGGAGACACCCTGACCTATTTTTATGGCCGACGACTTGACTAAGAAAGAGGAGGCAACTCTTATTTCTCTCTTGTAAGACTACACTACATAGATGTATTTTTTTGGTCCCTCGATGAGCTAAAAGGTGTAGATCTGAGTGTAGTGACTCATAACATCCCGATGATACCCGATGCAACGCCGGTCAAGCAACGACCGTATTCAATGAATCCCAAACATGCTCATGTTATCAAAGAGGAAATCGATAAGCTGCTAAGAGTAGGATTCATTTATGAAATCAAGCACACAGACTGGGTGTCACCCATAGTGATTGTAAAATGAAGAAGAATGGAAAGATTAGAGTGTGCATTAATTACAAGAAAGTCAATGCTGCCATGAAGAGAGACAATCATCTGTTGTTGTACACTAAGCATATGCTCAAGAGGGTGGTTGGTAAAAAGAGGTATATAATTTCCTAGACGGCTTCTCCAGATACAATTAGGTGCAAATGCATCTAGCTGATAGGCACAAGACCACATTTGCTACCGAGTGGGGCATCTTTGCCTACATAGTCATGCCCTGCGAGTTGACGAATGCACCAGCCACATTCCAAAGGCTCATGTGTGCCATTTTCAAAGACATGCTTAGGAGAGAGTTAGAAGTATTCGTTGACGATTTATGTATCCACTCTAATCGGAAAGAACACTTAGAGAAGCTCCGAGTAGACTTTGAAAGGTGTAGACTGTATCATCTCTTGTTGAACCCCTTGAGGTGTCAATTCCGGGTAAAGAAAGGATGTATCCTAGGGCACATGGTGTTAAAGAATGGCATTGCCACCGACTTCTTGAAAGTTAGGGTTATCGTCGATCTTCCACCACCAACCGATTACAAGGGAGTTCAATGCTTCCTTGGCCATACATGGTACTATATCAGCGATTTGTGTTGAACTATACATTAATTGTTAGGCCTTTAGAAAAATTACTAGTGATATTTGAATGGACCAAGGAATGCCAATGCACATATGAAGAGTTGAAGAAGCATAAAACTTATCCTAATGAAGAAGGGCTTATGGTGGGTAATCGCCAATAGTTAGGAGAAGAAGCCTCGAAACGAGTGTTGCATGTAAAAAACAAGTACAAGAGAAAGAAAGACCACTTGGTTTGTGACTTCTGCAAAATTACAGGACACATTGAGAAGTTCTATCATGCTCGAAAAAGGTCTTAGAAGGCCTATCTTGCAGCTTGTGAAGGAAGAAGAAGACCATCAAGAGAAGGAAAAGCCTCACCAGTGCTTCTATTCCCACTACTTTAATTGACTCTTTTAAGTCTTGTATGAACTTGCCTTAGTGCTCTTTTCATAAGCTTTACAAAACTCCTTATGTAACCTTTGGCACTACAGCCTTTGTACACTTTGTGAAGCCCCTATCACACAGCCTCTAGATGTCCAACCATGCTTTTGGTGCTCACACTTCGCATTGTTTGCAATAGCCTTTGGTTGACCACTGTGTGTGCCCACACTTTGTAGGTGGCTATTCACTAAAGCCTCTACACACTTTGTGCCCTCTTGGTTGTGATTGAGGAGGGGTGTTGAGAGTTAGGCAGTCACACCCATTTGTATGCCTCTTTGTATGCAACTAGAAAAATGTACCTAAATCCCATACACACAATGAGGAAGATTGCTACTATCATGGAACTATAAAGCTATGTACTTGACTATCATTTCAATGCAATGCTATTGTACCTTGTCCTTTCACTCTTATCTCTTTATCATCTCAAGATTGTGGTTATTCTCAACTCTCATGCTTCTTGTCTAATCCATATCCATCATGCTTCTTGTTCATGAGCTTCAACCTCCATAGCATAACCGTGCTCTAGATCCGTGTTTCTCAACAAGCACGCTACTGAGACAACTTTTATCAAGACACTAAGAAGAACTTTGTTTGTAGCCTTTTCTTAGACATTTGCCTAAGGGTAGTAAGGGTTGGACTTTCTATGAATGAATAAGAATGTGGATAGGTGATGCTCAATCACTTCATTAACGAAGTGGGTTCCTTGAGCACTCATAATCTCGATGGGGTATCCAAAGCATGAAATGACTTGCTCCCAAAGAAATTAAGTAGTGTCTTTTACATAATTTTTTCAAGTAGCCCTAGCCTCTACCCATTTAGTCATATATTCTATGAGACCACAATAGTATATCAAGCCTACAAGTGTTGAGCAATTGGACTAATAGGTACCATGAAGTCTATACACCACTTCTTGAAGGGTTGGAGGGAAATCACTGGTGTGAGTTCCATTTTATCCTTTCTGATAAGAAATTTTGTCCATTGGTACTTATCAAAATGCTTAACAAGTCAGGTGGCATCTTTACATAGCATGGGCCACTATAACTACGATTAAAGCACTTTTCTGGTTGTGGCAGTTTGCATTGAAGTGTCCTCTAGTAAAGCCAGCATGCATCTCTTATAACATAGTCACAATCTCAGGTTCACATATGCATCTCCTAAGAAGACCATCTTAGATGATACAATTGACCAACAATCAATTGGTACATTCAGGTTTTAACCAAGAGATGTGTGAGTCATGATTTCTTGATTGGTCGTTTTCGGTAGACCTTTCTCAAGGACATGAACTACATCATCTGCCCATTGAGGCATCAAGTCAAACTTAAAGAGTTGAGCTTTCTATTGAATGTGGAATAGGTGAGCATCTAAGAGCTAGTCATCAACTCCTATGGCCTTTTTGCCATTGTTTACTTGTGATAAGTGATCTATAACAAAGTGTTATTTTTCCTTGCATATAACAACAGAAAAATTGAATTCCAACAACAAGAGAAGCCAACAAGTGATGCATCTTATAGAACATGGCTTTTCTCGCGGGATTCGCCTATAAGAAATCGTCTATATAACATGTGTTCAAAGGATATTAGGAAATACCCTTTCTTTACATGCTACAAGGCCTTAAAATGACCCCTTTTACTTTCTTAAATTTACAAAAAAAAATTAAATTTAAATTTTAAAATCCTTTTTGTAAATATAATCTTGTAAAGTTTATTGAATATAATACCTTTTCTTTTGATCTCACGTGATATCTTACATGTTCTATAAGGTGGACCCCTTAGGGGATTTCTTCACAAGATAAAGCAATGCTTGATGGTCCACAAAAAAAGTGAAAGTTATAGCAAGAAGATAATAGAAAGTTTTCTTTACAATGCAAAATAATTACTAAGCCTTTATGTTCCATGGTTGAATAATTCATTTCACTCTTAGTGATTTGCTTACTAGTGAAACTCAATGAAAAATCCATATTATGTTCATTGAGCTAGTGTCAAGAATCTCATGATGGGGGAACTTGCTTGAGCTACTGTACTAAACACACACCATACACATAAGAGGAAGCTCACTCAAGAATACAAGAAGAGAGATGGAGACCAAAATGTTTTCTTGCTAGTTTTGCCTTCTTCTTCCACACACAATACAATGTACACGAAGTATAGATAAAATACAATATAAAGGAAACATTAGGAGAAATATGGACTCTCTTTTTTGCCCCTTAAGGAGTGAATAAAGAAATATAGGCCTAACCAATGAGAGAGCTGGGATTCAAAATTTATGTAACATGAATCTTCTAGCCATATCTTGGCCCAAATATTCCCTCAGCAATAAAATAAGGGGAAATGTGGGGAATACAATGCTGACACTTCCTGGAAGTTGTGACTTGAATTTTCAATTTCTTATTTTTTTAATGTTTGACTTTTCATTTCTCCCCTTTTCAGTTTTCCCCTCTTTCTTAGGCGGATCTCAAATTCATCATATCTCTTTCCCTGCTTCTTCTTTCCTGACGAAATCTTACAGCCTCATTGTTGCTTGCCCTGTCTGTAATCCTGTGAAATTTCATTTCATCTACACAAACACAAAGTGAGTTTCGCACATTTTATGAGAGCAAAGCTTATTCTACCAAAGCCCTAAGATTTTCTTCATAAAACTTTACAGGTATATTATTCTCTTCCATGGATGTTCTATGCTAAAGTTTTATCTCGTTTTGACAAAACCTGTGCAAGTTATATGCATTCTCTAACATGTAATTTCTTTTGTTTTGGTACTCTAGGAGTCTCTTACAGTCAAGAACAATGATCTTTTGGACACTCAACTTCTTCTTCAACATCTTACGGTTTCTTTGTAAACAAAGTTACATGTATGTTGTCTCGTTTTTTTGCTGTTCCATGGTTAAATTTTATCTGGTTTGGACAAAATGTATGCAAGCTATATGCATATTGAGTTTTTCTTTGTTTTTTTACTCCCAGAGTCTTTGAGGGTGGAAAACAATGATTTTTTAAAAACTCAACTTCTTTAACATCTTTGGGCTTCTTTGCAAAGAGAGCCATATGTATATTGCCACTTTTTTCTGTTGCTCCATGGTTAAGTTTCAACTCATTTGGACAAAGCCTATGTAAGTTATATGTATGCTTTGACTCGATATTTCTTTTATTTTTGTACTCTAGGAATTTGTCAGTGAAGGAACAATGGTCTTGTTATAAGTCAACTTCTTGTTCAACATCTTTGGGCTTCTTTGTGAAAAGAATTGCATGTACAATGCTTTTTTAAATTGCTCCATTTAAATTTCATTTCATGTGGAGAGAACATTTGCAAATTATACACATGTTGATAGGTAACTTTTGTATTTGGTTGCTATAGATGTCTTCACGGAGGAAAAACATCAATAACATACTTGCAGTGGAGATCTTCAATAGGAAAGATAGTGTCGGTAATTGGATTTGTGATAAGTACTATAAGTTTGATTGGATTTTGATGCACCCAAGTACTCGAGGGAGTTTCAAGGTCAAGCGTAAGGATGTTGCAAACCCTAGAAAACATTGGAAAGGTAGAATTTTAGAGTTCAGAAAAGTGTTCAATGGAACAAGTACAGTAACAAAAGTGTTGATCCAACATGTTTATATGCACAAACAAATCTCTGTACACAACAAGAACTACATGGCAAATTATAAACAAAACAGTAAGTTTTTAAATTTTATCATTGTTTATTCTTTTGCATCAGAGTTGTTTTTAAAAATCTTTGCAGTGTTCTAATTCAATCTTGTTTTACTAACAGCTCTATATCCATCAACTTTGCATGAATGGCAGAATGTGGAATGTTTGAGTGGCAAGATACATGTTTGGCATGAAGACAGGTTCTTTGATCCATGATAATAACTCTACAAGTCAACTTGCAACTCAAAATATCTTTTTTTATAATTCATTGTATGTAGTAGAAAGCCAGAGATTGCAGCATGTCCCATTGCCACCACTATCTAGTGGTGAATGGTTGATTGGTAGCTTGGAGTTGTCAGGAGCATGTAAGTCCAAGATAAAATCTGACATCAATAGTGCTATGAAACCCACCACATGCTCCAAAGATGTGCATCTTAGTTGGTTTATTCCATTCTCATTGTTTGTACATTTGTTTGGTTCATGTGATGTTCTGAAGAAAACAAAGATTACTTATCAATGCAAGTGTCCATTCGAGGAATGGATGAGTCAGCTATTGAGTGAGTCTTGGCAAGTCAAAAGAACACATTTTGATGAGACAATTGAATGCAGGGTCAACCAATCTAATCTCACATTCAGGTAAATCTTTTTTACTACTTTGAATGCCTTCATTTGATTGACATAGGTCTTACTTAGATGAATTGTTGTGTTATTCGCATTTACTTACCATTATTTTTGTTTTTATTACAGGTATGTCATCACTAGACAAACTCTGTGCATTTGCTTTCGATATAGAAGATGGCGACTTTTGCGAGGGGAGTGGATTAGCTTGGATCAAGATACTCGAGATGAGACACATACAACTCTCATAGATGTGGTTATCTTGTGGAATGGTCATAATCCTTTTGTGGTCAGTGCAGAGAGCCATTGGCCCATTTGTTTTTTGAGACAAGAAATCCAATTAATGTCCAATGAGCCCCTTTGCAACTTCTATTTCAAGTTAGATAATAGAAAGGTCAGGATTTGTACTTGAGCAATCCATGACATGTAAACAATGTGCTTCTCCACATATCCTTGAGATAGTGGAATCCTTGTAAATTTTTTAATATAAAGAACGAATATAAACTTTTTTTAAACTTTTGAGTACTTTCAATTTAGATAATCTTAGCTTACTATGATCCAAGCATGCGATAATACATAATGTAATTAGTTAATCGCGCTGGTTAAAATCATAATTAAATTGCAGGTTGGAGTTCTATAACCTATGCAATATTGTATTTGCAAAATGATATATTATAGCTCATCTCTTCTACTTATTTCTTAAAATTAAATATTAAATTGGATCCAAGGGATTTTGAAGGTCTTTTATATTTCTTTTCTTAAAAAATTTCTATATTTTCTATAGCTGGACTTGTATATACTTAACATCCAAGTATATTCAAGGATATAATAATGTAGAATAAAGCATTTGTCTGTATGAGTAATTTTAATGGTTACTTTAAAGTAAAGAAACTAAGGTAAGAGTTTTAATTTGAAACTTTAGTGTTAAAAAAGAACCTTTATTTAAAACCTTGGATACATAAAAGCTATAACTCCAAACTCATTTTCACTTTCATTCTCTACTTCCCTACACTTGTGCTCTCCTCCCTTCTCTCTTTGTGTGCCATGGCTACCACTCCCGCCTTCGCCACATGGATTAGCTCCACATGCTACGCGCACATAGGAGATCAGATATAACCTAGGTTTTGCGCGAACTTGAGTCTAGAGAGCTCACTTTCTGCCGTAGACCCTAGCTCTAGTATACTGGCATCATTTTGTGATGGGCAAACCCTCTCACCTGCTCTATTCCGAACTCTGCTCTCAAATGGGTCCCCATAGATTTCCTATATAGTTTACATGCTGGATCAAGCCATGAAAATGTAATAAATTGAGTCCTCGTGCATGTGGGGCAATATCTCCGTGCCAGAGCAGTGCCCACCTCATCCCAGGACCATGCCACGATGGGTCTCATCGAGCGTGATGCAGCATTTGCCATATATGTTTTGTGCACTGAGGTGCAAGAGGACAGTGAGAAAGACATCGACACACCCTCTCGGCCACAGTTAGAGTATTTCAAGAGGGAGCCTGAAGAGATCACACTCGATTCGAGAGTAGAGGCAGCACAAAGCTTAGCCATTGTGCACCCACCTCCTTGCCCTGTTGAGATGCCGACAAGCGATGAGCCACCCCTCGCTTCTCTCCATGCTATCATCATCGAGGGGGTGGAATATTTACTTATGCAGGATGTACTAGAAATTTTGGAGCTAAGGAAAGAAGAGCTATATTGTATCATGGTGCGTGATGCACCTGATGATTTTATAGATTTTGATATACAAGATACGCCAGCGCATGTTGATGAGGTGGCTCGATATAATGGCACAAGTGTCGATGACATCTATGCCATTGTGAGCATCCAAGAGTAGATTGAGAATGCGATGCCATAGTATGAGATCTCACATGAGGAGTTCGAGTGGTTGCAAGAAAGCATTTTTGGACCTCGACCCGACTACATAGTACCTTCCCAAGAGAGAGACGAGGGTGGCCCAGCTGCAGGAGCATACCTGGATGCTCCATTACAACAATAGATAGATGATGCAAAGAAGGTAATGTTATCAGATTAATGTTATTGAATTTGCATCAAAATTTACCAGTAGGGCCTCTAGGGCATCGGGAGTATGCACATCAAATTTTGCTGGGATTAGGCCCCCAGAGCTACCCTGGCCAGAGGCTCGCGTCTAGGGGCCTAAATCTGCAGCTCGCGTCTGGGGGCCTGAATCTGGCCCCCAGACGCGAGCCTCCGGCCAGGGTAGCTCTAGGGGCCCGATTCGGTAAAATTTGATGTGCACAATCCTAATGCCCTAGGGGCCCTATTGGTGAATTTTGATGCAAATTCGATGTATATATCTTTACCACACTCCATACATAGTGAGTTTGACACAGTGAGTGTGACACTGAACTTGTGTGATGTAGGACATTGTCTATATAGATGAATTTTCATCTAGACAAGGTGGCCGATCTGGTAGCCAAGGAAGGGTGCAGGACTCGGCATTGAAGGAGTATATTGGCCAGCTTGTGAGCGATATTTTTGTATTCCATAAGACATGCTCTCCGGATTTTTCTGAGAACTTCTTGAAGTTGAGGGCATAACAAAGGATGAGCCCTTTAAGACCATCCAAATGAACTCTAGCTTGGAGAAAGTAGTATTGCTTTGATGTTTGAAGCTCCTCTACTTATTCTCTAGTACTAGGTCTGGGCCACTTTTTTCCATGGTGGCCCGTGGCATGGTTGCTGATGTTGAAGACCCCAATGTCATTAGCCAGGAACTACTAGGGCAAAATGTGTTGTTGCCTATGATCAAGAATAGCTCTGACCATGGGGAGTCTAGCTCAAAGAAGCCTAGGAGAGAGTAGATGTACTTAGTGCCAAATGATATCTCATCACCAATGTAATGTAATTTGTAATCTTCTCTTGAAGTAATGAAAACCGATATTTGTTGGATTTGCATGTAATGTAGTTTGCCATACACGTCATTTATTATTGTTTTTTACTTGAATATTATGTTTATTTATCAAATTTATATGCAACACGATTCGTATCCTAAATTTAATATGTAGTGCTTTATCAAGTTTGTGCGCAATATGTATTCATTCGAATGCATGTAATGATAAATCAAAGACATAAATAAAACAAATAACAAGTGAATAAACAAAAATAAGATGCGCCAAAAAATTGTATTTATATTCATAACATTTTACATGGGATCCATTACAACCAGGGTTTTACAAAATCTCTTTGAAAGCTACATTCCGTATATGTTTTGATAGTACATGCCTATCGTTTTTTATCTCCGCAAGGACTATCCTTCCATCACCGGAAGAACCTCACTATCTGCAAATCCCTATCAGTGACGGTGACTCTCCTTGCATGTACTGCTGCATAGATCGAGCCTCCAAACAAGTCGATGACGTAAGCTTCGGCAGCTTCCTGTAGTGTAAGGAGGGCTTGGGCAATCCAATGATCGGGTTGTTGCAAGTGTGTTCCATCTGGGAAGTGCCTCATGCTGTTCTTAATGAGTATGCCATCCATAATCTCACGCACTAGCTTTTGGAATGGAGCCTTTGGTATCAGGAGGTGTGTGGTCTTCTGGTAATGGAAGATCTCATGAAGAGCCACTGTGTTTAGCTTCCATCGACGCTTGTGATGCTGGCGTGGTGGTAGAGCTGGGGGAGGTGGCCTTTGCATAGGATTTCTAGGGGGATGTCTTCGGGCCGCTTGCTTGGTGCATGCCATGTCTTCTAGGAGAGAAAACCCAAAACTCAAAAGTGAAATGCGTAAATTGAGGTGAAACTTTAAACTTATAGCAAAACTTTCAAAAAACCCTTAAATCTGAATTAATGTATCCAGGCTTTGGAAAAATATGACCAGTGATCCGATTGACATGAAATTTTACCTATGGACTCCTCTAGGGTACATTAACTACAAAAAAAAAAGGCCTCATCAGAAGTCTCTAGGACACCTGTCTGGAGGCTAGCAGACACCTTTCCTTTTGATCCCGGTGGTCACTTACGTGTAGATACGGATGACAAGAATGACTCACATGCAAGGAGGCTTTTCAGGATCCCTCGTGGATATAGGCCTTTATGGGAACAGCTTTTGAGGGTGCTCCAGAGCAGACAACATGCCATTTTATATCATTTTTTAACTTCCGCCCTTTTAAGAAGCAAGAATGAGAATGATTCTAATATATTTTCATGTTAAAAAGTCATGAGGGCATTAAAGAGTCGTATATTAATGATTGGCTCCGTTTTTACAAAAAATAGAATTGTAGTTTTTTAGTTATGAGGATTTTGAGAAAAAGTGAGCTTATCCTACAGTTTGAGAATAAAATAATAGGTGAAATCTATTGAAAATACAAATACGAGATTTACTTGATTGTAGAAGATCTCTTATTCTAATATTATTTTGGAATCTCTTTTTAGAGAGAGAGAGAGGTGAGAGAAACCCCTTAAGGGGCAAAAAAGAGAGTCCATATTTCTCCTAATGGTGGCCTATTAATTCAAACGATGCATAATTGATTATATTGATTGGCTGGCACTATATCTATGCCTATGGTAGGTAGGTGTAACAAACTAGATATAACAAGTGATAAGTCAGTGGCTATGTGAGGAGGATCATAATGACCATCGATGTGCTAAGTATAGACGTGCGGACCCATCTAGCCAAGTAGTCCATTATCAATGTTCACGCATGTTGAGCTTGCTATTTCAACACTCCCCCTCAAGCTCAACTGTATCTCTACAACTCCAAGTAAGATTCAAAACTTTTTGAAGCTTCTTTACACCCAATGCCTTTGTGAAAATGTCAGATATCTGATCATGTGTGTTGATATATACCAAGTCAATCTCTCTTGCAAGTACCTTCTCTCTCACAAAGTGGTAGTGCACCTCAATATGCTTTGTCCTAGCATGGAACATTGGGTTCCTAGCTAGTTGTATGCTATTCATGTTGTCACAGTGAATGGCAATTGCACCATCTTTCTGCACATCCAAGTCATCCAATAACTTTTGCAGCCATACCACCTCACATATGCTGCCATAGCAGCACCTCTATACTCAGCCTCTATACTTGATAAAGTAAATGGAGATTACTTTTTGCTGCTCCATGTAACTACTACACTACTTAAGATAAACATGAATCCACCGGTAGATCCTCTATCTGACATGATACTAGCCCAATCTACATCTATGTATCCAAACACATGTACATCCTTACCTATCTTTAAAAAAAGTCCATAATGTAAAGTAGACTTCACATACCTCAATATGCATCTAACTGTATCCAAGTGAGGCTTTCTAGACATCTACATATACTGACTGACTAAAGGCCAACAACATAGCTCAAGCTTGGCCATGTGATAGTCATGTAAATCAAACTCCCTACTATCCTCCTAAACATAGTAGGGTCTTCTATTTCATCTCCAACATCAACACTCAACTTCACATTTTGCGTCAGTGGTACTGGAAAAGGCTTACATGTTATCATACCATACTTAGGATAATATATCCAAGCCATATTGCCTTTTGGATATCTATATACCATCATCACATCTTATCATTTCAATACTAAGAAAGTATCTCAACTCACCCAAATCCTTCATCTCAAACTTCTTCTTCACAAAGTCCTTAACTTCAATAATCCTATTGTCACTGTCTTGTAATAATCAAGTTATCCACATAGATGACTATGATCACCAAACTTGCATCTCTCTTTTTGTAACATAAAGTGAGTGATTAGCATCAGAAATAAAAAAGCCAATATTGATAAGATACTCTTCGATCTTGTTAGACCATGCTCTAGGTGCTTGCTTTAGTCCATAAAGTGCCTTCTTTAACTTGCACACATATGTGGGATGCTCTAACCTCATAACACCTGTGGTTGCTCCATATACACCTCTTCTTGTAAGTCACCATGCAAGAAGGCATTCTTAATATCCATTTTTTGCAAACTCCAACATTTGGCTCTACTGCTCCCAAAGCAATCATGCATCTAACAATTGCCATCCTAGCAACTGGACTAAATGTCTCTTCATAATCTATGCTATATGTTTGAGCATAGCCTTTTGCAACCAACCTAGCCTTATACTTGCCAACCAAACCATTTGCATTATGCTTAATTTTGTAAAACCACTTACAAAGCCAATAGCTTTCTTGCCCTTAGGAAAGGGTACTAAATCCGATGTCTTATTGGCTTCTAATGTAGCCATCTCCTCATCCATTTGCTACATCCCAATGAGTATAACCAACAACATCCTTAAAACAAGTAGGCTCAACATCCTCAAATACCTTCACTATATAAGCATAATGGTGAGCTACATAACTTTCAAAATCAAATCTTTTAACAGGGTATTTGACCGTGCTAGACATGTGTACCGCTAGATCACTCAGTGGAGGCTTTACATTACTATGTGCTCTCTATATACCTAGTGTCCTAACTAAAGGAATGCCAAGCTCATCATTCAAACTCTTTGAACCATTAGAATCTCCATCAAATCCCAAATGACTAGTAATGCATCATTACCATCCATTACTTTCTTCTTTCCTTTGTCTTTACCTGCAACACTTGTAGATCCATCTAAAGATGTGGGGCTACTCAGTCTCCCAGACCAACTGGACTAACTATAGGGGTAGTACTAGATAATGTTTCTGGTCCACTAAGGCTCCATGATTCTTGTTTTTCTTTCTGCGCATAGTTATCATAATCATTGTCATCATCTGATACATCACAAGTAGATGCATACCAACTACTCATCTCATAAAAAATAATGTCTATGCTCTCTCTAAACTCACTTGTGATAGGATTATAACAATGATGCCCTTTCTATAGAGTATCCAATAAAAATACATTTTTCAACCTTTGGATCAAGCTTCCTTCATAGCTCAGGCACATGAATATATGCAGTATAGCAAAACACTTTCAAGTGTGACACATCAGGCTTCTTGCTTGTAAAGTATTCTTCGGGGGTCATTCCATCAATTGCAGCTATGGGAGTTTTGTTCAGAGTATAGACAATAGTATGAACAACTTCGGACCAAAAATGTTTTGGCCACCATCAATGCATGTGCAACTTTTGCAATATGCCTATTTTTTCTTTCTACAATCCCATTTCACTATAGGTATACCTGCAAGTAAACCGTCTCTTTCTTCCATGAGACCTCAACAAGAAGCCACTAAACTCATTAGAGAGGTACTCTTCCCCTCCATTTGATCTCAAGCACATATCTTTCAAGCATATTTCTGTTTCAATAGATGCCTTGAACGATTTTAAGTGCTCAAATACATTACTATTTTCCTTCGTGAAATATACCCATAGCTTCCTTGAACAATCATCAATAAACATGACAAAGTATTTGCTACTGCCACCAAGAGATAGATTTTGTGTAGGCCCCCAAATATCTGTATGCACAACATCAAGTATATTTCTACTCACACCTCTGTCATGTGAAAAGGGTTGTCTTTCCTATTTACCAAACTAGTATGATTCACACACTTTATGAAATTTTGCAACTCTAAAAGCAAGCAATCTTGTAACCAATCCTTTGTATTGCATTAATTTCAGCCTTTGCACATTTACATGTCCAATATATTTATGCCATATTTCAATGTCTATAATAACCAATCTTTTTCCTTTAGCATACATAGCAGCATTCATTGCAAAAATTCCAATATCTAAAGTGAACATGCGGCCAACTCTACTTCTTTTTGCGATCGACTTGTACTTATAATTAAAGTCTTCTACAAAATAATCTTTTACATTCAATCAAACCTGCAACCCTTGCTCTACTATTTGGCCAACAAACACTAAATGCTTTGTGATTGATGGTGCATGTAATACATATGACAAACTCTTTGTCTAGCCATCATGCAAGGACAAGGGAACCTTTCTAATGTGTGAAACCGGATGGCATGAATCATTACCCATCTGTACATAACGTGGATTTTGTATGTCTTGCATCTCTCCAACCATTCAACATGACTAGTCATATGATTGGTTGCACCTAAATCAACATACCATACATCATGATGTGTCCCTTTTCCTGTAATAGTATTCATCATATACTACATAACAAATAAATGCTCATTTTTATCTTCATTTTTTCATAAAGACAACACATAGTTTCCTTTCTTGCAATTTATCATTGTGTATATCATTCTTCTTAGCATAGCAATGGGATGGAATATGACCTATTTTGCCACAATAATAGAATTTTAAGAACCTTTGTTTTGCCATTCACCTCTTCCTCTAGAGCTCCCCCTGCCTCCTCTAAAATTTCCACGGCCTCATGAAATCTGCATTTTACCAAATTGTTGATTTAACATGTTTTTGCTGGTTATCACCAGTACCTCCTATGCTATGGCCTCTTGAAGAGAACATGCCATGGCCTCTTGAAGAGAATATGCCATGTCCCCTTCCTAAACTTCGGTAAAATATTTGGACATGTTCACCATTTCTTCTAGATGAGTCACCTTGCATATTGATCTCTTCTCAGTAATCATGAGAGAGACCAAGTCTGAAAATGGCTTCCGTATATATATAGAAGTGACAAATGATTTCCAAGACTTTTTATTATTAAGACCATCCAAAGTAGATGAAATCAAATTATCATCATCAGACATTGCATCAATCATTGCTAAAGCATCTGCAATGCTCCTCACCTTCAAAACATACTTATTGATAGACATTTTTCCTTTCTTCAAGGTATTCAACTCTTGTTTGAGGTGAATCTTCTGAACCTTTGTATTTACTGAATACATATTCTCAAAAATTATCCAAGCTACATGTGAAGTTTATGCATTCCTTATATGTCCCAACATAGTATTATGAATGACTGCAAATAGCCAATACATCACCTTTTTGTTGTTTTCATTTCATTCTTTCCATGCCTTTGCAGTCATCGTAGGGATACTCAACTCTAACATTTTTTCTCACTTGAAATGAATTCATAAAGGCTCTTTTGAATGAGGAAGTTCATCACATGGAACTTCCATGAAGGGTAGTTGTTCTTGTCCAACTTCTCAATGATAGGATTTCCACTATTCTCTGCCATTATCACAAAAATGATATAAAACAGCAAATAGTCTTGTATAATCTTTTGTAAGAAGTGCACAACAATACATCAAGCAACCTTTTTCATAGATTGCTCAACACTACATATAATCTACAACCTATTTACAGATAAAAATTTTGTTTTCTTCCTTGAAAACACCTCAAAAATTATAGATTCGAAATGTGCAAAACCTATGCACCTACTTTCGATTGATACAACCAAAATTGCAATATACTCTAAAACTATTGTCTGCAACCTTGCGGCTCTAAAATAGGGCCTGAAATGGCCTTAAATGCCTTAAAAATCCCACACATAAATCTGAGATTTTCACTCTACCTTGCTTCTAGTGCCTCCATAAACACGATTTAAGAGAAAGAGTGGAAGAATGGGAAAGCTTCTTACTAGTTTCTTGCTTGCTCCAATCCTTTCTTCTTCTCCTTCACTTCAGCCTTCAAACCCAACCTCTCTTAGTGGCACTGCTATGATATCATATCAAGAATCACGTGGTGGGGGGACTTGCTTGAGTTGCTATACCAAACACATAAGAGGAAGCTCACTCAAGAACACAAGAAGAAAGATGGAGGCCAAAACATTGTCTTGTTGGTTTTTTATTCTTCTTCCACACATAATACAATGTAGGCAAAGTATAGATAAGATATAACATAAAGGAAAGTGGTCTATTAAGTCAAACAGTGCATAACTGACTATACTAATCAACCGGCACTATATCTACACCTATTGTAGGTAGGTGTAACAAACTAAATATAATGAGTGATAAGTCAGTGACATGTGAGGATCATAATGATCACCGACATGCTAAGTGTAGACATGTGGACCCATCTAGCTAGGTGGTCAATCATCAATGTCCACATGTGTTGAGCTTGCCATCTCATCAGCTAGTACAATAATACGGCTCCAATCACAATTTTGTAAACGTCGATGTATACATGAAATGTAATTATCTAGTTTGGGGCTCTTAAAATGAGTGCATTCATTAGATCCCTTTTTAAATCTTCTAGGAGGCTTGGCATTCCTCGATCCATCCCCAACTAACTAGTAACTTGTAAAGTGGTTGAGTAATTGTCGCATAATTAAGCACGAAGTAACATAGTATACAATGTGGCCAAGAAAACAAAATGCTGATGGCAATGTCATTATTGGATACAACAAGACCTAAGATGATACCATGCTTTATCCAAAATTGGCATTTTAGAGGATTCAGGGACGAATGATACTATAGACATCTTTCAAAGACACGTGCATATTCTCAAAGTGCTCTTACCAACCAAAATGGATGCATAGGTCATCTATGAATACCTTGAGCCACTTCCTAAGTATGTCCTTAAAGATAGTGCACATGAGCCTTTGAATAGTTGTACGTACATTAGTCAACCCAAATGGCATGGCAGTGTATACAGGCTCCCCACTCAATGGGCAAAGGTAGTTTTGGGTCTATCATTTGGGTAGACTTATATCTAATTATATTCTAAAAATATATCTACAAGGAAGTTTTAAGCTTCCTTCCCTACAACTTGCTCAATCATATGATTTATATAGAGTAGAGGAATGGTCTCTCAAGGTTGCGGTATTTAGTTTCTTGTAATTGATGCATACTTGAACTTTGTTGTTCTTCTTTAGTACCACAATAATTCATGATACCTAGTTAGTATGCTCAAATTCATAGATGAAACTTTCTTTTTGAAAATTCTCAATCTATTCCCTAATACGATGGGCATAGCAAGGATTCATAGGATAGGCTCTTTGGTTCACGACCTTGGCATCAAGCTTGCGTGGAATAATGTGTATAAGGACTTCAATGGTACACCCTTAAGATTAGGGCATTTTCACACAAATACTCTCAATGTTCCTTTAATCAATCTAAAATCCATGCTTCATCCTCTTCAATGGAGTCCTCAATAATATATATGCGCTTAGGGGATTCCCCTGGCTTGGTGGTATTTACATCCTTGGCCTTCACTAGTCCCTCAATGGGTTCATTGGATGTGCCTTCACATTTAGCCTCAAGCAATATGGCTATTCAATTTCTTTTCTTAAACTTCTCAAAGTATGGTGGTAGATCACTTGGTTTCTTCTAGCTTCAAGGTTTTGACTTAATAATGTGTCCATCATTCTTTAAGCATTTTCTCCTGAAATGGATAAGTAGTTTAGTTTTGGATTTCGAAGATTGAGATGGTTGGAGAATTTTTGGATCACAATCATGATCTCCTTCTCAATCAGAGTCAGATCATGTCATAGTGTCCTCCTAGGCCTTGTCCTACTTGGTGTTGGTAATGAAAAACTTTGAGATAATGAATTTGGAGGTAACTCTAACAATCCCAACATCAATGAGCAGACTCTTAGATTGTGAGTATTTTGGGTACAAACATATTTACTTAATGGTGCAACCATAAGTTCATAGTCCATTGAGTCTAAATCAAAATCTTCATTGTCTTGAATTGACAAATAGTCCTCAAATTCACTTATCTCCTCAGCATCTATGCCTTGCTCTTACATCAGTAAGACAAAGGGGTAATTATGGAAATCAAATAGGACTTGGTGTAAACTTGTCCATTGCCATGTGGGATTGTTCAAGAGTTCTTCAAACATAATCAGATTGGTATCTAATCAATTGTGAAAACACGGCCTCCACTGATAAGGATTTTATGCAACAAAATCTTGTCTATTGGGGTTGTATAGCCTTGGAATGTGGTGGGTGCTGAGTCAAGGGCCATCGTGAAGAGAGGCACTGAAATGGAAGGTTCAAGGATAAGAGTTGTGCAGGAGAGGGAATATATATAGGCAATGGTTGGGTGGTTAGAATCACCTTTTTATAGTGCAGAGATAGGATCCGAGTCAATAGGGGTTGTTATCTAGGATTCCATTTCAATGCATACTAACTTCTTCTTATTACCTAGAAATACTAGACCATTGTCTTAGTCTTCAATGAAACATGCATTGTGCATCCATGTTTGATTGAGCAGTACGTAACAGTCAACTCCTTTCACGATAACAAATTTAATCTTAAACAACACGCTTGCAATTCTAGCTGGCCAATCTCTTAGCACTCCCAATGGTCAAATTTTGAATCTATCAACTATAGTTAGATTGAAGTGCACTTGTTTAATGGGTGGACTACCCTATTCTTTGAGAACACTATGGTTAATTATGCTCACACCAGCTTCTGTATGTAGAATTCATCAATGCATAGTGTCTCTGAGGGTTTTCACAAGAGGCATTGTATATTGCTAAGCTCCCTCCTAGATTGTGTTGACCCCTAAAGCAATTAAGGTTTGAGGTGCACTAAGGCCAGATTTTGGAATGTGGTGGGATTAGCCAAGATTCATGCCTTCTACCCATGATTTTGATCATTATGAAATCATTGAACTACCTTTAAGTAGGATTCTAATTAGAACAGTGACTTGGGTTGATGCAAGTGCTACAATTATGGAAGGTTCTATGTTCTCATAGATGTATTGTGATCAACTTGCATCAAGAACAAGAGAAACCTCCTGTTCCATGGGTTGTGGATTGGTTGGTGGCTCAATTGTGATCTCATCTGGTTGTCGTGTCCTTTCTTGAATAGATGTGTTAGATGTATGAGACATGCAAGAGAGGCTAATCATCTCATTTGGCATATTCTATGTGCAACTCATATTGTGTTGCTTTCACACATTCCTTAACTTTGTTAATGCCAACTGGCTCTTATACTATGTCAAGATACTCATGGTCCTTGGAAATAATCTCTTTCAATATTTATGGTGGTGTTGTTGGTATTTTTTGCACTAGAGATTGGATCAACATGTGGAATTGAGGAGAGGCCTTCACTCATAAGTTTGAGTTCGGCTCTCTTCTCTTTTTCTTAGCACTCTTTTTGCCAATCACTGAACCATTCATTGTCATAGGGCCTTCGATGCTAACTCCCCTACTTTGCTTTGTGCATGAGTGATGGCATGCACTAGAATGAGAATACTATCTTCATCATTACTCATCTCCATTTCAAATAGGCTTCGGGTTATTAAAGGCACAATGGCCTTACTATTGCTTGCCTTCTGTTTTGGAGAATTAGAATACATGTGTGTGATTCTGTATTCTAGGTAGTGCTGATCCACTTTGTTTCCCTTAGCTTACTCAACTTCTGTGTGCATCTTGAGGAGATGTGTCTTGGCTACCTGCAAGTCCACCAAGCAATAGGGTCCCTAGTGGAAGGCACTCCTCACCCGTGTCCTCTTCATAACATCATAATTGGAATATGTCTATAATCCATAAGAATTGGGTATCCTTCTTTATCATAGCAAACAAAGGGTTTCATGTTTTCATCATCCTCAATTGGTTCCTCAATGAAATGGATAGGGTTCTCGCTAGGCAAATGTCTGATGATGGTGGGTCTAGGCATCCTGAAGGTTTGATTTTCACTCTTTGCACAATGGTTCGATGTTTGGAGGGGCCAACCATTCCAACTGCTAGCTAAGTGGGGGTTGTCTAGGATAATTGGTACCTCGATCATAGTGCTAATAGGTAAAATTAGGACTAGGGAGCCTTTATGGAGCTCTATAATATACACTTTCATGACCAAAAGGTCCACAATTTATATATATCCTTGGTGGTCTGGAGTACTCCAAAGGGAGGTAGTCTCCACCATAGTGCACACACTGCATGTTTTGAAAATATAGCCTTGAGATTTTTAGAGACTCTTCCATCTCAAGCAACACTTAATGTTGCTCCTTAACATCAACAATTAATTCTAGAATCTCTTTACTCTTTTTCTAAGTTAGTCTTGCATACACTTTCATGACCAAAAGGTCCGCAATTTATATATATCCTTGGTGGTCTGGAGTACTCTAAAGGGAGGTAGTCTCCACCACCATACACACTCTGCATGTTTTGATAATACAGCCTTGAAATTTTTAGAGACTCTTCCATCTCAAGCAACACTTAATGTTGCTCCTTAACATCAGCAATTAATTCTAGCATCTCTTTACTCTTTTTCTAAGTTAGTCTTGCATAGCTTTCTTGGTGGGATCCCATTGTTCGTTTGTCCCTATTGTGGTTTCTATGAAGGCCATGCACATGGATAGCTTCATCTAGGACTTCATTGATGGAGAGATTCAACTCAAAGTTTCTAGCTAAGGTCTCGTATATCCTTTCATTGCAGATGCCCTTGGTGAAGGCTTTTTTGACTGCCTTGGGTGTGGATCTCTCTATAAGGAGTACGCATTCAAACAAGTTGTTGACCTTAGAGACATAGTCTCTCATGCTCTCCCCTTCCTAGTGTTCAATGATAATGAGGTTATCCCCATAGCTAGCTTTAGCAAAACGTTGGGTGAACAAGTGCTTTAGCAATATATAAAGGAGGCCTTCTTTGTGGCATCTAGACCTATGAGTTAGATGCACCCTTTTTCACCTAGGCAAAGATTGAATGCATGTGTTTGCTTGGCATCACCCACAAGGTTATTTGCCTCAAAGACTTGTTTAAATTGTTCTATAAAACTATAAGGTCCATCACCGACTCAGTACTTGTTTAGTTTCTTAGCCACTAAAGGGATCTTTGCTTGGTCCCTATGGCTAGGTGTGTTTTCTATCCTGATTAGAATGGTTTGTGTGATGTGCATTCCAACTTGGAGCATATCCGACTAGTCAAACAATCTTCTTTGCACAAGATTAGAGAGAGAGCCCTATAATGAGCCAGTTGCTTCTACATTAAACAATGTAAAGCGAGCTCTCACTCAACTGCCAAGACCCACAGACCGCTTATTCCTTCAAGCATTTCAAGCGAGCACTAATGGCTGGCTACCTCTCACATAGTCGACGCACTCCGATAGCTCAATGATTCATGATAATTGAGTTGCTTCCTCTCTCAAGCACTCTGATAGATCCATGATTCGTGATGCAAGCTCAAGCATCCTCAAGCCTCTTCCTCCAAGCTCCATCCTCCATAGACACGTGCAAGATGAGAGAATAGAAGAGAAGAAGAAGAGAGGAGGTGGTGGAGGGCTTCACCTCCAAGATCCCTCACCCTCACACACTCACTTCCTCACTCACTCACAAGAAAGCAAGCAAGCAAGAGAAGAGAAGGAGAGAAGAAGAAGAGTCCACTTTGTCAGACATCAAAGAATGAGCTCTTCATTCACTTTTCAACTTTATATACAAAACCCTAAGTCCTTTTCTGGGCAATCATCCCCTTTTTTAAATGGCTGGCCAATCCCTCTTTCTCATTGTCCTCCTATCTTCCTAGCTTGCTTCCCATCACCAATCTATCTTTACAATTTTCTTAGGAGGGAGCCTCATTCTCTTTACAACAGTTTTAGGGGTGCCTTATATTTAAAAATGCACTTTTTTCTTTGACTTGATTTTAAAGGTAGCCCTTGCACTTTTAGTTGTTCTCCTTCCTACCTCTTCTGTTGTGTCTGATTTCCTCCTGGACCACCTCTCTTAGGTCTCGACTTGCGCTTTTCCACTTTTTTTGCTTTCTTCTTATGGCGAGGTTAACATTATCCCCCTCCTAGTTTAGTGCCAGTCCCATGGCACTGATGTGTAGTAGTTGAAAGGTGGGATTTGTGTAGCTAGATGGCTTTTTTGAGTTGGTATATACAAGCCCTTGTGGGGGATGGTGTTGGATGGACCGGCCCTTGAAATTGAAGATGTAGTTGGGGTGGGTCTCTCCTTGATATTGGCCTTCTGTGGATATGTCTTTTAAAATTGAATATGGTGTTGGAAGGATCCCTCTCGAAGATTGGCGGTTGGCTAGACGGATCTGTCTTTGAAATTTAAGACGGTGTTGGACAAATCTGTCTTCTTATTCTCCGTGGCTATTATGATGTGATCTTAACATGGCTTTCCCTACTCCCTTCAAGTTTCCTTATCCCTTTACTTTTTTCCGTGTAGAGTTCACCACTCACACCGAAGGAAACATACGTGCCTTATAAAATGAATTACATTGCGCCTTGTTCTTTCCTTGCAATCGAGAATGTTCGAAGGGTCTCCCTCATCCTTGAGAGATCCTTACTATAATATTCGATGCTTATGTCCTTCCTCAAGAGAGAATCCTTCATCCTTGATAGGGCCTCCCTCATCCTTGAGAGATCCTTACTATCATATTCGATGCTTATCTCCTTCCTCTCAAGAGAGAATCCTTCATCCTTGATAGGGCCTCCCTCATCCTTGAGAGGACCTCACCAACGCAGTTGGAGCCCCCTCTTTTTCTGAGCTTGCCTTCTCCTGCATTGTTCCAAATGAGCTTCTTCATTCACTTTTTGATTGGGGCTGCCTCGGTCTCTCTGCCTTGTTTCGCCTACATGGGAACATTGTTGCATAAGATGACCTTCCTCCTAGACGGGTGCTAGTTCCAGGACACTTGCGGTTTGGAGAGCTGATGAAGGTTCGTTGATTTAAAAGGATGGTTGTGTGATTTGATGATGATGGGGTCTCAGGGCTATTGGTCTTGGGAAGAAGCTGATCAACTGGTTAAGGTGGTGGAGGTCGGGAGCGCATTGCATGGATGATGGGGTCTCCGACCTTGGGGGTTGGAGCCTTATTTGTACTTGAAAAGAAAAGAAGGTGCACTACCTAAGGGTGTATCTGCTTTGTAGTGTGGTGATGTGTGTTTATGCTAGTGGAACTAGGGATTGGGTCAGCAAGCCTAGGTGTTGTCCCTCACTTGAGGACCCAATTTGTGCATAAGGGAGGTGCGGTGCATGTAGCTTAGGGTGACAGGTCAACCATAGGTGAGTGTTACCTCCCTAGGTATGTCCTGCCCTTGATGTGCCCTAAGCGTGAAGTGGAGAATCAAAATGAGGCTAGGGAGTTAGGGATGGAGCTAGCTAACCGAAGCCACACCGGACGCACGTAACTTGAGAACCCCTAGGTGCAGTGATTGTGGCCTATGTGGGGTGAACTTCTGGTTGTGATTTCTTCACTTCTCATCTATGCGTTCTTTTCCTTCTTTCTTTCTTTCTCTTTCTTTTTTCTTTTCTTTTCTTTCTTTTTTTTCTTCTTCTTCTTCTTCTCTCTCTCTCTCTCTCTCTCTCTCTCTTTTGAACATTGACCTTCAAAGGGTCATACAAACTAGAGGATCTATTCCTCGAGCTCGAGTGTGAGATGGGGAGGTAGGGGGCTTTAATGATTTACTAAGGAAGTTTCTACTTAGCATGTACTTCTCCATGAACCAAGTGTAGAAATTCGGAGCGTATTCTAATTGAGCACAGTGGTCCATGTTGAAAGGGCAGATGCCTGCTTGAGTGATGTAGGTGAGAACATTCATAAGGAAGTCACCGGAGTTAACTCGACTGGCAATGTGTAACTCCTCCTCGATCAGAATTCGATCTAGATATGGATGGGTCAGGAGGTGTGCTTCTAGGGCCCGGTCAGTCGGGTAGATGGTGGTCAACACCCTATAGGAGGTTGGAGCTATGTAAGTGGGATCATACTCTGAGGTTATGAGGGCACGTTGTTGCTCAACGTTAGTCATGATCTGGTATCCCTCTAGCTCCCATTGAAGTTAGAGAGCATACCATTTTCTCAAGAAAGAGGAGTCAGTGTGAGCGAGCTGTTTTAACTCCTCGATGCCTCTATCTCTGTGCAAGGATAGTGCTCTTGTAATAGGATGTTATAAGGTGTCGTTTATGTGCTTACTCATGGCCAGGAAATGTTGGTGGTGATTAACTCCTTAGCTACTTTGACAGCTTTAACAAAGAAAAATTTAGATTCTTCCCATGAGCAAGGTAGCAAACGCACCTCCGTTGGCAAAAGGATCTTCCAAAAGGTCTAAGTCCAAGCGGTCATAGCTTTTAGCAAGTGACTGGAAAGTTTCATCTAAGCATCTAAGTCAAGAGGCCAACTCATCACCCGTATTCTCAGCATAGCCTGTGGCCAATGTTAGAATTGATTTCTACTCCTGAGGGTCTAAGGCCTACAGGTGGTTGGGGTTTGACTAAACTAGAGAGTTCACCAGTTGATCATTGCGGCTCTAGTTGCTTCTACGGTTCTGACTTGGCCTCTTGTTCAATAGGCTAGACTACAGTTGTTAAGGGTGCTTTTGACGTTTGAAGGGCACTAGTAGGCCTAGACTGAGACATTTTGTTAGTATTGGGCTACAGTTTAGGCCTATAGATTGTTTTAGATTCTGCAGGGTTGGGTTTCAGAGATTCTATGGATTTATTAGCCTAAGTATCTTATGGTTTGAGTGCTTGATCTATCTTGATGTTTGTGTGGTCAAGCTTGAGGGCGGCATTTGAGTAGGGATCTTGGCTGTTTTGGCCTTAAGTACCCAGATCTAGGTTTGACCCTCATAATAGCCTTGCACTTGCAATAAGGTCTTGGGGACCCATGGTGGCTTGACCGTACATTGATGTCTATGGTTTCATCGTGGCCTCCTAGGTTTCAAGTGTGGGCTCTTGGCCTTGCGGGGCCGAGGATGTGTGCTCCTAGGGGATGGGTTTGATGAGTTTGGTGTTAGTGGGCTATAATTGTGGTTTGCCAATTTGGGTCCAATGCTCTTGAGATAGGACATTAAAGTCGGCTCCTTTATCGATCAGTGTAGTGAGGGTGGTCATGTGCTTGGCAATGACCATCATACTTAGGTAAGCTGGTTCTACCATTTCTTCATCCTCATCTTCAATCTCCATAATTTTGCCCACTCGTACGTTGACAGGGGACTCCAGCATTGGAGGCTCATGTAATGGGTGTATGGGAGGGTGGTACTTCTTGATGCGATTGCCCGAAGAAGCCTATGACATTTCCTTCCAAGATTTCAAGTTCCACATTATCAGTTATGCTAATGGCACAGATTGTGAAAGGCCCTAGCCCTCTAAACTTCATCTTTTGTTTATGACCCTTGACAAAATACACGAGTACTAAGTCTCCCTGTTCGAAATCTCACTTTTTGACATGCTTGTCAAACCAGATTTTGTGTCTTGCCTTTCGCATATTAGCATGTGGGTTGCTAGAAGTCGGGTTTCTGATAGTAGGCGTTCTAGCTCAACTAGACACTCTATCCATGCCTCCTTTTCATCCCATCTTTCTTGATGAGCAATTCTCAGGCTAGGAACAAAGAACTCTACCAGTAGAATTGCTTCAGTTCCATAGGTCAACTTGAAGGGAGTCTACCCCCACAATCGTTTTATAAGCTATGTGGTAGGCCCATAAAGTAGCCATGAGCTTGTTATCCTAATCGCTGCGTAAAGCACAGACTACCTTGGTCAAGATGTTTACTAGAATTTTATTTGTAGACTCAGCCAGGCCATTAGCTTGAGGATAGTAAGGTGAGGATTTTTTATGGATGATTAGAAAGATGGATAGGAGATGAGTGATCACTTCATTGATGAACTGTGTACCTTGGTAACTAACCAGTTCAATAGGGTAGCCAAATTGTGAGATTACCTACTCCCAAAGGAACTTGGCAATGGTCCTAGCTTCATTCTTTCTTGTAGCTCGTGCTTCTGCCCACTTCATGAAATAGTCTGTGGCAACAATGATGTATTTCACTTGTGAGTATTGTGCTACGGGACTAATTGGCCTAATGAAGTCAATTCTCCATTTCTCAAATGGTTGCCTTGCAATGATCGAACTTAACTCCATTTTTTCCTTGCAAACTAGTACCTTGGTCCTTTGGCACTCATCACAGTGCTTTACGAATCGTGTTGCATCTCGAAAAAGAGTAGGCCACCATAGTTGAGATTGCAGTACCTTGCGGGCTATTGTGTCTCCGCGGAAATACCCTCTTACTATTCCATCGTGCGCTTCTGCAAGTGTGTCATGCATTTTATGCTCACGCACACATTTGCGTAGTAATCCATCTTGCCCTAGCTGATAGAGTTGGCCTGCTATCAATTGATAAGGTTGGACTTTGAGAATGAGTCGCCTAAGTTGGGATTTTTCTATTACTCGTTCAGGGATCCCGTGCTCAAGCACTTGGACTATGTCAATTTCCTAGTAAGGCATCAGATCAGCTCTAAACAAATCTCTTCCGCTGCTGGATAGGCTGAACAGATGGGCATCAAGTGGTTCATCGACAATACCATGTCCAGTAACTTCTCCTATGGGGATGGGAGACATGTGGTCAGCCATATAATGCTGCTTTCCTTTACGCATGACCACAGAGAAGTCTAATTCTAAAAGCAGAAGTAACCATCAAGTTATGCATGCTATTGTGCACGGTTTATTAACAAGGTAGAGGAGGGCTTGATGGTCAACAAAGAAGGTAAAGGGCGTAGCCAAAAGATAATGCCAAAACTCCTTTACAGCAAATACCATGGCTAACCCCTCTCTCTCCATTGTCGAATAATTCATTTCCGCATCTATGAGTTGTCTGCTAGCAAAGCTCATAGGATAGTCTAAGTTGTGTTCACCGGACTGGCACAACACCGCTCCTATAGTGAATTTAGAAGTGTCAATGTGAACATGAAAAGTGATTGTCCAATTTGGGGCTCGTAGAATTGGTGTAGTGGTTAGAGCCTTTTTCAATTGCTCATATGTGTGTTGGCATTCCTTGGTCTATTCGAATATGATCAACAGCTTGTATAGAGATCTAGCAATCAATATATATTTCAACACAAACCACCGATAATGCCTACCTAGGAAGCACTGAACTCCCCCTGTAATTAGTTGGGTGGTGGGAGATCGACGATGACCCTGACTTTTGAGAAGTCAGTGGCAATGTTGTTATTCGACACCGCATGCCCTAGGATACATCCGTGCTTCACCCAGAACTAGCACTTTAAGGAGTTTAACAAGAGACGATATAATTGACACTGTTCAAAGACAACTCTCGGTGTTTGTATACGTGCTCCTTCCAAGTGGAGTGAACACACATATCATCAACGAAAACCTCTAACTCCTTCCTAAGCATATCCTTGAATATAGCACACATGAGCCTTTGGAAGGTAGTTGACGCATTAGTCGACCTGAAGGGCATGACTTTGTAGGCAAAGACTCCCCACTCAATGTGAAAAATGCAATCTTATGCCTATCGTCAGGGTGCACTTCCACCTGGTTGTACCCGGAGAAGCCATCTAGGAAGTTATAGGTCTCTTTACTAGCTACTCTTTCGAGCATATGCTCGGTATACATCAATGGATAATTCTCTCTCTTCATAGCAGCATTTACCTTCTTATAGTTGACGCATACTCTGATCTTCCCATTCTTCTTTAGTATGATGACTATGGGTGAGACCCAGCTTGTGTGCTCAATCTCGTAGATGAATCCTCAATCTCGTAGATGAATCTTGCTCTCATTAGCTTATCAAATTTCTCATTGACAAAGGCCAAAACAAAGGGAAACGAAAGACAAAGATGCACAAGGTGAAAAGTCTTAAATAAGGGAGAAAGGCACGCAAGGAAAAGTGCAAGTCAATACTTTTGTAAAAGAGCGCAAGAGCATCATGGTTTAATTCAAGGAGCGTCGGGCTCTCACCCGTGCAATTTGTAAATGTAGACGGGCGGTGGAAAGGAAGCTAGGAAGATAGAAGGACAATGGGAAAAAGGGCCTAGGCCACGGCCGGCCATGTGAAAAAGGGGATAAGGGGATGACCGCCCAAAAGGGATTTAGGGTTTTGTATATAAAGTTGAAAAGTGAATAAGAAGCTCATTCTTGTGTGTGGCCAAAAGTGGCTCTCCTCTTCTTCTTCTTCTTGCTTGCTTGAGCTTGTGCTTGAGAGAGGGAGTGTGAGAGTGTGAGGGAGTGAGTGTGTGAGGGTGAGGGACTGGGGACAAGAAGCTCTCTATCTTCTCCTCTCTTCTTCTCTTCTCTTCTCTTCTCTTCTCTTCTCTTCTCTTCTCTTGCTCGCGGCAATGGAGCTTGGAGCGTGGAGCTTAAGGATGGAGCTTGCTTGAAGCTTGCACTTGGATCGTGGAGCTATTGGAGTGTGCGGAAAGGAGGTAACTCGATCGGCATGGAGGTAAGCTCACTACACTCATAGATATGGATGGCGCATTGGCTATGTGAGAGGTAGCCATTAGTGCTCGGCTTGGAATGCTTCAAAAAATAAGTGGTCCGTGGGTCTTGGCAGTTGAGCGAAAGCTCCCACATTTTGGTTCCATTGCCGGGACCAACGAATTCAAGCCTTGAGCGCTTGCGCGCTTTGAATCGAGCATTGAAGTAGGGTTTTTTCCAAACCGGTGCTTGAGTAGATATGTAGGAAGCGAGGGAGTTTGAAGAGGTATTCCATCTCCTTAGCAAGTAGGTTTTTGTTGTCATGGACTTGGGAAAGAATGATGGAGTAGTGTAGGTATTTTTCTTATAATTGTTTCTTGCATTTAGGAAGGATAGGAGCAAAAAATTGGAGCGAATAGTAGGGTTTTTTGTTGCTACATAACAGGCTAAAACAGGAAAATAGGGGCACAGATTCGAAATTCTGGCTAGAAGAGTATGAGGAACTAACCTCTGAGGTTACAGCAGGCTAGGATGGGGCAATAAGAGGCCCAGGGAACCAGGAAAGGCCACATTTGACATCCTTCCCTCTGAGAAGAGAGCGAGCTTGAGAGCCAGGGAGAAAGAGAGAGAGAGAGAGAGAGAGAGAGAGAGAGAGCTGCGGGGAGATCGTCGACGTGCTGATCGATTCGAGTGCCACACCGTTTCCAGGTATGCCAGGCGTTTCCCTTTGTTGCTTTGCATCTAATTGGATGGCACGGCACGAATTGGTGAAGTAGATGTCAGCCTAGAGGCATCACGTGCAACTCGCGGGCCGTCAGCCGCATAGTTGGACCAGATCGTCCGAGTCCCAGAATAGGATTGCCCTATCTCTAGAGTCGGACCGTCCGACTCCGAAAATCGGACCTCTTCGAAAATCGTCCGACTCTAAAAATTGGACCACCCTTCCGATCCGATTCCCAGAATCGAACCAGTCCCAGAATCGGACCAGTCCCAGAATCGGACCACCTTTGCCTGTCTGATCGGACACTCGACCGTTCGATTTTGAAAGTCGGATACTCAGACCCTGGAAATCGGACACAAGGAATCAAACCGCTCAGAATCGGACGCCTATTAAAATTGGACGTGACCAAAATCGGACCACTGGGCCGATCAGACTAACCCAAAATTGGACGTCCAATTTTGATCATCAGACTCCTGAAAATCGGACATCTGAGAATCGGACAGGAAACTGTCAAAATCGGACAGGTATCTAGAACACAAATTTTGACACATCTAAACCCCGAAACTGACCCCAAAGGCTACGTAGAGCTAAAGGCACATCACAGATCCATTACTGGGCTGAAACTTAGAGTAAGTAGTTCAAAATTTGGCTATAAATGGTCCTCCAAATTGCGCATGACATTTACCATAACGGCCCTGCGGGGCGGGGGGGACTGCCCCCCAGACCCCCGCAGAGGGGGCTTTGCCCCCTCCGCACCTCCCCCAAGTAGGTTGGAGAGAAAATGCATGCCGTGACAGGACCTTCAAATTAGACCCTAGTGTAGTAATGGCTCTACATGAGTATGGATTCTCACTTGCAAAAGAGCAACCAAAAGCCCATACCCGAACAAAGAGAAACAGAGACCCTAGAACATCAATGGGCCAATCTAGCCAACAATGGCAAAAAGGCCATACTGCAAAAACATGTACGTGTTGCATTCGGACTACATCTAGTCAAAGCAGAAAGCAACAACATCAAGCTACAATAGCGATAATGACTAGATATGACAATCTTGATGATAGATGCTCCTTGAATGGCACTGCATTGACTATCCAAGACATCAGTGGGGGAGAAGCCACATCCGGTCGTGCAGTTGGGGACTCAAGGGCATTTTTCAGAAGGCTTAAATTTACAAGCCAAGACCCCGAAGACGAAGACATAGTGCCACCTGCTTATCTTAGGGTCAAACTCACTGCGAAAAGAGAGCATACTATCGATGCTCTGATTGATGAAGGAGCAGATTTTAATATCTTGACCTATGAATCATGGACCCTACTAGGCCAACCAGAGCTCACACCGACTAATGCAACTCTTAGCCCTTACAGGGGACACCCACAAGCACTCATAGGGAAGTGTAAAATCATTGCAAAAATTAAAACTGAAAGCTTGCCTATCCTATTTCATGTTCCTTCAAATAGTGCTAATTACGGGAAGGAAACCCTCCTAGGAAGACCCTTCAAAAGGGCAACTAAATGTGAGGCTGACTATGTAGCACAGAGGATACACCTGACACTACCGGGTGTGAGGATAGTCATAACCTTTAGCAAGGGTGACCTCATCGAACCTCGGGGGAAAGGCAAGGAAGGTGCTGACATAACAGTCAAGCCTGCTAATGAGAGCAAGGGCTTGTTGGAAGAGTTGATACAAGCACAGGTCGAACAACAAGAACCAGTGAGTGAGGCCATGCTTGAAATAAGAAGGTCAAGGGACAATGCCAAGGACGGGCTTTGGACTTACAAATATCGTACAAGACCCCAAAAGAAGCCCAAGCCTTATAGACGAAGGCATAGATGGAGGGTCAGCACAATGCCGCGATGGATATCCAAAGCACTGCTACGTGCTCAGGGGTATTATGTAGGTAACCGATGGATTTGGGTACCAAAACCCCCTGCTAAACCACCTCTATCAACTGAAGGCCAGATTGCATCAAAAGCAACGAAGCACAGGAGGAAATCTAAGAGAAACTCCAGGTCTCAAGGCAAGAAACCAAACATGAGTGTTTGAAAGAAAGAGCTTCAGCCTAGCATGCTTAATAAGCAGATGTCATATGTAACCATTGTGCGTGCACAAAATCCATTAGTGCCCAAAAAGCCTTTGACTTCCCAAGAGGATAACAGGCATCATATGCACAGCATTGCTCATGGCAAGGCTGATCGCTCAACAAAGCACATGGCACAATCGTCTAATAGGCTCGAGCAAATCATTCAGCCAGTGCCAAGTCCACCTAAGAGTCCTAGATCTCCTACACCCTCTTTTCCCAAATAGACACAAGAAGCACAACAGCAGTCGTCAAGGGCGGCTACTCAATCCCAATCTCTATCTCCATCTAAGCTTCCAAATGTCCAAGAGGTGGGACATGACACCATCCGTAGCTCTTGACCCAAGGATATGCCTGTGCAATCTAATGTGACTAGATCAACTCATGCTCGATCTACACAGATGAATGCTCAAAGGGCAACAAAAGACACGACCACTTCCAATTGCCCTAGGGACCTGACACCGCAATCCACCAGGAGTAGCCAGTCCACTAGACTAGCCGCTACTACTTCCAATCAGGGATCACAGCAGTCACAACCCTTGGCCATGACAATGCCCCTTGCGGAATGTGTCCTTAGTAGTTTACCTGTGGAGGAGGTTTCGCAACCAACTTCCTTGACAACTCCAGCACTTCCAAAGTGCCTAAAGCCTAGGCTGGAGGAGTTAAACACAAGGAATTTGGCTGAAGAGCTAGACTCTTCGAAAAGGGAGGCAATTGTACCCTCACAACTTGGCGAGGCTATTCAGCAGGCCACGGCTATGTCCCATAAGGACACACTAGAGAGAGAGAATGCTGAGGCCCAACCAAGTACATCAATGGTTGACCTAGTCCAGGGTCCTGAGTTGTTGAGAGATGCACCTTCACTGACCAAGAAAAAGAGGAGAAAACAACGAAGACAATAGTAGTCACAGGTGGTTGGGGATCCCAAGAGCATTGACACCAAGAGCGTTGGAGAGCTTAGGAATAAAGCACCGAGTCCATCCACCAATGACCCCATTGATGCCTCTCCTAATAGAGGTGAAATCTCAGACACATCCGTGTGCTCTGAAAAATCAAAGTAGTCGTTACCATCAACGGCTACTTGCAACACTCAATCCATCGACAATGGAACTCGCATTGACCAATCAAGAGTGGATACGATGCTGTCACAATAGGGTGACAAATCTATACCAGTCACATCCAAGGAGAACCATGATGCAATAACGAAGCCTTAGGAGAAATATGGAAACTCGAAGAGAATAAGAAATCCTAGCATTGGCCAAACCTGCTCGTCTAGGCCTGAGCTCCCAACTACGCTAAAGCCCAGGCAAACTCCTAGAACCTTGCATGAGATAGCAACCGCGCAAGCCCTCATTGAACATAGAAGTGTCACATAATGCTTAATCGAGTTGGATGCTAAGCTCAAAGTGTTCGCACGTGTCTATGTCCTGGCAAACATGGGTGCATTCCCTAAAGAGCAACTTGAAGAATACTTGCCATTTTCCTTATCCTGGGAAGAGCAAGAACATCTTGATGAGCACTATAACAGGCTCCTGTATGAATGCATGCGACTCATCTCTGACGAGGAAGTCGACAAACTATGCTTAACTGTCACATTCAATGACGTGCTCTGCCAACTAAATCTCTTAGAGATAGAGCAACTAAAGCGACTATCAGAGGGCCGAAGTCAATTTGAACAACGTTGGTGTGAAAACCGCATTGCAATGGCCGAACTAGGAGCCCAGATCATGACAATCTCAGAGGAGCGATTGGCCAAATGGCGGTCTCAAAGAGACCCAATCTATGTGGCGCCAACTTCCATTCGAGTGCTGACTGCCATTTGGGGTACAGACTTAGCTGAAACTAGCCAAGAGAACTCTCTGTCTGATAAGGTTCTCACTGAGAAGGAGTTACATGTTGCCAGTAGACTCAGACAAGGTTCCATGCTACTTGATGTTGCAAAATATCTATCTGTATTGAGTAAGCCGCCATGAGTACTAGATGCGTGTGCCACGCTCCAGTACAATCCAGAGTTCTACAATTGGCTTTTATCCTCGTGAAGGGACATGGATTCATGGATATGTATATAAATAAACAATGACTTTTGTGACCCTGTATAGACACTATCAACACACACAAGCAATAATAGTCAAGCGCAGGGAGAAGAGTTGGGTTCAACAGGCTAAGCTCCTCAGGTCCTCCTCTCACCACACATTTAGAAGTTGTGTGACCATTCCCACCTCCAGATGGAGGGCATGCAACCCTCATTACCACCATAGGAAGCCCTGACCAACATCTCTGATGGTGTAGACAGGGTACCGTCCCTTTCTATACACCTTTTCCCCTTTCCAGTCTATCCTTCCAAGGATGAGCCCTGCTCCACTCCATGACAACCAGTCCACGTAACTTAGCATGAGCCAAGATCTGCTAATGGCTGGAGGCTAAATGAACATCATCATGGGGGCCATCCCTCTACAATAAACACTGCATGCCTCACCCCTCCCCTTCGCGTCATATGCGCTTAATAACCCAAACTATAATCCCTTTCATGCGAATGGTTTTATCCTATATCAAGGCCTAATTCTTGGTTCGCATTGTGCAGGTTCCCCTACGTGGAAGACATGGAGCACCCATGGCAGCTGGCTTGCAAAGACGCTCTCCGCTGTCGAAGGTAACATGCAGCACAAGCTCCTTCGCCGATGCGCTACGTGCCTACCCTCAAAAGGTATGCAAAGAAACGAGGTCCCAAGCGACACCGCTCCGGACGTAGGCCGAAGAATCCCCAGGCCAGGGGAGTAGAAGCTCAAAGAAGCACACAAGGTGTGGCAACACCGGTTATGCAAGCCCCCAACAGATGCTCGGGCACCAGGTGCTCAAAGGCAGAAAGGGCAGCTCAAGACAAGGAAGATTTCGATGCATTGTTCAAAAGCATTTTGGAAACGGTTGTGGCCAGAGACAACACCATTCGACATCTTCCCTGCCCAACCTCACAAGAGCTCCTCACCAGCAGAGCCTCAGTCGCCTGACCACCCGGACTCACCCCACCTCGTGCAAATCGAGTAGCCCCTATGATATACAAGCAACTTAGCAAAGGCCATCCTGCCATAACTTTTTGTCTTTTGATGGTTAAGGGGGCAAGCTCCCCACTTGTACACACTCTCCTCACCTATTGCTAATATATGCCGATTCTTTAACAAGCACTGGAATAGGCATCGCAATCAGCATCGTAGGATTTTGAAAGAGTAATATCTTGACATGATTGCATTTGTTTGTTGTACTTGACGCATGCGACTTGCATATACTCTCATGAATTGACAAGTGGATGCAGGATGACACAGGTCTTCGTACGAACGTGTTCAATGCCCAAGTCACTACAAGACCACCAACTCACAAAGAACCGTAACAAAGCTACGCTGCCAAACGCGAAAAATCACCCTTGCGAGTGCCCACATCGCATGGCCCAACGCATAGTCATGGGCTACGCTCTCTTTCTGGGTCAAGCTCTATAGTTGGCTCACGGCAGTTGTTACCTCAATTATACTAACATCGCGTGTCGCAAAGAGGTTTGCAATATCTCAAAGTATATCTCCCCATCTCAACAACCGCTTCTCTAACAACGAGGCTAGGGCACAATCATCACTGTAATATCCATTTCCTGAGCCTTCGAAGCTTGACATTTCCCAACCCATTGAAAGGCTGATAGCCTCAACATATTGCAATGGTTGTACTCAAGCAAGCCCAAAAAAAAAAAAAGAGAGAGAAAAAAGAGAAAAAAAGAGAAAGAAAGAAAGAAAAAAAAAAGCACAAAAAAGAAAACAAAAAAAACAAAACAAAAGACAAGAAAAGAATGAAAATATACGAGGCACCCACGATCACAGCACAGCACCTAGGGGTCCTCAAATTAGGTACGTCCAGTGACCTTGGTTGGCTGGCTCCGTCCCTAGTCCCCTAGCCCTTTCTCATCACCCACAATTGTTCAGGAGGGCAGGACATACCTAGGGAGCTTGTCTCGCCTATGGTTAGACCTGTCACCCTGACCCATTCGCACAATTCCTTCTTGCACTCTACCTTAATACCATTGCATTCAAATTGTGGTAAGCACCACACGAATGGCCATGAAAAGTACACCGTTCTCATCAAGCAAGTCCACTAGCTCCCAGCTACCAAAAGTGCGGTGTCCCTGTGTTCAATTATACTTCGTCGTGCAGTCACAATGCAAAGGATGGCTCATACACCTTCACGTATACTCTTCTCAACATGGATAACTTTGCTTCATCCACACATTGTTACGAGAAACCAGCCCGTGGTCTTCTAACTACGTAATATCTAAGTATGCACGAGCACTCACATAATATCTGCCCCAAAATATATACACAGTTTGGGTCCTCAAGTGCAAGACAATACTCTTCGCTTGCTTAGAGTTCGACCTATCTCCCAAACTATTTGAACTATGTCTTGTGCACGACAGAGAAGACTAGCACTACCCCTAGGGAGAGACCACCTATGAGAGGTTTTCAATTGCAGGTATTGAAGACTCCAACGAAGGTGTCGTTCGCTCTTCATCGACACTCAACTCTGAATTCCTATCCGTTATCATCCTACAAGCCCGCCAAGAATCGTCATGTGCTGAATCCCCAACAAACCGCCACTTGTACTCCATCAGTGCAATCCCTGCAAAGAACAGCCCTACCACCAACTCCAATAGCCCTACCACTAGCGACCTAAACCACCAACATGCCCCCAATGACCTTCCTCCCCACCACTTCCAACACTCTTCCATGGCAACCACAGACGTCCTTGCCATCCACGTCTTCGGTGCATGCTAAAGCTTGCTACCTATGCCGGTGAGTGCCATGGGACTGGCACTCATCTAGGAGGGGGGTAATGTTAACCCTCAAACGAACAAAGTGGAAAATCTGGAAAAGCTAAAGTAGAAGACAAAGGCCAAAACAAAGGGAAACGGAAGACAAAGATTCACAAGGTGAAAAGTCCTAAATAAGGGAGAAAGGCGCACAAGGAAAAGTGCAAGTTAATACTTTTGTAAAAGAGCACAAGTGCATCATGGTTTAATTCAAGGAGCGCCGGGCTCTCACCCATGCAATTTGTAAATGTAGACGGGTAGTGAAAAAGAAGCTAGGAAGATAGAAGGACAATGGGAAAAAGGGCCTAGGCCATGGTCGGCCATGTAAAAAAGGGGATAAGGGGATGACCGCCCAAAAGGGATTTAGTGAATAAGAAGCTCATTCTTGTGTGTGGCCAAAAGTGGCTCTCCTCTTCTTCTTCTTCTTCTTCTTCTTCTTTCTTGCTTGAGCTTGTGCTTGAGAGAGGGAGTTTGAGAGTGTGAGGGAGTGAGTGTGTGAGGGTGAGAGGCCTGGGGAGAAGAAGCTCTCCATCTTCTCCTCTCTTCTTCTCTTCTCTTCTCTTCTCTTCTCTTGCTCGCGGCAATGGAGCTTGGAGCGTGGAGCTTGAGGATGGAGCTTGCTTGAAGCTTGCACTTGGATCGTGGAGCTACCGGAGTGCATGGGAGAGGAGGTAACTCAATCGGCATGGAGGTAAGCTCACTACACCCATAGATATAGATGGTGCATCGGCTATGTGAGAGGTAGCCATTAGTGCTCGGCTTGGAACGCTTGAAACAATAAGCGGTCCGTGGGTCTTGGCGGTTGAGCGAAAGCTCCCATAGCGGGTCATTCTATTGGCTCGCTTGCTTGCCTCTGGAGTTTGGCTCCCAGCAAGATTACTACATTGTCACCTTTCTTGAACTTAGTGAATCTCCTAGGTAGGTCTTGCAGTGTTCTTTGCTCCTTTGCCTGCACATCCTTAGGTTGGTTCCTTCTTTCCTCCTTTAGCCTTCGGCATCTGAGGTGGACGGGTAAGTCCCCTTTGGTGCGTCTAGTCTTAGGAGGTCAAGGAAATTCGAGATCACTATCTAAGCTCACTTCTGACTCGAAATCAAACTCTATGTCTTTGCTACTAGAAGAGGGAGCCTCTTCGGGTGGTCGTAGCTCCGATGGTGAATCCATCCTAAGTAATTGGTCTGGCACTTGGTTGGGCTAGGTCTACTTGCTCAAAGTCTATTGCATCTACATGCTCCAACCGAGTGTGATCGCAACCCATGCACATGAGTCCTCTTTTGATTCTAAAGGCATTTTCCTTGCATGGTTTGGATTTTGCTCATATTTGCTCTGCCACTTGTCCTTCAGTGTCATATTCTATTGTGTCAATTTTCCCTTCACTCTTGTCACTGAAGGAACAACAGTCCTCATATTTGTCATTAGAGCTATCTTCATCTGACGGCTTGTTATCTCCTAAGTCTTGACATGTCTCATTCATCTCGTCATTGACTAAGGCCCAATTGTAGATCAAGTTTAAGTTGTGCACTTTGGTCCATCGCCACTTAGGTTCATTCAAAAGATCTTTGAGTGGTTTAAGGTTTGTTGATGGGTTGCCAACTAAAGGTGCTCTAAGATCTCATGGAGCTCTCGTCTGTTGTTCATTGGTACTTGGAATGAGACCGGGTTGGGTCCTCTCTGCGTGCTCCTAGCCATCATGTGGATTGCCACTGAAGGTTCTTCTCAGATCTTGCCAACTACTTTAACAGCTTTCTTGTATTCCTTGTTGTCTAAGAATGGTAGGTCAATTATGGCAAGGACATGCATCCAATCTCACTCATCCTCAGGGCAAGGGATATACTTAGTCATTGGCTCGTAAGATCTCCTATCCTAGCCGTCACCCTTCAGCATAGAGGAGATGGTGTCTAAGTTGACCGTCGTAGTCTTCCAGGTGTCCATCTCTACTCTTATGGCTTTCTTTGATTTCCTAGGAAGATCAACACGTTGCCCAGTCTTCTATGACCCTCGCATTGTGCATCTAGGGTCGGCCTAGCAGGATATCATAGTCCACTCCCTTCATGACTATAAAATCAACCGATAATTGGACTCTTGCAACTTTTACTGGCCAATTCTTTATAACACATTGAATGGCTTCACTTTCATTCCATTAGCCAAAGTGACGTTAAACCTGGCCGTCTCAACTGGTGGGTTATCCTGGAACACTTCATGGCTCAGAACATTGACTCTTGCTCCCATGTCCATGATTTCTTTCCTTGTGGTGTCGCCTAGAGCTAAGACCGGCAAGACAACATGCATTTCAGTGCCCTCCCAAAAAGCATTGATGTGTAAGGATTTTGGCACTAAGTGCAGTGTCAGACTTGGTATCTGCGTTTCTGCATCCTGTTTGTTCCAGTCAGCTCAGCGCCTTGCCCCATTAGTCCTTCAACTTACTGTTTCAGCTCTTGTCACATCAAGATGCTACCTAAGCAGCTCTCCTAGGCTTACTGTCATAAGGGTGGTTATTAGTGAGGTGAGAAGATTGGTAGCTGCTTGCTGCGCTCCTGTCTCTGCGCTTCCTAGCCAATGGCCTTGGCTGATTCACTAGCCGGTAGCGTTTAGGCATTGTTTATGTAGCATTGTTTGTGGTGCAATCGCATCTCTCAATTTTGGTCATGGAGGTGACACTAGAGTGCTTATGCTTGAGAGATCATCGATCTCGTCCTCCAATATGGGCTCGACGTTTTTTAGGTGTTCCTGGGGTTCTTTCACCCACTCCTTCACCTTTTTTATGGCTTCAAGTTGGCGCTTTGGGTTGGGGTACTCCCCGACCTTTGCACATCTCTTCTCAGCCGTCATTGGGGCTAACGTTTCTACTTTTGCATCTGTCACTTTCTTTCTTGCAGAAAATGTTGTGGCACTCTCTGTTTTCAACATGACCTTTGCGTCCAATTTATTCCTCATTCTCCTATGGCTCCTCTTTTCGATTGAGGCTGCATCTAAGTTGCTAGGCCCTGGCAATGATATGCCAGCCTACTTTGTCTATGCGCGGGTCATGACTTGCAACGAGATAGGCTTGGCCTTCCCATCGAGTGTCTCAACACCAAACAATCCCAATGGGGCAGAGGGCTTGTTTTCCAAGTTAAAGGATGGCTTTTATCTAGGGAAATCAACAAACAGGTATGTAATTCTGCATTTATCACATCTCTGATCAGCCTTGTCTCGATTTGCTTGCTCCCTTTCAAGGCAGCACGAAGAGACATGTCCTGGGTGACCGCAAGTCCAACATGTCCTGGGTATACCCTCCTAAACCTCTACCTAGGTGATGGCAAGTCCAACATGGCTCCTAGGTCTGCCCTCCTAAACCTCTACCTAGGTGATGGCAAGTCCAACATGGCTCCTAGGTCTGCCCTCCTAAACCTCTACCTCTCCCTCTTCCTAACGCTATCACTAGTACTGGTCGATAGTCCATAAGGAGTGCATTGCCCTTTTCGTCATACGAGACATAAGGGTGCACGTAAGTCTCTTCGTCATTCGATGACTCCACGTAGTGGACTAGAGCATCACTTGGTGGATGGGTCACGTAGGGTCCAAGTGGTCTAGGTATGCCCGTAGGGTTTATCTCCATCCTAGAAATGGCTGGCAAGGAGTCATTGGGTGCCAAGAGAGCCAATGGGGCTCCTCTTCTGAAGAATTTTGGTAGCCTATTCGCTACGTATGGTTGATTATATGGTTACGAGTACAGGAGTCTCCTCTCGGAAATCTGCAATGCAAGGCATCGTGGCTGTGAGGGCATGTCGGTTGTCTCATTACTTCTTGTAATCTAGCTATCTCCATCTTCATCTCAACTAGCTCCTAGCTTGAGTCAATGCTCTTGCCTTTACCCCCCCTGAGCACTTGGGCCTGCTCTTTTGCTTGTCATCATCAAAGATCTCTCAGGGTTCCTAATGGTAGTCTCTTCTTGATTCGAGCTACTAGAATTTCTTTCCTTGAGTTGGCCGTCCACTCTAAAATGGCCTCTTCAAAGACCCTCGTTAGTGCATCTTGCTGCAAGCTCGAGTTGCCGGCCAAGGCCTTGTAGAGCTCTTCACTTTGTATTCCATTAATGAATACTGTGGCCACTACTCTCTCGATTGGTCACTTGCCAGTAGGGATTCTCTTGAAGAGACTCCTCACATGGGTCATGTAATCCCGGATATCCTCCGTATCCCTCTGCTTGACATTCATTAGTCGCACTAGCAGGTTGTTGGAGTACCCAGACTCAAAGAATCTCTTACTGAAGAGACTCTTGAGGTTTTTATTTAAGTCAGTTCACTCCACAGCATCTAGACTTGTGTACCAAGTCCTACCCTTATCTCCTAAGCACAGACCAAAATCTTGCGAACGTAAAGTAAGATCGGAGAGGGCGTTGGACCTCGCAAACTTGCTCAAACTACTCTACGAAGCTATATGGGTCATCGTTTGTTTGTCTAGCTGCTTCGGGACTATCGGGATTTTAGATTGGAACTTAGAGCCCTAAGTAACTCCTAATCCTACCAGCAACAAGGTTGCCATTGCAGTGGCACTTCGCTCGGTAGAAGCATTGTCTAATAGTCACTTCATGAGAAGCTCACTCAAAATAAGGTCTCCCTCTAGCGCTCTCTCCCTCTTGGCATTAGGACATGTTCTATTTCTACTTGCTAGCGCTAGCACCCTCTGAATTTCTGGCATTTCTATGCTCTATTGCAGATTCCCGAGCTAGTCTTCTTTTCTCTTCTAGGTCTGCTATGATATCCTCAAACGTCCTACCGTGGTGGTCTGTTCAGGCCCGTAGATCGTAATTGATGAGACTAGCCGCTGTACTTCTGTTGTTGGAAGACCGTCTAAGTCGAGCTCCTTGTCCTGGTGCTTGTCTCTGCTATGTCCGCAGTATCGTGCTCTACCAAGTTGTCGATGAGATAGATTAGGTCGGGTAGATCCACTTCTCCGATGGAGCCTGTCCTTGTTGCACATGTCTTCTCTATTGAGTTTTTAGCTAGGTCCTACACTTAGGGTTTCAATCACCCATCAAAGGTCTTCTGCTACTAGTGGGTTCCTTCAGGTTATTGCATCTAAGTGTGTTCATTGTTAATTACAAGAAATTCTCAATTTACAGTCACTCTATGTGTGTGTGTGTGTGCTCTTTTCGTGCACTGTGCACAATTAGGTTTTTGGATTTGCTTAGTTGTACTTTTAAGTACTAGAGAATAATGCAAGTGCAAATGCAGAGTGATTACGTGACTCACACTCTTGTTTACAATTTCGGCTTGACAACAGCCCAATTTTTGGCCGATCTTATTGGTCCTAGGGTCTATGCTGCGTCATTCAACTCGATCACGATCTATTTGGGGATCTATGCCTCAATTTGGCGCTACTAAGCAACTTGGACTGCTAGCTGGTCAACTAGAGTCACTTCTAAGTCCATGTTTTGTTGATCTACCTATTTCTCGTGACAAAAATGTGTTCTAAGCGTCTGTATGGTCTGCAGGGTTTTGTACAACAATGGTTTGGGTCAGCCAGGGTCTCCTAGTTAAAAATTTGGAAAATTCCAGATTCACCCCAAAAGGTCCGAATTGTAGGGACCAAATGGCTGATTCGGCCCATCCAAGTGGATGAGGATCGAATGAGAACGGGCCAAACGCAACTGGGCCGAAAGTTCGATTCAGAGTGTCCAGGTGGAATGTCTGAGAGGGCTGAGTGTTTGAACGAACGAGGCCAAGTCTAGTGGGCCGAATGCGCAATTGGTCTGAATGGTGGATTCGGGTGGCTAAAATGTCAGCTTGTCCGAGTAGTAGTGGGCCCAATGGCCAGGGCGAGTCTAGCGGGCCGAATGTCCAAGCACGCTATGACCGAGGGCCAATTCTAGGACTCGACCCAGAATCGTCGTCACTCGGACGAGCCAAACGCAATGCGATTTTAGTCGATGCAACAAAAACTCATTCAAATCACACGATTTATAGCACACCCCGTAGCAAGCACCTCCAGATCAAAGCCATAAACAAGGGAGAAAAGTTTTGCATGCCTGCAATGCGCTAAAAATACCTAGGTGATTCGATCGATCCAATCGCTCACTATCTCTCTCTCTCTCTCTCTCTCTCTCTCTCTCTCTCTCTCTCTCTCTCTCTCAAACTACAACAGTTACAAATGAGCTTTTCCTTGTTGGCCTTCTAGGTTATAAACCCTTCTCGGCTAAAGCCCCGACCTCTCCCATCACTCTCTTGACGACATCAACCCCTTCGAGCACTCCTTTTTTCCTTTTTCCTAATCTGTGACTTGTTTGGGCTTATTTTATAGCAGTAACCCTAAAGCTTTCCTGCTTCGATTTCTCGATCCTACCTACTCTAAATGCAACAAAAATCAAAGGTAGAGCATTGAAAAATTTTCTCCTACTTGCCTAATCATCAAGAACACAAAATACATACTTGTTTTAAAGATTAAACTCCCAAATCTCCTACCTACAAAAAGCATCGATTCGGGGTGAACCCTACTTCGACGCTCGATTTAAAGTGTGCAAGCACTCAAGCTTGAATCCATTGGTCCCAGCAATAGAACCAAAATGTAAAGGGAGCTCTCGCTCAACCATCAAGACTCACGGATCGCTTATTTCTTTAAGTGTTTCAAGTAAGCACTAATAGCTATCTCTCACATAGCTGACGCACGATCCCACTCTACTACGAATGTAATGAGCTTACCTTGATGCCCGATTGAGTTGCTTCCTCTCTCAAACACACCGATAGCCCCACAATTCGTGATGCAAGCTCAAGCATCCTTAAGCCTCTTCCTCCAAGCTCCATTCTCCATAGCCACACGCAAGAGAAGAGAAAAGAAGAGAAGAGAATAAGAAGAGAGGAGACGGTGGAGGGCTTCACCTCCAAGATCCCTCACCCTCACTCACTCACTCACTCACTCACTCACTCAAGCAAGCAAGAGAAGAGGAGAGAAGAAAAAGAGTCCACTTTTCCACACACCAAAGAATGAGCTCTTCATTCACTTTTCAGCTTTATATACAAAACCCTAAATCCCTTTTTGGGCGGTCATCCCCTTTTTAACATGGCTGCCCTCTTTCTCATTGTCCTCCTATCTTCCTAGCTTCCTTCCCATCACCCATCTACCTTTACAATTTGCACAGGAGGGAGCCTGGTGCTCTGTACAACATTTTTAGGGGCACCTTGTATTTTAAAATGCACTTTTTCCTTTGACTTGATTTTTAAAGCCGCCCTTGCGCTTTTAGTCATTCTCCTTCCTACCTCTTCTGTTGCATCCGATTTCCTCCTGGGCCACCTCTCTTAGGTCCCGACTTACGCTTTTCTACTTTTTTCATTTTCTTCTTGTGTTGAGGTTAACAAACATCATCCTATGAGTGCTATCCACTTATGCTTGTATGGTGGAAAGTTGCAGCTTGGTGTATAGTGGTTCACAATTCAATCGATTGTGTTGAAATGCGTGAGTTCTCTTTTTGCATATTGGCTGGTTTTGTTGTTCTTTTTGTTTTGTTTGTTTTTTTTTCTAATTATTTTTTTTCCTATTTTGCTTGCTTTGAAATAAATTTAACATAAAGCCCTTGTGGGATGCACCCCTAAATTGTGGCATGCAACGTGTAGGTGTATGTGTCATGCAATAAGTGGTTGTGGATTAGTGCTATGTTGTGTATGTACCTAGGTGTGCAAGGCTAAAAAGAAATTCAATTTGTCCTAAGACATTATATTTTATTTGAGTCGTTTTGGTATGAACACACCCTATATACGATTATTTTTTACCATCTTACGTGGGAGAGGTTTTTCCCTATGTAAGTACACTTCAATGTATAGGTCTATGTAACCTTAGGGTTGTATCTTGTACTCTCATTCTTGTGATTCATTTTACTAAAGGTACTCTTGCATGCTTCTTTGTACATCTACTCTCACTCAATGTATAGGTCTATGTAACCTTAGGGTTGTATCTTGTACTCTCATTCTTGTGATTCATTTTACTAAAGGTACTCTTGCATGCTTCTTTGTACATCTACTCTCACTCTCACTCACTCTACTCCACTTCTTGTCTATTGAGCTATCCATTCGATCCAATAATTTCAACATGGTTAGGGAGGATCTGGATGTATCATCCCCGTCCTCTCTAATGCAAGAATTGGAAAGAGACATCAAAACACCTCAATATGCAACTAGGGCTAGTGGACCTAAAGAACTATCTACAACTAAAGGAGTCACCTCTCATCTTCATTTGCTAAGCCATTTGGAATACTAGGCAAGACTAGACCGTTGGTATTGCATTCATGATGAGTTTTGGATGTCCCTGGTCGCAACTCTACAGGTAGACTTTCATTGACTCTTATAAGATCATGCTCCTGTTATTCTAGAATAACTTTGATATCCTTCAAGTTGATTAAGTATGTAATTGGCTACATGTAAATGTCCTTACAAGTACTTTTGAGGACACCAACAAGCAAGGGCACATATTGAAGGGTTACAAAATTGGCTATGAAACTATAATAGACAAGCTATGTAGCATGGCAATTACTAGGGATAATAATGGGATCAGTAGCATGACAGTGACTAGGGACAACAATAGGATCAATAGGTTATCCAACCTCACGGAAAATGAGTTTGATAGCACGTCTCAATACCAATGCAATCAAAGTTGCTTTTGAGTGTTGAAGAGACAATTGTGTCAATAGTAAGGAAAGCAAGGGAACCACAAATAACGGAAGTGCAATTCAAAGCAACATTCAAAAAATTTTGAAGCTAAATATGTTGCTTTAAAAGAGAATGTTTGTTTGGAGAGCAATGAATGGAGCTGTTTGTTTGGAGAGCAATGAATGGAGCCTTGTGGACAAAGGGAAAGCTTGAAAGAAGAGGAATCCAAGGTGGTAAACATCATTGCATGAGCATGGAAACACTTGAGCATGTGCTATGGGATGGATGTCTGGCTAGAGAAGTGTGGAATGAAGTAATAACCGGACTGGGCTTAGGGTGCTAAAATGAAGGCTAACAATATCATGTATATTCAACATTACTAGAGCATGGAGCAATGGCAAGGATCAAGCATTATGAGTATTCAAGATTGATGTATTGCAAAGCATCTATAAGGCCAAAAACAAAAGGATACTCAATAATATCATTGCAGGAATAAAATGGGAGGCCAATTCTACAAGGTGAATTGGTTCTAGTGAAGTACAATGGCAAGTAAAATTCTACAAGGTCAATTGGTTTTGGAGGATATCGAATGTAATGGGTAAAATGGGTAGGGAGAGCATTGCCTTAATCTTGAATATGGCAGCTTAGTATGTCCATCTTTTGTATGTTGTGATATTGTTTCACCCATAACAATACAAATATATTTTCATGTGTAACAAAAATATTCTATAATGATAAAAACATAGGCTGACCAAGGAACCAGTTTACAACTCAAGCTCATTCACACATGAACATGGAGTATATCCACACATGGACTGGAACTATGATCAAACATGGAGTGTATCCACACATGGATTGGGACTACAAATAAACATGGAGTTTAGTTCATTCAACCAAAGCTCATTCACATAGGAATGGAACTATGATCAAACATGGAATACATTCATTTCTTTACATCTAAAATGCAATTCCATCAGGCTTAAGCTAGTCTAGAATATACAATCGAATAGAGAAACTAAAGTTATTCAGTAGCAAATGCATATATTTCATCTTTCAAAGTTCAAGCTTTATTAACCTGTCATATCCTCGTCTAACAAGTTCAAGCTTAGTCATACTTGTATCTTCACAATTGTGTATTGTTGACCTTAATAACCTAAACAATGTCTAATTTTAAAGTGTATTCAATTTCACTCCTTTTATGCACAAAAAGGACTTGTTCTGAAGTGTATTCAATTTCACTCCTTTCATACACAAAAGATCTTGTTCTTAACTTGGCCAAGATGTGTGCTCTCTCAATGGGTTGTACATCAAATCTGGGTCATTTGATTTGGTTCCCATGGATATCTGTCAGGTGTCAATAATTGTAATCTATGAATTTTGATATTCATAGCCATCTCGCATGAGACGGCATTTTATGCTGAGATAATATGCTCCATCTCGCATGAGATGGTTGTAGACTTTTTTATGATTTAGCTTGAAAGTAAAGGCTCCAAGCCTAGAGTATAGAGGCTTCTATGTTTTATGTAACTAAAGTCCTTTATATAGTTTCCTTTCTGCCTCCACCTGTGACCTACCTCCTATACAATATGAACCTAATAACTGTAACACCAAGGTGAACTATATCCATTGGGCTTACCTGCACACCTGAAAGTCTCTCTAGCAGCATGTCTTTATCTGACCAACATTACACCAGTCCAACAATGCAGGTCTTGGATACGAGTGACTACAGCTGATCTATACTCCTTAAGGGCAAAGAGTAACATATTGTGCATCCAAGCCTTTTCTTTTGTTAGAGACCACCATCTACTCTGATCTGCTTGGTCTTATAGCACCAGCAGGAAACCACCATTTACTCTGGTCGACTCGTTGCTGTCGCACCAGCAGGAACAGGCACATTGTGCAGGTTGAATTCTAGGTCTTGATGCGTGTATGAGGGCAACAATTTGAATTCTTCCTCCTCTTGAAGCGATGCATCTCGTTTCTTCATGTTGCGCTTGTAGGCAGCATTCACATTTGCATTTTCTTGGACAGCACCAATCTTACGGAATTTTCCTGCGCGGTGTGCCAGCAGTTGTTCTGGCGGCAACTTGAGGAGCTCCTGCAATGTTGTGAATGAGGTAAGCCCACAAAAGATACCAAACACTTCAGAAGATTTTGAGCAACAATCCAAGTGTTTACATGATCAGAACACAAGGCCTAGTTACCTGCATGTGCCGCATTATAGCCTCCTTGATGTTGTTTGATGCACTGACAGGGTCTACATGTGCACCGCCAATGGGCTCCTGCCAAAACGAGACAGTTAATCCCTGTTAGCTCGAGGTCAAGGCAACAATGTATCAAAGTATCTGGGATATGGTTATTATTCTCAGCGAGAGCTCAAAATTTTGAAGGTGTTTCTTTGCAATCCTGGTATGGTAACTTTGAAGGCTGTAGGACTGTCCACCCTCAAAACACCATGATTTCATTAAAATCGCAACAAAATCAAAAGGGCAGAGGCATACAAAATACAAGACCATGTTTTGTTCTCAAAGGACAAATGAGGTGCTCATAACCAAATGTTCAATTATGAAGGCTGCCACTAGAAGGCAAAGCAGCAAGAAGCTCCAAATGAGGAGCCTCGATATTCAAGTGCATTGGTAGTAGAGAATGGAAAGACCGCACATATATAGATAAAAGCTTACCGGAATAACTTCATCGACTACATTCAATTTCACAAGTTCATGAGCAGTGATCTTCAATGCCTCTGTTGCCTGAGCACAAGAAGGTTAAGAGTTTAGAATGAACTGCTATGGATGGGGTACCATGTTTTCACTTCAAGATGACTACACCAAGGAATCAGTTGCTTGCCTGTGGTGCCGCAGCAGCATCTTTCCACAAGATAGCTGCACATGCCTCCGGACTGCATTACAACTGTGCCGCATTAGCAGTCATGCTACACACCCCACTTCAAAACATACACAGGTCTTATGCAACAACCACTTTCAGCAACTAAACACATATTAGAGTGGAAAATAAAACTGGAACCATCAGGACGAACCTAGCAACATAATATACAGCATTTTCCAGTATAAGCATTTTATTGCAGCAGCCTATGGCAAGAGCTCCCCCAGAACCACCCTCTCCAATGACTGTGGTAATGATTGGGACTTTTAGGCCAAACATCTCTCTCAGATTTCTAGCTATGGCTTCTCCCTGCAAAATATATACAACAATTACTGCTGTGTAATCAATCAGATTATGACACTAGGCAGAAACTAGAAAAAATCTTTTGATCCAAAACCATGCCTGTCCAAGCTCCTCTGCTTGTATTCCTGCATAAGCACCAGGAGTGTCTATGAAAGTAAGGATGGGAAAGCCATGTTGCTCTGCATGGAGAATCATCCTTAAAGCTTTTCGATACCTGAATACAGAACATCATGATGAGTAAAGGTGATCCAAAATAATACGAATTTCCATGTCAGATGCAATTGAAAACAACAGAGCATGCAAATTACACTCTCATTGCACAATACTCCAGTCATTACAACACCCCTCTCATTGCACAGTAGCAGTTCATGACATTGACACTCATTGCATAGTACTTAGTCACTAAAACAAGATTGGCAACCTCTATCCTATGCTTGTTTCTGCATTTGTTGACCATATTTTGGCTGTGACTGATCTTCCACATGTACCTTTATGGCATCATCGACTTGGGCATATGTCTTTGAAAGGAATGAAAATATTGGCCCCTTTGCAATATCTTCCACCCTTGGATTATTTTGTTCTTTATTCATGTGATCATTGTCTTCATGGCAGGCAAACTTGTAATTCACATAAACAATTTGAGTCTACACTTATAGGTGAGCCTTTGACTCTTGCATTCAGATGTTTGTGGCCCCATGCCCTATCAGTCCTTGGGTGGCACAAAGTATTTTATTACATTAATAGATGATTATTTGCATAAGGTTTGGGCTTATTTTATTAAGCAAAAATCAGATGTTTTGCCTGTGTTTTGAGTAAAATATTGTTCATACCCATTAGGTTGAGGCATTGCAAAGTTTCTGTAGATGTTCTCTTTAGTGTTTCGGCCTTTTTGGTGTCCAATAAACATGAAACTCATCCCATCAATTTTGCCAATACCCGTGATCAGTGCAGGGTCATCATATCCTCCTCTATCTCCATGAAGCTCAACCCACTGGTAAATTATGCAACCAAATCAAGAGCCTCAATCAGTAAAAAACTTTTAAAAATATCAACATTCAAGTATCTTATAAAACAAACCTTATCAGTAATATTGAGAATGTGATCTAGACAAGTCGGTCTGTTTGGATGTCGTGCCACACTCAGTCTTTGAACTGGTGTCAGATGGGTGTAGAGGTCTTTTCGAACCTGAAAGACAATCGGTTGTGGGTTGGGCTCAACAAAGCTAGTCATGCACACAAACTTTCACAAATAGCTGAATCCTGATAATACTTCTGTTGAAGTTCAGGGTAATACCTGATCATACTTCTCTTGGAGTTCACTAAGTTGTTCTGAGAAGTCCATGCCTGTATTCCTGGCAAGTTCACTGACCTGCATCAATTAGATCAACCTGCTTGAGATCAACAATTGATTGCCATCATGCAAGCAGTAGCCTGCTTCACAGTAAATGCTTTCTCATGATTCACTTTAAGCAAGTAAATATGTCCTTGGAAACCATCATTAAAGGTCTTTATCCATGTGAACTAACATCAAATGTCTTTTGATCGCTTACCACATTATTCATTTCATTGAGCTCATCCAGGCAACCAGCCTACTCATATAAAGGCGGAACCTCTTCAATCAAGTAAAATGGTTTTGTCTCGACCATTTTACAAAGGTTCTTCCACGTCTCTTGATAGCTGATTGCTTTGCTTACAGTTTCACTGACAACTGGCCAAGTTTTCAAATAAAGGTAGGTCTTCATGGAAGAAGACATTCACAATTACCGTGTGCAATCATCATAAAAGTTCTGTGATTCCCTATTGCTTTCCTCACAATTTCAAGCTCAGCCACAAGTAACCTTCTCAAAATATCTAAACCCTCTTGAATAAGTAATCCTGTTCATTTTGCCTTTCCGAGTTCATTTCTCAACATTTCTTGATTGCTACATCACAAATCGAAGAGCTAATTCAAAAAACTGCCCTAACTCTTTTGTACTAAGAAGTAGAACCCCCCTTCAAATCAGTTCTATGAAGGTCACAATCGAAGAGCTAATCCACAAAACTGCCCTAAATCTTTTGTGTCAAGACCTTTGACCAGAACTGGCCCTTCATGTCAATTCCGTGAAAGATATTGTCGAGCCGATCCAGAACAAGAAGGATATTTTGAATTTGTTGATTGAAGAATAATGAATGCACAGCAAGAGTCTCCCAATTACATGTTCAAGGAGTTGAGCTCGCTTTGATTTTTGATGTGGCTCTGGGGCCTCATAAATACAATATACTCTATGAATATGCTGGATTTCTGATTCTTTTGGGATTGTCTACCAGGAAACCGCAACTGCAACAACTAGAATACCACAAGAAAACAGCTTAGAAAAAACAATTGAATACCTCTCTGATTTTCTTTTCCAGATCAACCAAGGGAAGCTCAAAAGGCAGGGGTGCAGGTTTGGGCTTCTTCTCTAGAGGCTTGAAGCGCGAAAGGAAGGAGAGATACGACCCATTGAACCCGTCGAGGTTGATCTTCTGCGGCCATGGGTACTCCGTGTCCGGAGTCTTTCTGCCTTTCTTGAGCTTGGCCTTAACTGAGAGCATGAATATGCCCGTCTTAGTCTGGTTTGCATATGAGGTCTGCGCATCCTTCCGTGCAGACTTAGGCCACGGACCACATGCCTCCATGCCAGATGGCGCTATACCGTTGCGGGAGCTCTGTAATTGGGTAATTTTGTCTGAGATCCCTGATGGCATTCTGCATGTGGGGGGTGACGCTCCTGCACATTCCATGTGGTGAAAGGGGAGGTGGGCTCTTGGGCAATTGATGGTGGAATAGGAGAGGCGATTCGGAACAGATCGGGATCAACGAATTAATGCGAGGGATCAATGATGGGTAGCAAGATGAGGGAGGCAGCCTTGGCTATGGATATCGATATGGAAGTCACAAACATACACAGAGAGAGAGAGAGACAGAGACAGAGACAGAGAGAACTAAACTGGAGTCCGAATTGGAAATGGATGTTGTGGGTTTGTCCTACTTTGTTGGTTGTTGTGGTTTAGATGTAATTGCAGGGTTCTTGTGTGGGTTTTGTGTAGGCCTTCTTTCTGCATGTTTTCTTTAGTAGCTCGAGTTGGTGGACGCATGCAAAGGCCAGCCAACAAATACTTTGACAACAAAGCAACAACATATAACAACCACACACAATTGAAAATAAAAATGAGACGTGCATGTGCCCTTATGCTCCTGCCCATTTCAACAACATCTTGACCACCATGGACACCACCTCAGAAACTTGTCTTGTGTAAAAGTTGCCCATCAATTATTATCACAAGAAGGCTTTTTACAAATTTCCATGTGACAAAACGGGGTTGTATTCCCTTGTTTTTTCCTAGTGTTCAACATCACAAGCTTCGGCTTAGGAGGCACCCCACACCTAGCTAGGTTTGGCTAGGACCTACTATCATACCTATACATTTTTTTGTATAATGCCCTTACTTTTTTTGTAATGCCTTTTTTTAAAATAATACTTCTCACATTTTAAAATTTTGTCAACGTAATAGCAGTTCTGCATGATATAACCCATTGCAAGGTTTCGGTAATAGCAGTTCTGCATGATATAACCCATTGCAAGGTTTCGTAAGAAGTTAACATACAATGAGTGGATTGCTTCACAAACAATATGTGGGAGTATAGCCAATCTACCACATGATTCACTTCACTTGAAATATCTACCACATGATTCACTTCACTTGAAATAATCCCTTGTTCAAGCTCAAACCTTTTTTAAGTCATGCATGGAAATTGCAAAGCAATGCAAAAGTATGTTGAAAAAACTCACTAATCAATTTATATCATTATTTCACCATCATGTGTGTAATGCCATAATGTGTGAAAAGAAATTATACAAGTAATCTTATGAAAGGTATACAAAATCCAAATTGTGATCCATGCATTATCTTTGTACTCAAAAGTTCTGAGGTGTCTTTAAAAGATTAGGAGACTAGATGTTTAGTGCAGTAAAATTGTGTGGGCTTTTTTAAGTCAATGAAACTTCTAGGCTTCAAATATGGATACCAAGCTTAATGTAAGTCTACAAAACTTTGAATAAAATTTAAAAAGAGCAACAATTGTATCCTAATGTCAATCGGGACAACTATTAACACGATTAAAAGAGTAACAATTGTATATTGCCTACTCATAAGAGGATGAGGATTAGTAACTTACCTAATGAGTAAGCTAAGGTGATAAATAAAAATGGCTTGAAACCTAGTATCCATCTTGAGACATGGACACTAAGCTCAATACAAATCATGAGGAATTCGAATATCTATCCATAGCACTTATTTGAATTTACCAAAAAGTTTTAATCAACTAGATTAGAGAATTAAAATAGAACTACTTTTAGTTATTAAAATGTATTATAATTCAACTATACTAGTGAATCAAACTAGCACTAATTAAAATACTTATTTATATAATGTTAAATTTCCATGGTATTTATTTGGATTAATTACTTTCATTTAATATTTTGAATAGATCAAGTTAATAAAATAATTGCACATAAATGATTAATTATTGTAATTAATTAATAATTTTCAGTTGAAAATATATAAATTTTACACTTTGTGAATCGTTTAGTTCATAAGTTTCCTCACCTAACAAATATAGTGATAATCTCATGGCTCATTGTGGTGTTGATAAATACCATTTTATTGAATCCAATCATAGGGACCTATGCAAAGTTATACTAAATCATCATGATGTCAATATACCACTCAACCATTAAGCATAACAAGCTATGATAGGGTTTCAAAGTTAGCAAATATGTCTTACAAGTATATACAAGCACAATTCCCCCACAATTCAAATCTATCTCAACAAGTAGATTTATATTTGGTGTATATGGGATGCATGTTATAGCTTAAATGATTTAGCATTAGCATGTTATGTTATGGACTATTTGTACAATGTTGCACTTTGGATGTTGTAGCATCAATGGATGTTGCAACAAACATACTCATAAAGACATAATCAAAACATCCTTCAAACAAATAAATTTTTTATCATACTTTGGATGTTGCAAAAAAATAATTATTGTATCATACTTTGAATGTTGCAACAAGCATGCCTTATAAAGACATAATCAAAGTATGCTAAAATGATTGTATTAAAAGTATCTTATATTGCAATGCTTAAGTAGACTCATGATCAACAACCAACTCATCACCTATACAAAAATATCTTCTACAGTACTGACAAGAAAATATCCATTTTCAACATTGTATATAGAGATTTTTATTATTAACCAAGGAGGTTAATTTGGGGGAAGTATGTAGTAAATATTTGGTCTAATGTTTCTTCCATTACAACAATTGATATATACTGCTACATTTCCATTGTCTTCATTACAACTTACAATATGCTTTTGGATCCTTTTGGATTGAATAGTTTTCAACATATTGTGAAGATCTGTATATGTGTTTTAGGTCCTTGCTTCCTCCATGACCTAGGATAGTTGTATTTTTACTTGTATGACTATGCACAAATAGTCCAATTATGCCACCATCATGGATGATTGAAGTATTCACCTCAAAAGGCACGTTACCAATCATGAAAAGTTGACACATTGGAATATGGAATGATGGGTACAAAGAGTATCATCGTGCATTGCATATCTACTCAAAGACATGTAAACAAATGATTTGTATTTCTTATGTTTGCATGATATATAAAGTCAAATGTTAACAACTCATACCAACTATGCTACATAAAATATTTTACAACACTAAAATGAATTCCTCACTTGAACCTTGTCAAATCATAAAGCCTATACACCATGTGAAGTTGCCTTAGAAATATTTTAGTGGCATGTAGCTTAATTGTGGCACCTTTATATCACATTAGGGGAAATGTGAACTCTGAAAAGGATCTTTAGATCAAGACTTCATCACTTTCTTAGTTAGAAAATTTCAAGGTGAATCAATCCAAGAGGGAGCTATTGTGCACATTCTATCTAGTTTAGAAAAAAGACAAAAGTTGTTGCCAAGAGGCCTCGCATATACACAAGGGGATGTGCACATTAAATAATTGTTCATTGTGATTTCCATCAAAGGTATGAATTCCTTAAATGGTTTTCCTTGAGGCCTGGCACATTCTCAAGGACAAGCACCTTAAAGGATTCTCCCTTGGGCGATGAGTTGAGTGGCATGCATGCCCTTTCTAGTCATTTGATGCTCATAATTTTGTGCATGATTGATACCACTAGTGGGTCTTTTTGTAAAATGCACATTGATTATAGTAGAGGCATCTGCATAAAACCATTAGTGCCTTAAAAGGTTCTCCCTTAGTATATGTGTTGTCTAAGGGCTTGAAATGGTTCTCTTTCAATGCTAAGAGCGTTGTCAAGAAGATAAGTATCTTGAATTCCTCTCCTTTGGGCAATCAATTGATTGGGACAATCAATTGATGCTTGTTAGTATGTACATAGTTGATACCACTAGCAAATGATCCCACAAAATAGGTACCAACTTATTGATAAAGGGAGAAAAATTTAAGGCTCTCATCCCCTCGAGAATGTTCCCCAATATCAAAGTAGGATTGTTTAAGATAACAAGATCCACAAGGGAGAACCATTTAAGGCATTAATCCCTTTGACAATATGCACAAGGGAGAACCATTTAAGGCACTAATCCCCTTATATAGGTGCCTCCTTGGAACAAAGTGGTAAAACACCTCTCTAAGTATGGCCTAACTTTATGTGAGGACCATGGCTAGAATTAACCTCAATTTCATTTTAAAAAATCACTAACCTAACAAGAAAAATGTGATCCTTAGGCCTCTAGCTTATATGGCCTATTACTCAAAACTAAAGTGAAATACAAGTATTGATAGTGAGTCCTAAAGTGGAAGTACGAGCAGGAGCAAGAGCTATGGTGGAAGGAGCAGGAGCGAGCGAGAGAGAGAGAGAGAGAGAGAGAGAAATTCCAAATGTGGGAACTCCAATAGTCACAATGTGTGACCGGCCTTCCCTTTATTCAAATGTCACTTAAAGAATAAAGAATGAAGTGACAATGATGGGTGCCCGCTGCTTGCAATGTGCAGGCGGCGCAAGTACTATCAGTGTAGTAATACATGGGTAACTAGGTAGAGGCACCTTTACCCCCAACAACCTCCCACTTAAAGGCGAATCTGTCTCGGTGAGGAGGGAAAAAAGAAAAAAGTACAAGTGTACATAGGTACAATAGGATGAGGAAAGACGTTAGCTCATCCTACACCCATCATCTTTCTAAGAAGGAAGGCGAAACGCTCCACTAAGAGACTTTTTATGAGCAAGTCTACAAGATTTTGGTCAATCAAGATCTTAACAAGATCAACAGTCCTATCCTCAACGATCTCACGAATGAAGTGATACCGCACCTCAATGTATTTTGTCTTCGCATGGAAGACCGGATTCTTGGCTAACTGGATGGCACTCAGAGAATTCAAATGTAGTGTAGGGATAGAATTTTTCATACCAAGGTCAGTAGCCAAACAACATAACTAGATGGCCTCCTTACAAGCCTCAATGGCTGCAACATACTCTACCTCTATAGTAGTAGTGGAGAGGGCCATGCATTTCTGCACCCTGGTTGGACATCCATGAAACAACACCTCCAGCAAAAGTGAATACATAGCTAGAAGTGGACTTCCTATTGTCTGCATGTCCTGCATAGTCAAAGTCATTGTACCCCCCACGACTCCTGTATCCTGGTTGCCATAACAAACCCACATATTAGCAGTGCCCTTCAGGTACCTCATGATACCTTTCATGGCATCCCAATGCCTCTTACCATGTGTAGCTATATAACATGCCACAATACCAACTGCAAAAGCAATATTTGGGTGGGTGACTATCATGGCATACATAAGACTGCCCACTATAGATGCATAGGGAATCTTGGCCATCTCGTCCTTCTACTCATTTGTTTGTGGACAATTGGCCTATGATACCTTCACATAAGAAGGCAATGGACAGCCAATAGGCTTTATAGCCTGCATACATAAGTGCTTAAGAATTTTATGGATATACTCCTTCTATTATAGATAAGGTAGTCCCTAAGACCTGTCACACATAATGCGCATACCAAGTATATCAGAGGCATGTCCTAGATCTTTCATCTCAATGCTATTTTTGAGCTGAGTCTTAAGAGCATCTAGCTCATCATGAGCTTTCGCTGCCACAAAATCATGTCATCCACATAGTACTAAAATAAATAATGAACCATCACGGGATTTCTTCATGTATAAGCACATATCCATAGCACTATGACTATAGCCATGTGACTGCATAAAAGCATCGAACTTGCGATACCATTCCCTACGTGCCTTCTTTAGACCATAAAGACTCTTCCTCATTATGTACACTAGGTATTCCTTACCAGGCTTTGCAAAACCGGCCTTAGGTTGCTCCATGTATATCTCATCATGCAAGTCCCCATATAAGAAAGGCATCTTGACATCTAATTGATAAAGATCCAAGTCAAGCTGGGCAACCAAAGCTAGGAGTAAGCACAAGGTAGTCATCTTGACCACAGGGGAAAATACTTCATCAAAGTCAGCATCATGTTCTTGCTTAAAACCCTTAGCAACCAATCTAGCCTTGTATGCTGGCTTGGGGTGGCTAGGGGTACTTTTCAACTTGTACACCCACTTGCAAGGCAAAGCCTTCTTGCCACTAGGCAAGTAAACTAGGCCCCACGTATGATTCTTATGCAATGAGTCAATCTCATATTGCATTGCCCTCTCCCAGGAGTGACAGTCACCCTTGTGCATAGCCTATTCATAGATGAGAGGCTCTCTTGCATCTGTAACCAAGACATAATCCATGGAGGGTGTATAACGTTCAGGAGGTCATCTATTTCTAGTAGAATGCCTCAAGGTAGGGGTTGTGCTGCGTGTCCAACATCTTGTCTAACATCTTGGTCATGAGCATTGGCTGCTACTACAGGCTGCCTAGCTAGCTATGTGGGAGCAGGAGGCTCCTCCTGAAAGATAACCTTGCATATCTCAACCACTTTCTCATGCTGCCTATGCATCGTGTCTTCATGGAATACTACATCATGGGACCGTGGATGACTTTTCTTGCCCACAGATCCCAAAGATGGTAACCTATCTCACTTGCATCTCCATAGCCAAGGGAAATGCATTTCACACTTTTTGGATCCAGCTTATTGTGTTGGTCCTTGGCCACATGGCAAAAGGCCTCATGTCTAACGACCAAAAATGAGCATATGAGGGAGGCTTTCCTATCCATACCTCCTCTGCAACCTAGAAGTCAATACCATTGCAAGGTGACCTATTAATTAGATGCTTTTTATGGTAAGCCTGGCTGGCTAAGCATATTGCAGACCCTCTCCTGGATAGTCCTATTCATGCACTCAACCATACCATTCTGGGGAGGGATGTAAGGGGTGGTCAATTGACACTTAATATCCCGCTCATCGCAAAATTTCTCAAAGACACGTGAGATGTACTCACTCCCATTCTCTGTCCTTAGGAATTTTAGCCTATGCCCAGACTGATTCTCTATGAGAGCAAGCCAAAGCTGAAAGATGGCCAAGACATCAATTTATGTTGTATGGGATAAGCCCAAACCTTACATGAATAATCATCAATAAATGTGACAAAGTACTTTGCACCCCCTAATGACTGACAGGGCATGGGTCCATATACATCTAAATTTGCACAAGAGTCAAAGGCTCACCCATGGGTGGAATACCAAACTTTTTATGCGAATTCCTAGTCTACCTACCATATAAACAATGATCACACAACTCAAAATGCGAGTAGTCAAAAGAAGGTGGAAGATACTGCAAAGCACTAAGAATTTTCATTCCCTTAAACAACATATGCCCAAGACAAGCATGCTAGAGAGATATATGTGGGAAAGAACCCACTGACAAAACATGGTCAATAGTACCAAATACAACCAAGGGGTAGAGGCTGTCAGACACCTCTTGTAAGAACAAGTCTGCCATGAGTTATCTTCCATGTAGAATCACCAAAGTGCACCATCAAGCTACCTAGCAGACATAAGACTTTTAGTCAGTGCGAGTACATGACGTACATTACGTAGAAAAGTGCTACCAGAGGGAAACTATAGAGTGGCATCACCAATTCCAACAATAGCAAGAGAGCGATCGTCACCTAAGCACACAAACAGAACCAGATGCATTACAATAGGTATGAAATCACTCATGGTAGAGGGTTACATGAAAAGACGCACCCGAATCCAAGAGCCAACACTATACATGCATAAACTGAGCCTTGGTCAGTTGAGAGGCATCACATGAAGAGGCTACTAATATATAGTCACCATCATACTCCTCATGATGCATGACATTTATCGCCTGAATCTTTACATTCGACTTTGCAGGTATAACACTACGATCATGGGATTTCTCCTCACTTTCTCTTTCCCCTTTTCTTTTCACTTGTCATCATGCATCTTATGGCATTATGGCCGTATGTGTCCTACTTTCCCACACAATGGCATGTAACATCAGACTTACATCCACGGGACTTGCTACATCCATGTGACTTAGACTAGGACTTCTAAAAGTCCTTCCCATGACAATCATTATCTTTCTTGCCACTTCTACCACCTCTAATGGATAAATCATGTGAGCTACGAGAAGCATCATTGTTTTTCCTATTAATTTCTTTAGTCAAAAGAGCACTCTCTACATCTTTCAATTTCAGCCCATCAAGTTTGTTGATAGAGATCGCAATGTGAAATACATCCCAAGACTCAGGTAAAGTGCCAAGCAAAAAAAAAGGATGTAGATTATCGTGAAACTCAACCAAAACCTCTGCCAAAACAAGCTGAAAATAAGAGAAATTGCTAAAATGACCAATTGTCCACCAAATATGACCAAAAGGGTGTCAAACATTAATGATTTCCCTCAATAAAGGCTCGCATTCTGCAATTTACACTTACTATAATGAATCATAGTAGTAGGTAAAAGAAGCCAAAAGTGGAGCTATCACTAATACATGACCGACCGCAACTTCCAAGAAGAAAATACATCTAACAGTGAGTGAAAAAGAGAAATGGGCACCAAGAACTATCAACCAAGTAGGGTGTCAAACAAGATACATCTCATTGACATAAAAGTCATGCATGTAACAAGTCTCAAGGTAATAAAAGAGACCAAGCACAAGCACTACTAATAGAGCAATGTAAGTAAAGCTCAATATGGAGCCATTCAAGGTGCATACATATCTGACAACACCATGAAAGAGATAGATGACTGCCCAAGAGTAGGGTCACATCAGCCCACTAAGCATGAACTGCATACATGAAGCAGAGCGAGAGCAAATACATGTCAATGTCCCACGATCTCAAGCTCAACTACAAAGTCAAAGCTCTATGTACATCCAAATAGACCAAAATCTCCCAGTAGAAGGAAAGTCAAATGTAGACAAACCAAGCACTACTCAAATATATCAAGTACATATCATTAGACATTCGACATCTAAGTAGGATACATCCGAAACATAAATCCCAAAGTAGCTCAAGCCCGTAAAGCATAAAGCACTGAAGCTTCCACAGTCGAGTAGCTAGCAACCAAATAGAATGTCCAAGATCTCCAAAATGCTCAAATGTAATCACAAATGAGGCCCCAAATGTCGATCAGACATAGACATTCCAAGTAGCATCCATTTTTGACATAAGCATTAAAGCATGAAACCTAGATGTCAAGCATAAACAATAGGCATAAACTGTCAGAAAGAATGCCAAATGTAGTCCAATGCCACTTAGTGTAGAACAAAACAAAGCTCAATCACTGCTCCTAAGGATTCTAGAACCAAAAAAAAACATTTTTCAACCTCCATATACATTTGTATGGTCAAATGAATCATCCATGGAGCACCCATAATAAGCAATAGGTAGAGAATACGCTTGTATGGTCAAATGAATCATCCGTGGAGCACCATATACATTTTTCAACCTCCATATACATTTGTATGGTCAAATGAATCATCCGTGAAGCACCCATGATAAGCAATAGGTAGAGAATACACTGACCAAATAGGCTTCAGCCATGGTTATTACAGCAGTAAATTCACTGTCAAAACTGAGTAAATCAGTCCTCAAATCAAGCTCAAAGCCACCTCAAATTATGGGCATGTGATGTACTATGTATTAGCATCAATGGTACACATCAGTTTGCATATAGAACACATGAATCATAGCTAGGATCAATAGGCATATAAAATCCCTATTAAAGAGGTTCAACCCTACTATATACAGTAGTGAATATACTATCAAACCAAGCTATTTTAGTACCAAAATCAGCTCCAAATCCAATCCATAACATGGGCATAGCGTTCTCGTACATGTAGACATCACTCTAGCATAATTGGGCATCATAAGACCAACAAAGCTGACCATAGAAGCATCAAACAGGGTGCTACCCTATTTTATGACAGTCTGTGAACTGTTATAATAGTCGAAAACTAAATCTTAATGCTCAAATTGAATGCCAAGAGTGGAATGATCAATAACAAGTATCAAAACCAAGTGTATAAGTGCTTGTATAGTTGCCCAATGAAGAAGATACGATGTAGGAGATGAAAAACGTGAGTTACTGCTAAAAAAGGACATGTTCCATGTAACGTGATGCTGCATCAACAGGGTGAGGGCTATGGGGGACTACTCCAACTTGCTTGAGAAGGCTCAAAGAGTACCCAAGAAGAATGCAACTGATAGGAAGCTCAAATGGAGTGGCTATGGGCTGCCAACAAAGAGATGACTACTGTCGGTATTCGAATGGAAGCTAACGCACCAAGCTCAAGCTTGTGAAGAAGAAGGCTCTGATACGAGTTGAAGGGAGGTGAACCCTGAAGTGGAAGCATGAGCGAGAGGAAGAGCTATGGTGGAAGGAGCAGGAGAGAGAGAGAGAGAGAGAGAGTCCAAATGTGGAAAATCCAACAGTCACAATGTGTAACCACCGACCTTCCCTTTATTCAAATGTCATTGAAAGAATAAAGAATGAAGTGAAAGTAATGGGCACCAAGCTCAAGCTCACAAAGAAGAAGGCTCTGATATGAGTTGAAGGGAGGTGAGCCCTAAAGTGGAAGCAAGAGCAGGAGTAAGAGCCATGGTGGAAGGAGCAAGAGCGAGAGAGAGAGAGAGAGAGAGAGAGAGAGAGAGAGAGAGAGAGAGAGAGAGAGAGAGAGAGAGAGAGAGAGAGAGACTCCAAATGTGGGAACTCCAACTATCACAATGTGTGACCGGCCTTCTTTTTATTCAAATGTCACTAAAAGAATAAAGAATGAAGTGACAGAGATGGGCACCTACTGCCTACAGTGTGTGAGCGCGGGTACTGTCAGTGTAGTAATACACAAGCGGCTAGGGGGAAAGGCGCCTTTATCCCCAACAATAGTCATGTTTGTTTATGTTTATTCTTATTTAAACATGTTTCACGTTTTTGGCTTTTCAAATCAAAACAACCATTACTCCATGGGAAATTAGCTATTTTCATACCATCATAGCATGCAATCATAGAATGAAGGGATAACTAGGTTTTGTGCCCTAAGAAAAGTGGGATCTTGGGAAGGCCTTAAGTGATCGGAAGTATCAGCATATAGAATCCCATGGTCATTTGAGATCCATAGTGAGGATAGCTTGTGGTTTGGTCCTCAAAGGGAAGTTGGATGGATCTCTTTTATGCAAGGAAAATATAGTTTGTGTGAATGGGGTCCAAGAGACCTTAAGTCTAAGTTCTTGGGAATGGGGCCTAAGCTTTTTAAGGCTTGACATACATACATACATACATACATACATACATACATAGACACATGCACCATGCACACATCAACACACACACAAACACACACATCCAAACAACTCAACGTGGATAATCTAGTATTTTAATCTTTTGTGGATTGATAGGGTGACAAGCTTGCTTTCATAGTGTCATTTCATGCAATTCAATGTCTTTGTATAATCTTGACTAGCTATGGTAAGGGAAGAAAGTAGGTTCTTTAAAGTAGGGGGTGAGGGAGGGGTGAGTATAGCCTATTTAAGGTGGAAATAGGTCTGGAGTGGAGGGGAGTGTAATGGCATGGATCATTGTTGCTTAGGTGGAGATCGTGATGTGGTGCCAGGAGGTGGGAGCTAAGTACAATAGGTGAAGAAGCTAGAGAAAGTGGAAGGAGTGGTGGCCATGGAGATTTTTAAGGATGAAAGCATGAGAAAGAGATGGAATTTCCATATCCATATGGTGTAGTGGTGGCATGCGGAGTTAGTGGGTGAGTTTGTAGAGCCAAGGCAACAATGGCAAACATTGTTTGTGGAGTCGGCAAGGAGGTTGAGTATTGGTGAAGGGTACAGAAGAGTAAGAAGATGTTGAAGCTGATTGATGCGAGAAAAGGACGATGAGACCAAGAAGGTTGCTACAACTTGTACCAAAGTCCTAAAAATTTTGTGGGAGTGTATGTGGGTGTAGAGATAGCTTGTGGATTTGTGGTGATCTTTGTGAGTTCCATAAGGCTTTGGAGTTTAGGTCTCCCCATCGAATTGTGAGAGCCTCTACTTGCCCACTACTCTAGTAGGTGCAGAGGATTGTGATGTTGATGTTACTAATTTGTGAGCCATGGGTTAATTGTGTGATCTATTTGAGTGAAGACTACAAGTATGAAGAAGCTACCATATCTAAAGAGGAGAGTTTCTTTTTCTTTACGAGACCTAAGGTGATGCCTATACTTAGAAGTTTCCTTCTAAGAGTTACTCACATCAAATTCATCTTTCATTGAGTCATATTGCATACACGCCCCTATGCATAGTCTTTCACCACTACTTTGAGTCATATTAAGGTTATATTTTCCATTCTACAAGATCACTCAATCCATTGAGTTGCAAACTCAACTATAGTGCATGTTACATATTTGGGTTTGGAATTGTTTGTTTATCATAGTTCCCTTGATATAGTTTTCTCTTTCCTTGTGTGAAACATCCCTCATCCCCTATGTTGCCATGCAATTAGCCAAATGCCCACATTAGACCTCCCATCAGGGTCTTTAGAAATGCATACATCCAAGCTAAAGATTTGCAAACATATTATTACATTAAAAGAATTTATATATTTGATTTAACTTGTTCCAACCTCACCTTAAGAGATCCATTCAAATGAGGGGGTTCTCCAAAGCACCACAAAAATGAGATTGTTAATACTACTAGAAGTTGATTCCTATAGTTTGCTAGATGGTGCATTTTCAATGAATCTTTCTAATGTCTCTATGTCATTATAGCCTTGATTATCTTATGTATAAGAAGGTATTTCTCATGATTTTTTTATTGATATTTTATTTGCAATAGTTGCGAGCCTTTTCTTGGCAATGAAGGTTGATTTGTTCAGCCTCTAAAATCACAATCAATATTATTGTGTGAAACCTTTGAGTTCTTAAACTTTTTATTCTAGATCTTTGGTTTCATTGTTAGACAAGTCATCAACAAGACAATGTTGAATTCAAGGCCTTAATGATTGGTAAAATAACTCTTAGTTTAATAGATCGAAACATGTCCTTTACCTCAAACTCAAGGCCTTCATGATTGGTAATCCTCCTAAGAGAACTCTTAGTTCAATACATAGAAACATGTCCTTTACAAACTCAAGTTAATCCTTTATGATATAAAGTGTTACAAAAAATTGTGTCACTATACCATTTTTCACCACTTTTTAGTAGCATAAAACTAATTTTCAATGTTGCAATACAAATTTTAGATAGTGTAGCACCATTAATTGTTAAATTGAATGTTGCAAAATCAAGAGCAAGTTTTAGGCTTTAAAGTTGAGAGTAAGTTTTACAAAGATGTGGCCTAGTGAATATTGTATACCATTTTAACATGGTGATACACCACTTTAAAGTATTGTTGTATCACTTTGAAGTGGTAAAATAGGACAACAAAACTTCATTAAGATAAACAAGTCAAATGATGTTTTTAATCTTGAAAACTCGCATTGTTCTCCATTGTATATCGTCTCATGATTTTAAAAACACAAATTTGATTTACAATTCAAAGGGCATGCTATTGTATATAGCCTCATGATCTTCCTTGGATAATTCAAACACTTTGGCCATGCAATCAATCAATTAGAAGTTCCATAGAGAATTTTATTACGCTTATGAAGTGGGAATATATGAAATTTACTAGCTTATTATTCCGCAGCTTATACAAGTTTTCTTGTAGAGTTTCATACCAATTATCTATCACCATAAAAGTCGAAGACTCTACCTTGTTGCCCCATGTATCGATTTGCTTCCTAGTTGCAAGGTTCTTAGTATAGAATTAGTAGCCTTCTCATGATTCTTTTAAAAAGGGACAATAAAATTGTCACCATATGAGAAAGGATCTCTCAAGAAATCTCAATGAGCTACCTAGATGGCACCTTGGACCTGTTGTCTAAGTCTCCACCTTCTTAAGAATCCTCAAGAAGGTGGAGGCTCCAAAGTGTAGTATAATCACATCTCTTCATGTTATTTGTTCTTTCACCTTCTCCAATAGCTACTTTTGTAAGGAAAACAAAATCATAACAGCTACTTTATTTGAGAAACATAACTCTTGATCTTAAAATAACCATTCACATAGTGCATTGTTCTTGAGTCCTTCAATTGTTTGCAATCCCATTGTTGGGATCCCTGCACATCATTAAGCTTGGCCTCCTAAAAGACCTTTCTAACTTCCATGTTTTGTTGTTATACATAGTAGTTACTCTTATATTAAGGTTCATTCTCAAGAAAGCAACAAAACATAAGTTAAGTACGCTATTCTTCATTACTTATTTATGAGCTATAGCCCTTTCGATGAGTGTCCCAACCTCATCAGATTCTTCCTTCCCAAGTTCTACGGAAAAAAATAATAAGTTACTTCCACATTAGTAAGACCCCAATATCTAGCAACAAAGTAAAAATATCACTTTCCTTTAAATTGTAAAGTGCACCATGTGACCAAACCTAGTGTTTGTAAAGCTAAGCCCTTGATCTCTTAGCCATTGAGCATATAAGAGAAAAGCATGTAGTACAACTAAAGTGTCATATTATTTGTCATCTCGGACAAAAAAGCACATGGTCTTCTTTATTGCACCAATGTGATGCAAAAGTAAGTAATCAATACAAAAATAGTCACATGGTTAGTATACCAATTCATTGACTAGATCCCATTTTGCTCCTTAAAAGAGTAGTTCTTAAAGGGCAATATCTAATATCTTTTGTTACCATTCATAGATTTATCTTCTCAATATTGTGGATATGATAGAATTGATATATTTACATCTCGTGTAGACCTTGGATGGCAAAACCTTTAGATTTACATATTTTGTCTAGATGAGAGAAGTGGTGAATAATAACTCACTTTATAATGATTATTTATCACATGGTTATTCTTATATTATCTTTCATGGAGTATTGAATCTCAAAACTCACTTGGAGAAGAAGAGTAAGAATCACACATGATCATACTATTTGGACAGCTTTGAGAAGTATATGATGCAACTCTCTTAAGAATATTCAAGCCATATGACACTCAACAAACAAGTTATCACTTCTCTTGCTTATACTAATAAATTTCAACATATTTTCTATATTCATTCTTTTTAAAATGATACGAATAATATATAAAGTAAATGAATTGTATATATTAGAGTATGTTAAATTCAATAGAGTCTTCACTTTGTGATTCTTAAGAACAAGTTATTATTTATAAATGCTAAGTATTATGATTAAATACTTTGAGTAAACAAATTGCTTCATGAGCTTTATTTTGCAATCAGATAGTATGAAATCTACATTATAAGGTGGTATATTTAGTTATGCATGTATAAACATTCTTTATTATATTTTAAAAATATATTATTTTATATATTGTGAAAATTGAAATAATATTATTGACAAATAATGTAGTTGGTATTGAGTATGGACTAAACGAGAGAAGATGCATGTAACTATGAGAGAGAGAGAGAGAGAGAGAGAGAGAGAGGAGGAAAACTCAATTTGATTTTGAGTTTGCAAGTGATGTCTTTTACAAAGATTTCTATTCTCTTACTTAAAATATCAATGTTATTTCATTTTATAAATATAAACATAATACATATTTGATGGAGATATGTGAAACATTGGTATTTTAGATGTGTTGATTCATATTCTATGATATCCTCTTATAAGCAAATATTATGATGGATACTATGTGAACATATGGATGAGAATCTTTATCCTATGATATGGGATATATATGAGATATTATATTATCGACAATGATATTTGAATATTTCTTTTGAGAGATCTTAAGATTATTGAGCCGCTTTGGAGGGGAAATCATATAAGTGTCTTGCAAAATATGCAACTTTGAATGAGAATGAGAAGAAAAATCTAAATTTTTAAAAAAAATACGACCATTATCATTTCTAACTAGACATGCTTAGATATAATCTCCAAGTGAGAGTGAGATTAATTTAAACCAATTATGGTTGGACTCAACTCTATTGTGAAAGAATATTCTTTAAGAAACAAAAAGGATTGACTTGAAGATTTTGATGATCACTTTATGAAGACTATATGTGAAGAATCATGAAGAAGATATCTAGCTACCCAGAAGACCCTTTATGGAGACTTTATGAAGATGATGCAAACTATTAGAAATTAAAGTCTTTGTGGATAAATTGTAACAAAGACTCTTGATTTGAAGACTCTACTCTTATGTGTGTGTGTGTGTGTGTGTCTATATATATATATATATATATATATATATATATGGATTTGAATATAAATATCCATGCAAGTGACACTCAAGATCTACAATCACATTCAGGATACGACGACAAACATGGGGCAATGCAAAAGAAAGCCTAATTTTGCAATTCTACCTGTGTTGCCTTGTTGTACCAGACCTATTCCGGTTGATTTGAGTACCCGTACATCCATATTCTGAGTTCATAGCAGCAAGTTATGACAAAATAAGTCGAAGATGCATCAAGACAATTCAGACTACATAGATGCAAGGAGTTCCTATCCTTACTTTGTTTCTTTTTTAGTTATGTATGATTATTTATCCTATGATTATTGAGTTTGATTTCATAAGTACTTGCTAATGTTGCTCAGGCTCTTCTCTTCCATAGAATTGAATTTTACTAGTGAAGGCCAAAGCTTTTACTCCATATGTGTTTACTTGCTCTTTAAGAAAAATCATTTATACTTATATAATACAGCAATACATGTAGTGATCCCTTGATTTTTGGATAAATAATGATTTCAAAGACTCAAAACAACATTGAGAAACATGGATATCTATATAGTTTGTCTTGAATCTAATATAGAGTTCAACTTGCAATATACCAATCTAGTACTTCTAGCAATAAAATTAGTAACATTCAATTCTAGATTACCAACTAAAAAAAGTGAGTGCTTCTAAGAACTATATTCATTAAAAAAAAATTTACATGTAAACTAACATAGTATAAAAGGTAAGAAGAGACTACTAAAACTGTTGCAATACCAATATCAAAAGTAGTTCAACACCATAGCACATGTAACACTTCCAAAAGTTCGAGAAATGATAGGAGACGCCCTGAATAAGTGCTATAGTACCACTGTCGAGTGGTTCAATGGAGCCCCAAGAGGAACACCAAGGAAAAGGGAATTCTCTTGCAAGAAAATCTATCTTGTAACATCAACAAGCTTTTATTTCATTCTTTTGATCAGCAAAACAAAGAAAATAACAATTCTTCACGCAGCATCATAGTATATATCTCCCACGGATTTGATAGAATCAACCATATTCTCCAACATCTTCACAAAATCCATCAATAGAACAAAGAAAGCAAAGGAATACACCATCTTTGAATGGAAATACATCACATAGTATTCATCTTCAATATCTTCATAGTTCTCTCTCTCAATCTCTCATATACAATTACACTGTTTTGATAGATTTGACTATCTCTGACTCTCTCTCTCTCTCTCTCTCTCTCCATCAATAGTACATCATATCCTCACTACAATAACTCAATAATAACCCTCAATAATCCTTCTTAGGTCGTGGATGCACCTCCCAAGAGGTATGTCTGATATGAAGAGGCACCAGAGCCACTACAGTGTCTTTTCATAGCTCACCACTGTCACTTCACTCCAGTCTTTACTTGAGTCTTCAGCAGCTACTTCTTTGACTTCTTTTATCTCTTTTGAACTTAGATCCATCCTTTCCAAAGGTTAGAAAACTTTTCCAAGCTACACTCTCATCCAACAGAACACATACAGAGGCATACAGAAGGTCTATAGAGGCTCACAGAAGCTCAACAAAGAGTTACATAAGGTCAACAGAAAGCATCAAAACCACATAACTCATACCAAAACCATTCCAAATCATCAAAAATCACTCAATAAGCTTTCAAACAATCTCAAACCCTATCAATCAATACTCCATCCTTCCATACAGAGAGAAAACAGAACAAAACAGAAGCTCAACAGAAGCTATCAGGACCAAACAGAACATATTAGAACATCAACAGAACTTCACATCTCTACTAATAAACATCATGAGCTTAATAAAACCATTCCAACCTATCAAAACACTCTCAAACCACTTCCAAACCAATCAATCATCTCATAAAATCAACCATTCAGCTCTCAAAAACAGCAAAAATCAGCCAAAAAATAGGTCATTTCAACACTCAACATATCCCCACACTTAATAAGGAAGCGTCCTCGTGGCCCAGGAAAAAGGGAATACAAGTTCATTCAAGAGCTCAACTTTGATCTTCAATAAATCTTCAAAAACAGTCCATCCAACCACGGCCCTAACTTATAACCTATATCTGATATAAAGAATACAACGAAAGGAAAACCCTTTATACATTAACACTTCTTATCAAACTGAAAATCACAACAAAGTTGTAAAGGATATAAGAGGTTTCTTCTTTTGCATCAGCATCTTCAACTATCCAACCAGCAACACCATCACCGCAATTCTCCAAAAATGTAGCTCGCACGAAAGCAAATCGAATAGGCAACCACCACGATCTTATCACATAAATGAACCCACAACACAAACACTACACACAACACAACCATCTGAATGATTCCTCCAAAAAGAGAGAAATATCATTAAAAATCATCCACAATACATTGCAAAGGTATCAATGGAGATGATCCCTTTTGAAGGCTTGGTGATTTCAGAAACGATCCATGGACAAGGATTCATCTACAAATGTCTTGGGAGGATTCTGAAAGAATTGAAGGCAGCACATCCTTTCCAATAAGATAAGGTATCTGCTAGGCAAATAGAGGGCATGAAAGTACAAGACATCCAATTGCTGGGAATCAATGCTCACATTGACATTCATGCACAACTTTGGAATAGATTTTGAATCATTATGGGAATGCCTATGCATATACGCTAGGTACCAAGTAAAATGAGCAGTTAAGCGCACAGAAGGATCTGCAGACTGAGAATATTGCTGAGCAAAATGCAGATAATTTTGATAAGCCTGACTAGCACTTATCCATTCTCCTGGGATCAATGGCCAATTGATTTGAGGTCCAGTAAGGGAATCATTTGAACTCCAGCCTCTTCTTCGAAGAATCTTCTGATCAAAACCTTGATACCCACTAACCAACTGAGGAGGATTAGGAATAGAAGTGTTAGGAGACGGAAGAGGGACTAATGAAAGAGGATGAAGCGATGGATAGGCAAAATCATAAAATGAAGAATGGATTAAAGATGGATTTGCTGAAAATTGAGGAGATTCTGTTAAGAAAGGCGTTAAAAGATAAGCAGGAAAAGTTGATAGAATGTCAGGGGATGGGGAAGGACAAGGATTAGGAGGTAGAAAAACTCGATCTTCAATAAAATAACAATGGGTAAATATAGGAATTTGAGGAGATCCTTGAGGTTGGAAAAGAAGGGGTAAAATGACCTTTGGGTTAGATTGAAAAAGGGAAATATAAGCATTATACCTATGAGCCATTTGTTGATAATGAGTTAGGCATGGTAAGGATGGACCTAAAGCTGATCTATGATGATAGGCTTCAAAGAAAGAAGTATCAAATGGGGGTTGGTTGGAGAGAAAGGCTCTAAAGATCCACCCTCAGTTGGTTAATGTTTTGGGCATGAGCTGAAGCTTTGACCTGACGGTGATTCAAAATGACAACATCAACCATAGTGTGCCATGAAAACTCAAGACACTCAGCCATCTTTGAAGAATATCCCTGGAACATCTCATCAATCCTCAACTCCAAATGTCGGACATACAAAGAAGCTTGCAATACCACATCTCCGACATACCAAGCCAGATCTTCATCATTTCTATCAGCAAATCAGATGACCAGGCCCCACTTCATCCATCCTCTGGAATAGGTAAATCCATCATGGAAAGTTTTATATAGAAGGCCAACTTCTATTGTTGATAATGGACAAAAAATGAATGATTTGGTGGAACATATTCTTGATACTGCTCAAAAGAAGACCATAATAAATCCATGCGAGATTGCAATCTTTCCACCTTAGCCTGAAATAAGGGACATAATGTAGCCTGTCTCTGAAGAGCTGCCAAGTCTGCAAGGGATAAAAGAGAAACTGGTTGCACAGGACTCTGTGTATTAGACCGAGACTGAGCCAACTGATCTTTGAGTTGTTGGATTTGAGCATTGCTCTGGTCTAAGATAGTTGTGGTGGATTTAAACTGCTCTGCTTGGGCAGCTATCACCTCCTTCATCTCTTGACTCTCCTTCTGTAACTTATCCCTCTCCTCTATTACAGCAACCACTTGAGACCTAGCTTCTGCCAACTCAGCTTTCAACTTAGAGATTTCAGTTTTCTGAATATTCATGAGCTTACTCTGCTGCTCCATTTGCGTACAAAGGTCAGAGAATTTCTCCTGAGCAGAGGCTAACTCAGTATTGGTCTTATTCAGTTCCTCCTTAGACTGCTGAACTTCATCATAAAATGAAGAATATAATTGTTGGATACATGCAGTCATCGAAAGTTCAATAGAACTCTGGATATCCTTGCACAGGAACGGAATAGCATCTCCTGTTACCAGGCGGTGAACAGAAGGAATAGTAAGTTCTAGCATCCCGTCTCTATGGGCTCTGAAAAGATTTGGCGTCTGAAGGAATGCAGGCAAGGTGCTGCAAGACTGGGCAGGAACTGTCACTGGAACTGGAGGAGGAGGAATAGGCACTGACTCAGCCACCCTCTTGATGCGTTTTCTCTGAATGACAAGGGGAGGAGGAGAATCATCATTCTCAATTATCACATCATCATCTTCATTATGAGGCGGAGGAGGAACTTCTAGAGGATCAATTGGAGGTAAAGGAACTTCCTTTGCAGGGGCAGCATGTAGTAAGAAGACATAGAGGAAGGACCCAAATGTAACATTAGTCACATTTCCTCAAGTAGCTCGGATAAAGTGGTGATCCATCTTGGAGAGGAGGTAGGTACTCCAATCAATAGTTATGCCTTTCAAAATCATTCGTGAAGCTGTAAACAACTCCTTGGAAAGATAATGAGATGGGGATTTTGCAGGCATGAACCTGTCCTGAAGGAATTGGCATAGTTGTTTCCATAGGGGATTGGAAATCATGGAGACACCGACTCCTGACGTGGTAATAACCTTCTTCGGATCAAGAACATCTTGAGTCTGCTTCTGCAACAGCTTTAAAATATCGTCATTGGCGAACAACTGTCTGGCAGCAGGGACAGGCTCCCCACGATATGGCAGACTAAGAGCCTTGCCTAGACTCTTTGGTGTCAAAAGAACAGTAGTGCCACGAACTGGACCAGACCTCTTACTGTAAGAGGTTAAAAACTCGTCACAAATGGTAGGATCATTTGGAACCAGTGGGAAAGAAAGGCTCACGAACTTGGACAAGCCCGCTTTAGCGACAACGTCCGAATCCAGTAACAAAGAATAATCATGTAAAGCTAAAGGAACATACTGGATCGGGGGAGGAGTACGAGAGGGCGCCATTCAGATGGTTACACACACATACCACAAACACAAACAAACAAAGAGAATGCCTGCAAAGAAACAGACGAAAACCAAGGATAAGATATCAACCAATGTGGTAAAACATGACTCGACCAACTATCCCCAAGCAAACCACAGCCTAGAAAAAAAATTCGACATGACCTCTACACATATGCGACCGAAAGCTTCATGCGATGCAACATACAAACACCCAAATCCCCGTATCAGGCAGTAAAGAAAAGAACTACACACCATACCCTTAACCGTAACACATGGACAAATCAGGCTACCAAAAAAACGGACATCAAGCTGGACCATAACTTAACCATTAGTGGCAACTAATAGATTTGTACACGCCCATCCCACGAAATGAGTTCATTAAAAAGAGGAAATAAGTGTAGTGAGAGGGAATTAATTTAATGAAGGGTTCATTTTAATAAATTATTAACAATGGGTGACATTTTTATTAAGTGATAAACCTTAATAAGAAAACGGCGGTTCCTTCTTAAAATTTTAATTACAAATTATTAGGTTGGAGCGGTACTTTAACGCAACCCGGACTTTGATACCAGACTGAGATCTCTAAATGCAACTGTAGAGCCATCCTGCGAGTTTCGTCCAAACATTCCAAGTGTAGGAGACGGCGTTGCAGTGAATCATCGTGCCCCAAGCGCTCTTTGATAGCCACTCACAAAGAGGGCAATTCCAGTTCAACAGGGAAAACAGCTTCTGTACCATACACCAGCTGGAAGGGTGTCTGTCCTATAGCTGCTTTATGGGAGGTTCTGTACGCCCAGAGGGCCTCTATAAGTCGATCATCCCAATCACGACGATGTGCGGCAATTGTTCTTGTCAGAATCGAGCAGAGGATGCAATTCGTGACTTCGACTTGGCCGTTGGCTCTGGGGTAATAAGGAGTGGACTTACGATGGCGGATCTTATACAGCTCTGTCAACTCTTCCATGACTTTATTAATGAAATGAGTGCCTCTGTCACTTACCAGCTCTAGGGGACTGCCAAAACGGGTGATAATATTCTCGTACATGAACAAGGCTATGATGTTACCATCATCCCGCTTTAGGGCTTTAGCTTCACACCACTTTGTGACATAATCCGTACATACCAAGATGTATTTGTTCTATTTCCTTCTGGTGGGAGGATCGATCGGGCCTACGAAGTCGATGCCCCATTTCTCGAACAGCTTCAAAGGAAGGATAGATTGCAGTGGCATGGCACTGGTCTTGGTAGGTTTCCCCATTCTCTGACAGGCATCACATCGCTTACGGTAATCGTAGGCATCCTTATGGAGGGTCGGACACCAGTAACCTGCTAACAGAGCTTTCCTGGCTATAGCTTCTTCTGCAAAGTGGCCTCCACATGGCCCGTCATGGCAAGCCTTTAGAACAATCCCAATCTCATCTCCTGCAACACATCTTCTGAGCACTTCATCTTTGCCTTTCTTGTACAGTGCACCGCCTACTAACAGGGTGTAGGGGGCTGATTCTAACATAAGCTTCTTCATTTCCCGACTAGAAATGCCAAGAGGGTACTGTTGGGTTGCTAGCAAATTGGCAATGTCTGCATACCAGGGGGTTACAGTTTCTACCAGGAATAGGGAAGCATCAGGGAGGTCTGGATCATCCTACTCCTCGTCTGCAGTTTGTGGGATACGCGACAGATGATCGGCCAGAACATGGGAACGATCAGGTTTGGTAATTACCTCAAAGTCGAACTCCTAGAATAAGAGCAACCATCTCATCAGTCGTCCTTTCACGTCTGCTTTGTTCATCAGGAAGGACAGGGCCTCATGATCCACATAAAATTTAAAGTGGGTAGACAGTAGGTAGTTGCGAAACTTCTCTAGGGCAAACACCATTGCCAAGCACTCAAGCTCTGTCCACTGTATAGTTCCGTTCCCTATCAATGACCTTTCGGCTTGCGTAATAGATCGGTTGATCTAATTTCGAGGGGCCCTTTTGACATAGGACAACACCTAGCCCTTCAACTGATGCATCAGTGTGTACATAAAACTCCTTCGTCCAATCAGGAGGTTGCAGAATGGGTGCCTCAATCAGACACTGCTTCAGAGTGTTGAAGGTTGTGTCACATTCTTCGATCCAAATAAACTCTGCATCTTTCCTCAGAAGCTTGTGCAAGGAGGTTTCCTTTGTTGCAAAATGAGCTATGAACCTTCTGTAGTAACCCACATGGCCTAGGAATCCCCTCAACTGTTTGAGATTGATGGGTGCTGTCAGAGCTGCAATCTTTTCGATCTTTGCAGGGTTTGTTGATATCCCTTGTACAGAGACAATGTGGCCCAACAGAACTCCCGAAGAGACCCCAAATATGCATTTGTCGGGGTTGAGGGAAATCCCATACTCCCGGCATCGGTCAAAGCATTGTTCCAAATGTCCCCAGTGTTCACGAATCAAACTATAAACACAGAAGTCATCCAAATATACCTCAATAAAGTCATGCAAATAATTTTGGAATGCGGCCATCATGACTCGCTGGAAGGTAGCAGGGGCATTGCAGAGCCCAAACGGCATCACTCGGTAAGCGTAGGTCCCCCATTCTGTGGTGAAGGTTGTTTTGGATTGGTATTCTTCTGCTATCTGCACTTGGTTATATCCACTGAATCCATCCAGAAGGGAATAAAGCTCATGTCCTGCCACTGTGTCCAACAGTTGGTCTGTGAAAGGGATAGGAAAGTGATCCTTCTTCGTCTTGGAATTCAACTTGCGGAAATCCACACATATACGAAGCTTGCCATTCTTCTTGGGTACTACCACGATGGGTGAAACCCATTCACTATTTGCCACTGGATAGATGAACTCGGCTTCCAGAAGCTTCAGCAGCTCCGCTTTCACTAATGTGGAATAATTCGGGTTCATTCGCCTCTGTCGTTGCCGTACTGGCTTGGCATCAGACTCCAAGTCAATATGATGCTGACATATTGTGGGATCAATCCCCTTTAGGTCTTTGTAGGACCATGCAAACACGTCCAAATTCTCTTTCAACAAGTTGTACAAGGTTGACAACTCCTCTTCTGGTAGGCTATTACCCACCTTCAAATGGCGTTCAGTGCCATCTGCATCCACAAAAGTTAACTGCCTTTCACCTTCTACTTCACGGATGAAGGTCCCACAGACTACTTCTGGGTACAGATCCGACTCCTTCAAGGGGGTGGTGTCCTCTTCTGATGTCCCACTAGAACCAACCTCTTCTTTTGGTGGAGACTTAGGTTGCTCCTTGAGATGTTGGAATGGGATTAGAGCCATTTCAGGTTTGGTTTCAAGATTAGTTACCTCTTGGCTTGAAGACTCATCTTCTGATGACAAGTCCAGGAACATCACATAACAGGGACCCTCTGATTTCTGTTGGGTTTGTGGGACTGGTGCTTGTTGACACGGTGCATCGTCATCATCTTTTCTTGGCAAAGGTGGGTGAGGGCGGCATGAGCCACTGCTAAAAGACGGCTTGTTCTTCTTTAACCATTTCTTATAAAGATTTTGCATATGAGAAAATCCATTTACCAGACCAAATGGTACCATCGCCATTCTATCCCACAGCATGAGCTCGTCTGCTTCCGATGCTTCTGGAACTTCTTCTTCATATGTATCCTCTTCAGGTGGGATAGATTCTTCCATCTCGCTTTCATAACCTTCTTCTTCAATATCATCTCCATCCTCTTCGGTCTCTGTCTCTATCTCTGTCCCTGTCCATGTCCATGTCTCTGTCTGTGTAGGAGCTCTGTACGAGAAGAACAGGTTCTCTGTTTCATCTTCTGCCTCTATCTCTGGCTCTGCTATGGCCATGTAACAGGGAGAACAGTACATCCATGCTTCTATCTCACTGTCAAAAGTGATTTCGGAAGTCATTCCTGGTTCAAGCAGAAAGTATTCACCCATTGACAGGGACTTTGCATCTTTTGGGAGTTGGATTACAGTATCCACTGTTAAGGAACGTGTCACTATTTTCTTAGGAAGGATCTGTTTGACAGCATCTTCATCTGTTGATGTTCCATCTGTAGCCTCATTGGGGGAGTCAGAAGATAATTCCAAGGAGGTGGATCCATGTCCTTTTTGAGCACCATATAGCTTCAACACCACTTTATTAGGTCCTCTACCCAAGGTCAAGGTTCCTTTGAACCAATCCGTCCTTGCCCTGGCTTCAAAAAGCCATGGTCTGCCCAGTAATAGGGGGTAGGATGTACCATAAGAGTTTGGCTTCACCACCAAATAGGTTAGCCAATAATCTTTCTAGCCACTGTAGTCTTCATATATGGGAGAATGCCCAATGGCTTGATTCTGCTCTGATCCGCCAATCTGATGAGCCATTGGGTTGGTTGCACACCTTGTAGGCCTAGATCCTTCATTGTCACATCCATCATAATGTTCACTGATGAACCACCATCAATCAGTGCATTTGCAATAAAGCAGCCTTCTATCCACACGCCAGTCTCTGGGGTACCCGGATCTAGGAAGGCGCTAGCCATGTCCACTTCTTTTACAAGCTCTGGAGCTTTGTTGGACTTTGTTGCTGTTGGGGGAGCAATCCTTAAGCCACATCTTCTTGTCAGTATACTTTTGAACCTTTTTCGGCAACTGGGAGACAACATCAATAATTGTCGGAATGTGAGGTTTGGTTTAAAGGTATCTAGATCTCTAACTAGATCGTATTCCTTAATAGGATCCACTGGCTTCTCTAACCGGTTAGGGAATGGGGCAACACCCATTTTCATTTTCCTTTTTTCTTCCAACAGGGGCATCATGGGGACTTCTTCTGCCACTTATGGCACTTCCTCCTCTTCTATCTCCTGGACCTCTGGTCCTGTCTCTGGAACTGTCTCTGTGACTCTCTATGGCACTGTAGTGCTCTGTACGGCACTGTCAGGCTCTGTTCTGTTCTGTTTTTCTGGTGGAAGATTGAACTTTACTATTCTGGCAGGAGGATTATTTTCTTTCTGGATAGGTGGTTCCTTCTTCTTTGCACGGGTGATGGCAGCAACTTCCAATTCCACGAAATTGGAGGTAGGCTCTTGGGCCTTGGCCGGATTATCAGTAGCACTGTTTTTCACTGGGGCTGGGCTTGGACAGTCTTTTGTAGTGTGGCCTTCTCCTTTGCATCGACTGCATAAGGGCTTGTAATCCACTGACCTTCTGGGATTTGGACAATTTGGTGAAATGTGTCCCTTTTCTCCACATTTGTAGCACTCCACTTCTGATCTCTGACCACCGCCAGACTGCCTTCCTCTGTAACTTTGGGATGGAAATCTTCTGGGTCCGAAATTAGGACAAAACTCCCTAGGCTTTGGTCCAATATCCTGTGTTGTCATTTTGGATTCCAGCAAGTTGAACCTTGCGTCTTCTTCCTTCCTTCTCCTATCATGCAACTCCTTCAGAGAGCAAATATCCTTTGTATGGTTCTTCCGCAAACAGTAGGAACAGAAAGCTCTAGGGACTATTGGCTTTCATGTACATTCAGTGGCTAAATGGCCTGCTTGATGACACTTACCACACCAACTATTTGACCGCATCACGTCTCTTCCTACTCCTGCAACATTGGATATGCTAGCGGTGTTCACTTTCAGTGTCTGTAGCTGCTCTATAATCACATCCATCAACTCCTTTTTGATATTGGCAACTGAGTTGGATAAATAATCCTTCAATCTTTCTCCTCCTAAGGTACTGGCAGTAGGGTTTTGAGAAGTCTCTGTAATCACTGCATAAACAGGTTGGGCTGGTGCAGAGGGGTCTCTGTTCTGATTTTGATTCAGAGCTCCTGTTTGAACTATTGGCTGTTGGCTCTAGTTCGTAGGGTTCCACTGTTGCTGCTGATTTGGCATTGGGAAAATTGGTTGGGACCATTGTTGTTGTGGTTGAACCATCATTTGAGGCATTGATTGTGGCCACTGTGGATTTGGTGCATTGTACTGTGATACTAGGGGTATCTGTTGGTAGGGGAAGGGGACTGTCCTAGGGACTGCATTTGGTGGGTACATCATTCCTGGCATCAGAGGAGGTAGGACTCCTCTTCCTGGATTCATCGCCAATCTAGCTTTCACTTCATCGTACAGACTTGCACCTTCTGTTGCAGCTTGCAGTGTGGCTGGTCTTTGCAGCTCCACAAACTTACGGACTTCTGGTTGTAATCCTCTGAGAAACACCCCCTTCTGAATACCATCATCTAGATTATGGTTAGTCCATCTCTTCAGGATGGATTCCATTCGTGAGACATAAGCTTCTACTCTTTCTCCAGAGGACTGACTTAAATTCATAAATTCCTCTCGCATCCGCTCTTCAAAACCTTCACGCCTGAATTTAGTGAGGAAGGCCAACTTCAGGTCATCCCATGTGCCAAAAGTTCCTGCTGCTTTCTCTCATACCACTGAAACGCTGCGCCCTTGAAAGTGGCGGGGAATATTGCTAACCAATGCTCAGGGTTCTGGCATTGTTAGCCACACATGCTACCATAAACTCTGCTACATGAAGATCAGGGTCTTCATTGTACTCTCCCTTAAAAACTGGCAATGGAACTACATTCGCTGGCCTGTCATCAATATTTTCAGGACGGATCTGGCTTGGGAGTGGACCTCCAGCAGCAGCAGGAGGAAGGGCTTGATGTGCCATTGGGACTTTTGTAAAGAGTTCCGCAAGGGCATCAAAGGCAGCTTCTTCTGCGAGCTCGTTCTCAGCTTTGATTCTTGCCTTCTCTCTTCTCACGTACCTCTGGACTCGTTCTAACGCTTGCCTCTTTATTGCGTCATTCATCAAGGGGTTGGCTCCACTATGTTGTTAGTGCTCCATAGAGGGATAACAGAAGGCTTCAGTCTCTAGAGGACTCTCTTGCCAACATTTCTTCTACTTCTTCCTTTTCAACGTCTCTAAATTCTGCTTTCATGCCACTGCACAGAGGAAGGTATTCGGTTCTGAAGGTGTCAAAATGCATACGTCTAAGCATTGTGGTGGTGCCATCTTCTAATGGTTTCAATAGTGTATGTTGTAAAGAACACTCTGTCTACCAACTTCCAGTGGGTTGCTAATTGAACAAACAGAAGATTATCAATGCACCAAGCATCCCATGTATCTTGCTGTTGAGCATCCACGAACAAATTCCAACTCTTTTCCTTCCTGTCTTTGTGAACCTCCATAGACCAAGACTCTTGAAGCTTCTTGACTATTTCTCACTTGATGATGTCTGGAAACTTCTCAATGAATGCCAAATCTTCCATGAATGGTCATTCTCTCCATTTCTTCTTTTTAGTTTGTTCCCAAACAGTTTGCCACCAAGATGCAAGTTTCTGCTGCTTCAACATGAAGAGGAAACTGTCCACCACATAGAGCATGCCTCATGATGGTGATATGTTTCCGCCATTGTGGATGAACTTCTTGTGGAAAATGGCTTTGATAATGAGAAATTCCAACTCTTCAGTGGAAGAAGGAACTTTACAAACATCCATTGAATTCTTCTCTTCTTGGCAATGCCATTTCCTTAATTTTCAGCCTCTTCTGGTGCTTGTTGATGGCAAGTTTCCCCTGTTGCGCACCAAAAACATGAAGCCCCAAGAGGAACACCAAGGAAAAGGGAATTCTCTTGCAAAAAAATCTATCTTATAACATCAACAAGCTTTTATTTCATTCTTTTGATCAGCAAAACAAAGAAAACAACAATTCTTCACGCAGCATCATAGTATATATCTCCCACGGATTTGATAGAATCAACCGTATCCTCCAACATCTTCACAAAATCCATCAATAGAACAAAGAAAGAAAAGGAATACACCATCTTTGAATGGAAATACATCACATAGTATTCATCTTCAATATCTTCATAGTTCTCTCTCTCAATCTTTCATATACAATTACACTGTTTTGATAGATTTGACTATCTCTGACTCTCTCTCTCTCTCTCTCCATCAATAGTACATCATATCCTCACTAAAATCACTCAATAATAACCCTCAATAATCCTTCTTAGGTCGTGGATGCACCTCCCAAGAGGTATGTCTGATATGAAGAGGCACCAGAGCCACTACAGTGTCTTTTCATAGCTCACCACTGTCACTTCACTCCAGTCTTTACTTGAGTCTTCAACAGCTACTTCTTTTAGCTCTTTTGAACTTAGATTCATCCTTTCCAAAGGTTAGAAAACTTTCCCAAGCTACACTCTCATCCAACAGAATACATACAGAGGCATACAGAAGGTCTACAGAGGCTCACAGAAGCTCAACAGAGAGTTACAGAAGGTCAACAGAAAGCATCAGGACCACATAACTCATACCAAAACCATTCCAAACCATCAAAAATCACTCAATAAGCTTTCAAACAATCTCAAACCCTATCAATCAATACTCCATCCTTCCATACAGAGAGAAAACAGAACAAAATAGAAGCTCAACAGAAGCTATCAGTACCAAACAGAACATATCAGAACATCAAACAACAGAACTTCGCATCTCTACTAATAAACATCATGAGCTTAATAAAACCATTCCAACCTATCAAAACACTCTCAAACCACTTCCAAACCAATCAATCATCTCATAAAATCAACCATTCAGCTCTCAAAAACAACAAAAATCGGCCAAAAAATAGGTCATTTCAACACTCAACATTCAATACCACAAGAGAGTGATGAAACACTTTCAAAAGCTCAAGAAATAATAGGGGATTATGTTAGAAATGTTTTTTCATGAGCATCCAAGAGTAGTGGGGCACTTCATAATAAGCACATTTCAATATTGAGTACCACTTTTTAGTATTTACAAACTAGTTAAATTGTATAAAGACCACTTCATGATGGTAGTCAAATACTAAGTGTCAATAAACATTGCATGTTTTTTTAAAAAAATCATAATTTAGCCATATTATTAAAGTGCTCACTGATCAACGGAAAGAGGTGTGGATGTTTTTTTTTTGAGATTGTGATTTTGACCATATTAAAGTTCTTGCTAATCAGTGGAAAGAGGTGATCGATCAATACAATAATATTCGAGAGCAATTACAAGTGGTAGCAATTGCAAATGACAGACCACTTGGAAGTGGTATGTACCACTTTGGGAACCACTTCTAAGGTGAAGCAAACCACTTGGCAATGGTAGCTCACTACCTAGAGATGTTAGCACTCCAATTACAAGTTCTATGGGAACACTTGGGAGTAGCAACACACTATTTGTAAGTGGTAGGGCCGATTGCAAGTGGTAGCACATCACTTGTGAGTGGTAGGGAACCAATTATAAGTTATCTAGGAATACTTGGGAGTGGTAACATACCATTGGTAATCGGTAGGGGACTAGTTACAAGTGGTAGAGGACCACTTTCAAGTGATGGGCACCACTTGCAAATTTTAGGAGAGTAGTTATAAGTGATAAGTGACCATTGTTAAATTATTCTCAAGTAAATATTTAGATGGTATACTACTTAACAAAATAGAGAGATAGGGAGAGAAAGGGAGAGCCTCTACTAAATCAATAGCCAAGGAGCCCATTGTTCAAACAAAAACATCAAACATCTCTTATCCATGTTCATAGTCTTGCATAGGAAGTCTAGCCCATACTACCCTCATGCAAATGGCCAAGGAGAATCCACCAATAAGACAGTTCTTAGTATCATAACCAATACTATCTTGGTATAAAGTCAAAACTAGTTTCGTAGGCTCATGATAGTACTATAGGCTTATCGAAAAGCTTATAAGATAACCACAAGGCAACATGGGGCAAATCCCCTTCCAAATGACTTTTTATGGAATCAATGTAGTCATGCCAATTGAGTTCCTCATTTCCAGCCTTTGTATTGTCATGCAAGAACACTAGGAAGGCACTAAGGCCTAGGGTGATTGCCTTACAAAACTTGAATACCTCATGAAAAACCTAATTTTTGGCAACTCGAGCATTGCTTATTGAAAAGGCTTAACAAAAGACCTAGTTTGATAAGCATGTCAAATAATCATCCTTTAAGAAATATGTCCTAGTACTATTATACTCGGGTCATAAATAGAAGCTTAAACTTCAAGTCCTTGAACCCTACCACATTTGCATAATCAATAGGATAAATAATGTAGAGTTAGAAACCTTGAAAGTTGAAGATTTTAATGGCAACAACTACACTAAATGATATTATCTTCTAGGGCATTACTTACATGAGCCGCCCTTGAAGGAACTTGACATTCTTGTCAAATCCATCACGATAGTTGAATAAACTTGGTACAAGAAAATGGAGCAACAAATTCAACAACATACCCAACCTTCAATCAGCCTTCCTCCCATATGTGTAGGCTTTAATATTAGGGCATTGACTATTAGTAGCTCAAGATGTGAGGATGACCTCATAATTCCACCATCTATCTCCGCATTCGATTGACTATAGCCAAAGTTGTGACCATCAAATGCACTCATTAGTGAGAGAGCATTAGATGAATCATTATGGAGGAAAACCATATTTTTTTGTTTGAAAAATACAAGCTAATGTTGATTGTCGATTCTGAAAACATTCCTCTTCTATATTTTGTAGAATAATAGAGAAAGGGTTTGGAACAAAAATACTAATGTGACACCCATTCAAATATCTTACCAATTGTAATGCCAATTATATTGATAAGTTCATTCACTTGTAATGCATTGATCCATGTGTAATTTTAGCCTTTAAGATTTGATTATAAGATGTATGTAGGTTATTATCCCTACCCCATCAACTATCTAAAACATCTAAAATTACTCTCCTTGACCAACTTCTAATTGCTAGGCTCAAAATTAGCAGCATGTGAGCATATATAGCCCACTTCTTCAATTATAGCAGAGGTTAAAGACTTAGCCCCGATGGGGAATAGAGTCTTCTCAAACCACCACATATTTTCGATGGAGAACCCAAAGGCATAGACACACTCAATGGAGACTAGATATAATGTCTCAATGGGTACCAAGGCTCTATTATGCATGCAACGATACTATCAAGGTTGTTGATAACTGTGACTAGGAGTCCTTGCAATCATGCCACTAGGAGTTGTTGACCCATCTGATACAAGCAAGCATAAGGAATCAAACATGCAAACCACTATAGTAGCATCCCCATGTTTTTTCTCCCTCTACAAAAAACCGCAAGAAGATCGAACAAAACTAAAAAGATAGGAAAAGAGAGAGGGAGCTTAAGCTCTTTCAAACACAACACATAGAAAATGCACACAAAATAGGAAGGTAAATCCCTAAATTATTATATTATTATTATTCTCCATTGTAACATCCTACCAAGAATAAAGAGAGTATACAATATACACAATATACAAGTGGTTCACAGTTTGAACATGCTAAAAACTAGAAAGATAAGTAGATAGATATCACATAACTTGGATAGATTCACTAATTAATGTCAAGTTGCAAAGTATCATTGGAAGCATATGTCGATGCAAGTATCCTGATGCAAATACCAACCATGTCAGTGATATGAATGTAGAAATGGTGATCCAAGTGTGTTAGTTCGTGTTGAGCTTGGCCTCTCAACACACTCTCTAAAGCTCAACTCCATAACCTATACTCCAAGTAAGCTTTGAAAGTATTGAAGATTTTCTATTGCGAGGGCCTTGATAAAAATCTCTACCAACCTACTCCCCTATGTTCACACATGTGAGATCAATGTCACCTACCAAGCCCTGACTATGAAATGGTAAATCAATGTCAATTTTTTCATGTGTGCATGAAACACTAGGTTCCTCATCACCAACTGTATGTTGCACATGTTGTCACAATGAATGACAACTCTCTGATCTATCTATATTCCCAATTAATCAAGTCGCTTTTGCAACCAAGCTACCTCACATGCTACCATAGCAACACCCTTGTACTTTGCCTTTGCACTTGATAATGCAATAGTGGGTTATTTCTCATTGCTTCAAGTCACATGCTGACTCCTAAAGGAAAACACATAGCCATTGGTGGACCTCCTGTCAAGAAACACTACATGCTCAATCCGCATTAGTATAACCAAATAGTTGCACCACTAAAATACCTTAATAAAAGATACCATAATCCAATATGGCCTTAAGGTACCACGAAGTAAATCTCACACTATCCAAATAAGGCTTATGAGATACCTACATAAACTGACTCTCCAAATCAACTATGTAGTTACAATCTAGCCTGAGTAATGAAGATCAAACTTGCCATTGCTCCAACTCTTGCACATTATTACCCCCAATAATCAAGACATCTACATACAATGTAATCACAAAAATATGACTATTATTCTAATGCCCATAAAGTGAGCATTCTTTATTTCCAACATAAAAACCAATAGAGACAAGATATTATGCTATCTTGTCATGCCATGCTCTTGGTGCCCATTTCAACTCGTAAGAAGCTTGTGTGGCCTATACATATAATTAGGGTGAACCTTGCTCCCATAACCTTGTGTGCCCTCCATGTACACTTGTTCTTGTAACTCAGCATGCAAGAATGTATTCTTCACATCCTTTTGGTGCAAGACCTAATGTTTTGCCCATTACAATGATAGTACTAATAGTTGCCATATTTAGCACTAGAGTAAATGTCTCCTCACAATCAATCCCATAAGTTTTTCCATAGCCTTTAGAAATCAATCTTGCGTCATACCTATTTACACTTCCATTTGCATTATGTTTTACTTTGTAAGCCCACTTGCAACCAGTAACTTTCTTTTTGAAACTCAAGGAATGGCACCAAATCCCAAGTATAATTTACATCTAATGCAACCATTTCTTCATCCATGGAACAAGTGGCTCAATTGTTTTTATAACATTTGCTATATATGCATAATGGTGAGAAACATAATCATCATATGTCAATATATGTATAGGATATCTTATTGTAGTTCACATGTGCACTTGTGGAGTACTCTGTGATCCCTTTACATTCTTGGCTTTTTTCACACCAAGTATATGAGCAACTAGAATCCCAAACTCCTCATCCATATTCAAATGTAAGCCATTAGATTCACCATGTATATGTGAATAGCTTTCAAAAACATTTGGCACACTAACTAGCTCAACCACTTTTTCTTTTTCCTTTTATGATACATTTTTTGTACTTGTAGGAGTGCTATTTGCATGCAACCTACCACTCCATAGTCTCCCAGCCCACCAGCAGACTTATTAGAAGAGAACTCTTTTGGCCCACTGAATGTTTGTGATTGTGGATCCACATTTTTTGCAATCACTTTTTTTTTAACATTGTCTACAAGAATATGTATTTGAGCAATATACCAACCACTTATCTACCAAATATCACATCTTTACTCGTTTTATCTTGAGTGTAACCAAATTATAGCACTTGTAATCCTTTTTCTCAAGGGAATAGCCAACAAATGTACACTTTTTAGCTTTTGGATCCAACTTCTTTCTTAACTCATCAGGCACATATACATATGCAATGCACCTAATACTTTAATATATGATAAAGTTGATTTCTTGCCAATAAAATTTTCATCTAGTATCGCATGATGTATTGTAGCAATGGGAATCTTGGTCATTACATATGTAGTGGTAGAGATAGATTCCAACCCAAGAATAATGAGGCATGTTCTTTTTAGCCATCAAGGCTTATGCAATTTTTGCAATGTGCTTATTCTTCCTTCATCCAACACCATTTTGTTACGGAGTACCCCTACATGTGAAGTGCATTTGAATCCCACGTTGTTTCAAAAAATTCTTATATGCATTGGAGAGGTATTTTCCCCCTCTATTTGACCTTAGATACTTAATTTGGAAACATATTTGTTTCTCAAATAGATTTTTAAAATCTTGAAAGTGAAAGAATACCTCACGTTTCTCCTTTATAAGATACACCTATATCTTGCTTGTATGATCATCAATAAAAGTTACATAATCCTTATATTTAGCCATTGATATAATATTTATAGAACCCCACACATATAAATGTACAACATCAAGTAAATGTATACTTATATGTTTATCATGATAAAATGTGTGCCTTGTCTATTTTTCACATTTACATGCTTTTTAGACTTTTTGCATATCAACCACTTCAAACTTAGACAAGCCTATCATAATTTTAGATGATTGCATATTCTTTAACCATTGCATATTTAGATAGCTAATATATTTATGTCAAATGTCAATATTAGTCACAACTCTTGCAACTTGTATAAACATAACAACATTCAACTCAAGTACATTTACATCCAAGGTAAGCACTCTTTCCACACACTTGCCTTTTGCCACCAGCTTACATCCATTCTTGAACTATTCTACAAATTAGCCATCCCAATTTAACTTTATTTATAATCCCTACTCCATCATTTTTCCAATAGAAACCAAATTTTTCATGATATTAAGTGTATGCAACACATTGACCAAACACAACTTTTCTATCTTGCATAAATAATGAGTTCGTCCTAACATGAGCAATAAGATGCCATGTACTATTACCTATTTTCATAAAACTAGGTGTTTCAAGATTTTTCATTTCTCTAAACCATTCTTCATGAGATGTCATATCCACATAGCATACATCACTAGTCACACTATTGATGCATCTGCACTCATTATATTCATCATGTGATGCATAACAAGTAACTTCTCATTATTAACCCGATTATTGATAGATATATATTTATTATGCTATCTTTTCCTATTTTGGTTATTTCCACTTCTCTTTTTTGGATAGCCATATGCAATATGATCTTTCTAATCACAATTATGGCACTCTCTATTATCATAACTTGTGTTCAATCTACCACATCCTCTATGGCTCCCCCTGCCTCGAGATTGGCCTCTACTAGTTGTATGTGGTTGCTCTTGGAAGTTGTGAAATTTCTCTTGATTTTTTCCATAATAGCCACCACCATTGCCTCTACCACACAATCTCTAAGCTTTACTTGTGCTAAAGTAGAGCACCTCATTTGAACTATTCTTGCTTTGAGACAAGGATGTAGCAAGTCCCAAGTTTTTCTCTTCTAATATCAACATAGATATTAGATTTGCAAAGTTAGGAATGGTGTTTCTTGTAATATCAACATAGACGTTAGATTTATAAAATTAGATATGGTATATCATATATTAATGGAGGTTCAAAACTACTTGTACTCCTTATCCAAACCATCCATACATGCAACTACTATATCATCATCATCAACTTGCTCTTTAATAGATCCAAGAGTTTCAATAATACTCTTAATCTTCAATGAATAGTGATTGATAGATAAATTTCCATGGTTGATACTTCCTTTAACTCAAACTTCAACTATTGGCTTTCGTATTTGTATCAAATAGCTTGATCAAATTATTCCATGCTTTTGTAGGACTATTTACATCCCATATACTCCCAATTATATTGTCTAAAATACTAATAGAAAGCCAATACATGAATTTTTGAGCATCCTAGTTCCATATCTTAAATGCCTTGGCTTATTTAGATGTGGCATTTTTCTCTAGTAACTTTGGAGCCTTAGCATTATCTCGTTCAATGTAGTCCCAATAACCTTTACCCACCACAAGAAAATTAGTTGATCTAAACTTCCAAGCATGGAAGTTATGCTTGTCAAGTGTACCACTAACAATGTAATTAAGTCCCTCTCAGACATTTAGTAAAACCCAAAAATCTACAATTATCAAAAGCATGCTAATTTAGTGATGGACCAAAAAACGGGCCGGCACTGGCTCATGCACTAGCCGGGCCTCGTCACTACGCACAAGACAACCCCTCGGCCTCGCGGCCAGGAGCATCTATCAAAATCTCTGCCTTCCTAAACATTGCGTTTGTAATACATTGTAGTCCAACTGATCCTAACCCAATATTACTCCTCAAAGGGAGTCCCTTTCACATAGCCAAAAGGCTCAAATCACATACACATGGGGTTCCTCCTACGGCTGAATGCCGTCAACCCTCTGCGACTCTCCTACACCTTGGGGATTGGCCCCTCAGTGCGTCGCTCAACAAATAGACATTTCGCACAAACGTCGCTCAAGGTACCAAATAAGCGTGTCCAGGAATGTATCATTGTCCTTACTTCTCTTTCCCTTTGACCCCCACGACTAGCCTACAGCATGGGTACCTCACTGCCTCTCATCGTAGGTCAGGTTCCAATAAACCAATTGCAATGCATGTCCAGGAGCTGATCACTGATACTTTTAAATTTCTTTTATGCTCTATGCATTTGGCGGATGCCTAGTGCTCAAGCATTTAGCAAAACAGTATCGTGCACAAGTGCAAAAACATTCTTTTAATAGTTTTCAACTACCATTCGTGCTTTGTTGCATGGGCCTAGCACCGAGGTGATCCTCGTGCTACTAAGCTCTTAATTTTAATTATCATCCGTCCTAAATGCTATGCATAGAAATCAGCAACTTTCCCATCATTTCACACGGCATTTAGACATATTCCAACTCCCCTACCCTTCCCCGTTTAAATATTGCGTCGTTGGATAGGTTTATAGGGTATTTTACCATCATTTCATGTGAAAAAACCGGAAAAACACACACTAAAACAAGAAGGTGGAGTTGAACTAAGGCAAATCCTCATGCTTCAGTCCCCACAAACATTCACAAACATTTCTCTTATTTATCCTTATTTTTCGAAACCCAAAATATATTTTTTCCCTATTTTTTAGGGTTTTTTCACCCTTTTCTTGTATTTTCTCTTATTTTCTGCTTTATTTAATTACTAAAAATTCAAAATAGGTTATGGGCTGTGGCCCTTAGTTCCTTCTTGCAGAAAAAATGAAAGTTTAGTTGGTGTTCCTATTTACTTTCCCATTTTTAGGCCAAAAATCATCATTTTCCCTTGATTTTTCATATTTTACGTGTTTTCATGTATTATTTTGAACCACAAGATGCATATTTTTCTGATTTTCTGATTATGACCAGCAAGAACTCATGAAAAACAACAACATACACCATTTTTAGCCCACATGAACAACATTTCATCAATCAAAAGCCATAAAATCTCAAATTTCCTTTGAAAATTTTGAATTACCGCTTATTTGTGTGTTTCGGGTTTCATGTCCATGGCTGCAAATCTGAAAATCAGCAGCACTTCATGTCCAGCACAATCACCAATCACCATTTCCAGCCTGTGGAGCAATCCGATCCATGCCGGACAAGCCTCCATCATTCTTTCTTCTTCCTTCTTCTCCCCACATGAACTTGCCTTTAGAAGAGAGAGAGGGAGGAGAGAGAAAGACTAGATTTCTATCTCAGCATTCAGGCCATCAATTGAGGAGCGAAGGACGGCGATAAGATCCACAGACAGGAGGGAATGAAGCCCCATAATCCATTAGGCAGGGTGCTTGTAACATCCATGATGCCCTCTCTCCATCCATGGCGAAAAAAACGGCGCCCTCTGTTGATCACGTTTTTTCATTCCTCTTCATTCTCTCTCCACGTTTTTTGCTTCGTAAGGTGCATAAATTTTTTTTTGGGGGGGGGGGGGGGGGGGGGGGGGGGGGGTTTCAAACTCAAAAGGCATGCTCAAATTTGGCCTCCCAAGTGTCCACCTTTTCATATCTTGACCGTTTCCTTGGCCATTTCCCCGTCCGGACTCGGAATTGAGCTCTGAAAAATCCTGGGCATCCAGCTTGGCATCCCGCATTGGCCAGTAACTCGTGTCAACCTGCACGACTGTCTGAAAAATTATGAAAAATCAACAAGTGTCGCTCGGGCACCTTTAAAGCACTTTGGCGCTTAAAATCGTCCTAGATCGAGCCGCCGCCTTTGACTGTGAATATTTTTCCCTTGATATTCATAATTTTTTGCTATTTTTAAGCACTTCCCGTCACCTAAATTCTGCTCTCATTGGCAACCACGGGATAGGGCGACTCAGCCCGTCGAATCCACGAACATATCTGCACATAAACAACCAAAGAAGCATCAAACTGATACAAAACAATTATATACTAAAACTCAGCACAATGCTTCCCGTACCCCTGGACAGAACCAAAGCATGATATCCACAAGGAGTAGGCCTAGCATCATCTAATAAAATATCCAAAGTGAGTCACTAACCAGCTGCTCCGACACAGCCAAACTAAAAAAAAACCTATCAAAGAGGTTGCCCTAAGTGGTAGTCTACACTACTTACCAACTAAAGACAACACCACTAGGAGCTCCTGCAAGGCGAGGACTCCTATAGCCTGATCAAAGAGTATTTTCTTTCAATACATGTCTTCTTTTAGGGTTTGTATTGGATGAACATACTTAGGCATGTAAAAAGGAGGGAGCTGAGTGTAGTGACCCAAGGAGAACAGGGCATCGGCCTCAAGACCTATCTCGGCACCCAAGAACCTACCAAGCCCTTGCAAGGCGACACTTAATCCTTTTCTAACGCTCACTTTTATTTTCGCTCCAACCTTCCTTGTTTTGGTATTATTTTTCCAGCAAGAAGCCACCCCTAGGAAGACAAGGTATCGGCCCCGGGTCTGACTCGTCCCCAGGAACCTACCAGGCCTTCGCAAGGCAATGAGCAACTACCTATACATTTCCATTTCTTTTCTTTTCTTTGATAGGGGTTAGAACCCCTTTTTACACACCTTCGTATTTATATTCATCTTTTGGGATGTTCACGATTTCTTGGCATCATTATGATTATCTTCTGGCAGGCTTCTCTAACTGCCTCACTACTAACAAGAACTCCTAGAACGGCTGCCTAGCAGGCTAGCAGAGCAGGGCCACTAAGACTTCCTTCTAAAACAGGTCTTTCGATGCCTGACAATGTCTTTGCAGGAGGCAATGACTACTCCGACCTCCCTCAAACATACTTAGCCTAAACCTGGGACTTAATGCCTTGGTTGCCGGTCCCCAATAAAAATTGTCCCCTCGACAAGTACAAATACACATATAACAGGAAAGAAAAGTACTCGTAAAGGAGAGGTATCACCTGGATTGGCCACAAGAAGCTTCCATCGTAGCAAAGGCTCCTCCAGGCTCCACCAAAGTCCATGAACCGCGAAACCTGTCCAGCATAACACTTAAACCAAAAAACCCCATTAAACGCACCCGCACTAGACAGGGAAATGGCCCTCTTGGCCTAATGAAATCAAACACTTCACTACAAAACTGAATCGGCCCTCTTGGCCTAATGAAACAAAACATGATTTTGCATAACATCCTCCTGGAAACAACTATGATAGACAGCAAAGCATACTATTCCCAGGGGAACAGAGGCTCGTAGCCCTAAACTAGGTGCATTAAATTATGACCCATCCCTCTTGCGTATATCGCAAGAGGTGTTCCCATCACATGTCGTCGAATTAGTCTATGGGTCCAAGATAATAAAGGCAGATGAGTCTCGCTTACCCTCTGCATCACCCAAATCAACCATCGTCTGTCAAAGAGGGCATGTTCAGAAAGCATACCCCACAAACGACTAGGTCCTGTCTCACCATCAATAGATATATCGGGACAAGGGCTACAATTAAAGAAGAGGTCTTCTTCATATGCAAAATTAGCCAAAGAATCGGCAAACTGATTCCAATTCCGTGGAATCAGTTAAAAAGACACTCTATCAAATTCGTCTAGCAGGGCTATGGCAGTATGATGGTACATACAAAGGATGGGGTTTCGTACCATGTATGTCCCATTGAGTTGATTTAAAACCAACTGAGAGTCCCCTTTCACCAATAACTGGCGGATACCACCCTTCTTCGCAATATTCAAACCCATAATCAGGGCTTTGTATTCTGCCATATTATTGGTAAAATTCACCCCGAGATAAGCAGCTAACTTCATGACAATGCGTCGACGGGGGTCTCGGATGACAGCTCCTACACTTCCTTTTTTGGATGCACCCGTGGACGCCCCATCAAAGTACAAGGTGTACGTCCATAAAGGGTTTACATATCCCGCCATCCGGAACTCTACTCGTAATTATGGTAATTGAAATTCAGCATATTCAACGGGTGGACTGTAGGCTCCATCCCTCCATCATCATTGAATTCAACAGGGATGCTCGTCAAAATTTGTAGGCAGGGATGGCAGAAGACCTTGATCTCCCAACTAAATGTTCCGCCTTCTTGCTCAGTCACCTTATATCCTTTGCTCCACCAAATGAGCTTTCCTTGATGATACCTCTGTTCTAAATATGGGTGTTCTAAATAAGGGATCAGACGACCCATCAACCTCTATCACGATTTCCTTGTAGATGTTTGATCGATCGCGCCTAGACCTGCAAGGCAGTCATAGCATTAGTGCAATCAGAAATAATAAGTTTAATCTTATTAAGATTAACCTTATTTTTAAATTCTATCCCCTCAAGGTCAGCTAACAAGACTGTGGATTTATTCTTTCCTATTCTAATGATCCTATAGGGCCCATCCCATTTAGGCTCTAGCTTGCCTGAAAATAATTCACGTCGTGCGTCATAATACAGAACAAGCTGTCCTTTCTTGAAGGTGTATTTCTTGGCTTTGAGGTCGTGTAGCTGCTTCATTCGGCGCTTCGCCACTTCTTGGTGCAATAAGCTCTGCAACTTAAGCTCATCTAAATGTGGCAGTGTCGTCAAGCGCTCAAAAAGTGCGTCTTCATCGCTCAAAGAATGATTGATGGCAAACCGAATAGTCGGCAGCTCAATCTCTAAATGCAAGACACACTCCTCCCCATATACTAACTTGAACGGGGTATGGCCAGTGGCTCGTTTGAAAGTCGTATTGTAGGCCCACACTGCCACGTATAACTTTTTATCCCAATCCCGTTTCTTTTCCGACACAATTTTGGACAGGATGCCCACAAGCTGCTTGTTGGTACTTTCAACCTGCCCATTGGCTTGCGGATTATATGGGGTTGTCTTGTTATGCTTGATGTGCCACAACTCTGTCAAACCTTTGATCACCTTATTCAGGAAATGGGTTCCGCGGTCCGACACTAATTCTTTCGGCGGACCAAACTGGCATATTATCTGCTCTAAAAGGAAACTAGCAGTTTCTTTAGCATCATCTTTCCTTGTTGCACGTGCTTCTGACCACTTTGTGAAGTAGTCAGTTGCGACAATGATGTACCTCTTTTGCGTAGTCGACGACGGAGTAATAGGACCCACAAAGTCTATTCCCCACTTCTCAAATGGAAGTATCACCATAATAGGGGTGAGTGATCGTTTCCTATTCTCTCGACTATCATGTCGTTGGCAAATATCGCATCGCTTAACATACGCAAACGCATCCTGGAAGATGGCAGGCCACCAATAACCTGCTCTTAAAGCCTTTTGTGCTGTAAGTCGTCCAGCAAAATGGCCGCCGCAAGCAGAATCATGGAACTCTTCCAAAATGAATGGCACCTCATCAGGCATCACACATCGGCGATAGATGTCATCAACCCCTTGCCGATATAATGTACCTGCGATCAAAGCAAACTTTAACGCTTGCTGCTTAATTTTCCTTCCCTCAGCCTTAGATAATTCGGATCCCACCTCTCCCGTCGATAAATAATGTGTTATTGCAGCATACCAGGAGGGAATAGATGCCGTATCTATTTTAAATAACAACTCCACGTCACTACCTTCAGCCACAGATTCTTTCGGCTCCCCAAAGTCCACTAGACATTCCACGATGCCTTGCAACCTTGGTGGCTTACTCTTGATTTCATAATCAAATTCCTGCAAAGTGATCAACCACTTTGCTAGACAATCGGGCGGTTGTAGCTTATTCATCAATAGTCGAAGTCCCTCCGCCTTCGTATAAAGCACGACTTTCTCATAGAGAATGTAATGCCTGAATTTCTTGGTCCCAAAGACCATCGCTAGACACAATTTCTCCATGTAAATATAATTGATTTCGGATACCCCTAGCTTTCGACTAGCAAAAGCAATCGGGTGGTACCACTTCTCTTCCCAAATTTGGGCTAAACATCAGCTGATATTATACATGGTGGCTGCTGAAAATATATAAAACACCTCACCTCTTTTAGGTGCTTTTAAAACGGGCGCTCTTGCTAGCTCCTATTTCACATCCTCAAATGCTACCTTACAAGGGTCACCCCATACAAACGAACAGCTAAAGGACAATAAATTTGTAAGCGGCAACGTTCTTTCTGCTAAGGCGTTGATGAATCTACGGTAGTAACCAACCGAAGACAGAAAGCTATGAACTTCCTTCGGAGTGCGTGGTGGACCCATGGCAACTATAACTTTGACCTTCTCGGGGTCTGTCGCAATTCCTACCGAACTGACCACATGACACAGCAATAGCCCATAAGGTACTCCAAAAACACACTTCCGTGGGTTTAGGGCGATGCAAAATTGTCTACAGCTCTCAAAGCATTTTCTTAAAATGAGCAACTGCCTTCCTCTCACGGTGGCGGCCCCTAAGTCATCAATAAACACCTTCAACTCTTCAGGGGATATGTCACCGAATGTCTTATCTGCTGTTCGTTGCCATGAACCAGGCGCATTGCATAAACCAAAGGCCATCACATGGTACGCAAAAGTACCAAATACAGTGATAAAAGTTGTTTTCAACTTATCCTCTTTTGCAATTGCCATTTGGTTGTATCCTGCAAAGCAATCCATAAACGAATATATCTCCCTACCCGCTAATTGATCCAAAATCTGGTCAATGAATGGCAACGGGTAGTAGTCCTTTACTGTCTGCTTATTCAGCTCCCTAAAGTCTACACATAAACGGATTTGATTATTCTTCTTCTTTCTTATCACAACCGGCGAACACCATTCCGTGTGTTGCACAGGAAAAATCAAACCTGCTTTTTGAAGCTTCTGTAGCTCTTCAAACAACCCGTCCCTCAGTTCGAAAGGCATACGCCTTACTTTTTGCCGTACAGGATGACTGCCCTCTTTCAACGGAATTATATGAACAGCAAGACTAGGAGGAATGCCCCTCAACTCATCATAACTCCAGGCAAAGATATCACGGAATTCCTGAATCAAGGCCACATAGTCCTCCCTTTCTACTGTGCTGAGTATAGAACCTAATTTGATTGGCCGTGAATCATCAAACGTACCAAGGTCGAGCTCGATAACATCTGCATCTCTTATACGATCTTGGCCCTCTATCAGCTCGTTCAAAGTGATCTGATAGATGTCCTCTGTGGTGGATCCCTCTTTGGACTCATCACTCGATGATGTCTCACTAGCATATAAATCTTCTAGTGTCTCCAATTCTGTAGAAGATAGAGGAGCTCTCTCACTCTGCGGGGACTCAAGATAAGCATCAACCACCACATGCTAGGCACCTCTGCCGAATATTAGTCGACCGGCGGGTATATCCACTTGGCAGTCCGCTTGCAAGATCCAAGGACGTCCGAGTAATACTTGGTAACTTGGCCGGCCTGCAAAACGAATCACCCTAAAGTCCAACAGGCATTCTACATTTGCAACAGTGACATGGACCTTAGTAATGCAGCCTTCTGGCTGTCTTAAACTATCATCTGCCATTCTAAGAATTGTGGAGGTATCTTTCTGAATCGCAAGACCCAACCTTTCCATTAGTTCAGAACTCATAATGTTAACCGATGATCCCGTGTCGACAATGGCATAATCTACTAATATCCCATCGACATAGGCTGCAACCCTTGGGCAATGCTTCTCAGCATGCTCGAACCAGTCATCACCAACTCGCGCAATACCCAAAGGTTCTACGATATACCCGGTACGTAGGATCTTTCTAAATTCCTTACGTACTCTTGGGGAAAGCTTAATAAGCTGTAAAAGATTCACATCCGGCTTGACTTCGCAAAGAGAGCTCGCCAAATCGAATTCATGATAGTTCGATAGAGCTCGCTTTTCACGCCAAACCATCCGCTCTTTAGGTCGCTAAACCAGCTTTATTGCCTCTTTCTTAACTTTCACCTTCTTCTTTGGTGGTTCCTTATCGGCTTTACTTTCTACGGGCTTCAAAGGTCCCCCTTCCATGGCAGGATCTAAAACTTGCGTTCCTTTGTCGCCTTGTTTAGGGTTTCCGTCGACAGGCTTATCCTTGTCGGCCTCTCTACTCTTTTGACCTCTTGTAAGGATAGCTCGCAGATTAGAGGTTTCAGCATCGTTAACGCGTACAGCCTCAATCAAACTGACCCCACTACCACTTGGTAGCTCCTCCACTGTAGTCTTTGGTCGTTGAAGTATTTGTTTAGGCCCGTCCTCTCGCTGGGAATCATTTCCTTGGGCACGATGATTAACAGGCCCTGGTTGCCGACTTCCTCGGTGGAGGGAACTGATCTTACTCCAGCAAGTGGCTGCTAAATGGCCAGATTTTCCACAAATGTCGCACTTAACATTTGGGCAATTTCTTGGATAGTGCTGCCTGCCACACCATTTGCAACTAAACCTCGAAGGTGCACCCTCATCTGGGTATCTATTTCCTATCAAATTTTGTTGTTTTTTAAGGAAGTTGACATCAACGGCTATTTGCCGATACTACTCCGTAATCATGTCGGTATAATGCTTCATCATGTCCTTAACCTCGCCAAGAACATTGGAAGCACTCGACTCATAGCCTTGGTCATTACCATGTCGTTCCATCGGCCTAACAATTCGATTAGGCACTGGTTGTTGAGCCACATGCATGGTATTAGAATTGACCGCCTGGCTTCTACCATTTGGAATCATTTGACTGCCCGTAGGCATCGACATGCTAGGGGGAGCTGGTAATAAAGGGACATTCTGTATCATGTTTCCTCTCCCATTAGGGTTAGCCATCGCTATCCCTTGGCCACTACTGCCATTGGCCATTGCCACGTTATTTCCCAATACTAAACCCATGTTCGAATTGTCTCGAGAAGCATAGGCCGCTTGTAGTCGGGATTCCACCTCTTGTGCTCGTGTAATGGCAGTATCTATATCCCCCAAGGGGACACTACTCAACTGCAATTGGATATTAAAGTCCAAACCATGTAGAAAATATTTCAATTCATTGCTCTTATTTATCCTTATTTTTCGAAACCCAAAATATATTTTTCCCCTTTTTTTAAGGGTTTTTTCACCCTTTTCTTGTATTTTCTCTTATTTTTTGCTTTATTTAATTACTGAAAATTCAAAACAGGTTATGGGCTGTGGCCCTTAGTTCCTTCTTGCAAAAAAAATGAAAGTTTAGTTGGTGTTCCTATTTACTTTCTCATTTTTAGGCCAAAAATCATCATTTTCCCTTAATTTTTCATATTTTACGTGTTTTCATGTATTATTTTGAACCACAAGATGCATATTTTTCTGATTTTCTGATTATGACCAGCAAGAACTCATGAAAAACAGCAACATACACCATTGTTAGCCCACATGAACAACATTTCATCAATCAAAAGCCATAAAATCTCAAATTTCCTTTGAAAATTTTGAATTACCGCTTATTTGCGTGTTTCGGGTTTCATGTCCATGGCTGCAAATCTGAAAATCAGCAGCACTTCATGTCCAGCACAATCACCAATCACCATTTCCAGCCCGTGGAGCAATCTGATCCATGCCGGACAAGCCTCCATCATTCTTTCTTCTTCCTTCTTCTCCCCACATGAACTTGCCTTTAGAAGAGAGAGAGGGAGGAGAGAGAAAGACTAGATTTCTATCTCAGCATTCAGGCCATCAATTGAGGAGCGAAGGACGGAGATAAGATCCACAGACAGGAAGGAATGAAGCCCCATAATCCATTAGGCAGGGTGTTTGTAACATCCATGATGCCCTCTCTCCATCCATGGCGAAAAAAACGGCGCCCTCTGTTGATCACGTTTTTTCATTCCTCTTCATTCTCTCTCCACGTTTTTCGCTTCGTAAGGTGCATAAAATTTTGGGGGGGGGGGGGGGGGGGGGCGGGGGGGAGGGTCCAAACTCAAAAGGCATGCTCAAATTTGGCCTCCCAAGTGTCCACCTTTTCATATCTTGACTGTTTCCTTGGTCATTTCCCCGTCCGGACTCGGAATTGAGCTCTGAAAAATCCTGGGCATCCGCCTTGGCATCCCGCATTGGCCAGTAACTCGTGTCAACCCGCACGACTGTCTGAAAAATTATGAAAAATCAACAAGTGTCGCTCGGGCACCTTTAAAGCACTTTGGCGCTTAAAATCGTCCTAGATCGAGCCGCCGCCTTTGACGGTGAATATTTTTCCCTTGATATTCATAATTTTTTGCTATTTTTAAGCACTTCCCGTCACCTAAATTCCGCTCTCATTTAGGTAAAAAGTAATAGTGATTAAGGTTTGCTCTAGTTCTTATAAGACTACTTTTTACCAAATACCTCAAAAAATTACATGAAATTCAATGACAAACTGCTATTTTGGCCATCCACCACCATATCTGTCCCTTCTTTCTTCAAAGATCCCCAAACTTGTCTTCTTCCAACTATAGGTGTCCTACAAGTCACTATTAGACACAGTCCATGTCTTGTACCTATAGTAGTTGTTTAAAATAGGTTTTTATGATATGAAAATTGGGACTGAATATGAAGAAAAAGAGAAGAAAATGGATCAAACACCAATGCTCTGATACCATTTGTCATGAAGGGACCTCAAAGGAGAGAGAAGACTGCAAGAAAGAGAGAAGAAGAGTGTAGAGGAGAGAGAAAGTCCAATAGAGGAGAGAGAAAGATGAAAAAGAAGGAGAGAGATGGCTAGCAACCATGAAAGGACAAGAAGAGCTTGTTAAGAGGTGAAGGGAAAAGCTATATTGTTGTGCAAAAAATATGATCTTGTACAAATGTCCTTTGCTCTTTTTATATGCCCCTACCCACTCTCTTATAAGTAGACATATCTATTATTGCGTAGTGATTGCATTACGTTCTTATGCATTAGATAGTGGGATTTTAACAAACATTGATAAAACCAAGTTTATGGTATTCAAATACCATAGTGGTGGGTCAAGAGATTAGCACATATGTTTACCTATGGGCAAGAGGAGATAGAGTATGTGGATTGTTATACATACCCAAGAGTCTTATTCATAAGTTCTACATTCTTTGTAAGACAAGTAGTAGATACTAGATCGACATGAGGATACAAAACATAGGGTGGATTGGAGAGGTTGTGTTCATAGGTTTGATTCCAAAAACCCCACACTAAGCTATGGCTATTTGATAAAATGGTCACATCTACACTGTTGTATGAAGTGTAGGTATGGGGGCCTAGTCTTGATCACTGCAAATGATCTGGCTACACATATGATGGATCAAGGTTGATGGAGAGGCCCTTGGTTATCCATGATCTCTAGGATGATTAGATGTAAGGCCTCTATCCCACATGAGATAGTTAGAGCTAAGCTAGGGGCTTCACTAATTGTAATAGAGGCTCTGACCAAATTGGTTTTGTTTATACACAAGCTGTAGGATCTATCTAAAAACATACACAAATATGCACAACTCGCTCTTAATTCCTGTTGACAACTTGCCAAGGAGGAGGGAGATATCTCACATTGATATGCAAAAATCTCATCTTAGTTTGAGCTACATTGCTTTAGGATGGACAATCTATCCCCCTTTTAATACTCTCTTGATGCACCATCCCTCACTTTGAGCCATTGAGAGATCAGCAAGATTACTAGGGGGGGCTTACTTTATTGAATACCAAGAGGGTGCTCGAACTAGAGTATGAGATGGGGATGAAGATGGTTTTCTACCGAGAAGATCTCCTTTGTAACACAAATGGTGGCTTTGTTGTTCATTTGAGATACATGGATATGCACCTTTCTCAAGTGATCAAATGTACTATTGGCTAATTACACACCTCTTCACAAAAGTTAGAGACTGAGACTAGTAGATATAGATCCATCCCCCCTATAATAGTGTATATATGAGATATATCAACTGGAGCCAAAGACAAAGGAGTAGTATATCTATTGTTGCTCAACCTATTATGAGGTTTGAGGGTGCTTTCATTGCCTCTTTAGAGACAAAGTTGGGCCTTTATTGAGAGTCCTTGTTGTTATTAAGAAACCATGGACTACAACTTCACAGACTAAATTGAACTTGAAATTAAACATAAAGAAAAGAGAGAGAAAAATGCACAAAGAGGAGTACAATACACAATGGATGCAATCACGCTCCCATGCATTGGGAGGGCTCTTTCCAATGCATGTATCTATAAAATTTTATTGCTATTGTGCCAAAATTAGCAAATTGCATCCATTTTTTAATCTCTTTTTGTGAATAGCTCCCCTCTCTCCCTAATATCTGAAAAGTTATACGATTTATTGGACTCAATATACCCAACCTTGGAAGCGTATAATGATATGTCTAGTGCTTCATACACACAAATGTATTATTAAAATGGCTAGCATTTCATATGCACATAAATATTATTTTTCCAACGCTAATTATTTGTGCTCCATATAGTGCTTCATAAATTTCAATGCCTTTTTATTTAGATTTCAAAGTCTACCAACATCACAAAAGACGTTAATCCTTCTAACATCCACCTTGGACAATGCAACTAGTGCTACATGTTCACACTTGCAACAAGTTTGTGCATCAAATTGGCAGAACATAAAATCCACATATGATATAAAAATTCAATCACTTATTCTCATCACTATAAATCAATCAATAAATTAATATTTATAACATTTCTAGGGGATAGAAAATAAATTTTCATCAATTGACAAGTTAGAAAAAAAGCATGGGTGATTAGCCATATGTAAGTACTACCTCATGTGATGGACCGGCAATTATTATCCAAGAATCAATAGTAATGGAAATGAATAAATGTGCCAACTCAAGCGATAGATCAACATGAATAAAGACAATGTACAAAAGACACTACCTCATGCAATACATTGATGTTTGATTGATATTTCAATGGTTTATGATTGATAGGTAGAAATTAGATCATCAAAAGTTGAAGAAGGTGAGGCCTTTGGAATCCATTGGGATTCTTCAACTAAATGGTTCTTATGTTTGATTAAATAATGATGATACTCATGACCAGTTCGTGTAGTAGTTAAAAGAATAATCTTCAAGGTTAAAATCTCAATATCTTCCTCAAGTAGCGGTGGATCATCAACCACTAGAGTAGCAAGTGGAGTGCCATCAAAAGGTTTTAACAAACTAATATGAAAAGAATTAGATATTTTCCAATGAGGTGGGATTCCTAAACAAAATGTGAAAATTTCTCAAAGGTCTATAGTATCTTGGAGTAAGTTTAGTTTTGGGATGTCGTTCAACTAGTTTCAATCTTCTTTACTGAATTCTGAGCCATATGACTTCATTTTCTTTAAAGGTCTGACATTTCTATGGTGCTTATTTGTTTGAGTCATATTCCTAGTCTTAAAAGTGACTTCATTAGATATTTTCATATAGGCAATAGCTATTGGATCGACTATTGCAAGAACACCATTGGATACTGACTTCAAAAGGTGCATGACGACCTGTAGCTAAATGAGGGTCATTGTAGGCAAGTTGAAGGATAGGAAGAGGTTGATCCCAATTAGCAAGATGACCAATAGTGTAAAACCTATGAAGATCAAGAATAGTGCTATTGGTTGCCCTAAGTGGTCAACATATAAGAAATCATCTATATAATGGGCATTCAAAGGATATTAAGAAACACCCTTTCTCTACATGCTATAAGGCCTTAAAATGATCTATTTTACTATACTAACCTTACTTTTTTAAATTGCAATTAAAAAATCTCTTTTGTAAATATGATCCTATAAATTTTACTAAATATAATACCCTTTCTTTTGAACTCATGTGGTATCTTACAGGTTCTATAAGGTGGACCTCGGGTTGGTTGCTTCATTTTTGCCATTTTTGTGCTTAGATTTTTGAAGAGAGGAATAAAATTGATTACAAAAATGGCCATCTCAATCAATAATAATAACCTTAGGAAAACCATGATGAGAAAAGATGGTATGGATGAATATTTTAGCAACCTAAGTAAGGGGTGGATAGGGTCTTTTTACAAGGTACAAAATAAGCTTGTTTGCTAAATCTATCAAGGACTATCTAAATCATATCACTATAGGATGATATAGTAAATAAATCGAATATGGAATCCATAGAAATTTGTTCCCAAGGGCCATTAGGTATAGGCAATATCATAAGTAAATCATGAGATTCACCATGTGATGACATTTGATATGTTGGCAAAGAATACATTTAGAGACATACTTAGTAACATCATGCTTTAAATTGGGCCAATATAAAAACTTTTTTTTGACGTAGTTAAAGTAGATTGAATGCCTCTATGTCCCATGTAAGATGGTACATGCATTTCTTCCATGACAAGGAGCCTATACGACACAATTATACACAATTTCTATTAATTCTACAAAAATGTGTTTACATATGTGTATTCATAAGGTAGTAACATTTGAATTCTAAAATTGTTACTACATATTACCAAAATCATTGTCAGATGTATATGTGGGAACTCATGTCAAAATATGGAATCAAAATTTTGAATTTCAATAGTAGAAATGTGATTAAGTAGAAATTCTTAATCTTATCAATAATAAGAAAGTGATTAAGCAGACATTCTTAATCTTATCAAAGGCAAGTGTACGATGCAATGAAATATTTTCATGATGTCTTCGATTGAGTGCATCAATTACAATGTTAACATACGTAAGTTAATAATGGATCATAGGATGGGAATATTGTATAACAAAATCCCACTAAATATGCATATTAGAGATTCAAGATTGAGAAAGCAAATGTTTAATAGCTTGTTGATCTGTTTTAATAAGAACTTCAAACCCTACAAGACAATGCTTCCATATACCTAAAGCATGCATGATAACTAGTAGTTTCTTATCATGCATACTATAGATTTGCTCAAAAGTTTTCAATTTTTGTCTCTCAAATGCAAAAGGGTGATCATTTTGCATTGAAGTTGTGCCCTATGCTTAATTTGCTAGCATAGTTAACTACTAAAAAGAAAGATTAAGTAAAGTCTAGCAATTGAAACTGTAGGTGCATGTGTCAAAAGGTATTTCAAGGTGCCAAAAGATTATTGTTGGCTAGGAGCCTATCAATAAATAATATTTTAATGCAACATCATGGTTAGCAATTAAAAAAATTATTGTTGGCTAGGACCCTATCTATAAATAATATTTTAATGCAACAACATGGTTAAAGATAAAGCAAGCAATAAAATATTTCAAATAAACTTTTGATAGAAACTACTAATCCAAGAAAATATCTAACTTCATGCACGCTTTTAGGGAATCTATGGTAATCTTTTATCATTTAAAATTTCTTTGGATCTACAATTATTCTTTTAGCAAAACCTATATGTCCCAAGAAATCAATTTGATTTTGAAATTACAAATTCTTACTTGTTTTTAGATTTTTATTATGTTCTTCTTCTAACTTATTGAAAATCAATATGTCATTGAAGAAAACAATCACAAAACCTTGATAGTCCAAAAATATAACTTTGAATATTAGCATTTTCATGTCTTTCTCTAACAATGGAGGATCATCTATAACGTTTCCTAAATAGAATCCAATAAACTAGGATGAAATGAGTTATTTACTAATCAATGAGGAGGAATACCCAACCTAAATACAATATTATCAAATCTTTATTGAATATGAAATATTAATATATTGTAGCTATTGTAATCTTTGGATTCTTTTCATTACTTATAGCCTCTTCTTTTCAATAGTAAGTGACACTAAATTGTCTCACAAGCTATGTAGGGTTGTTAAGACTCTAATTATGTAACCTTAGGCTAAACTAGATAAATGGTCTCATACAAGATTATATGTCTAATATGGGACTAGATCTTACTAGATTGAAAAGACATAAGGTCATGATTAAAGAAGAGCTATGAGGTTTCTTTTGCAATGATATTAAAATAAAATCTAAATATCTTAAACAAATAATAATTAGCTAATATATAAATATATAAGCATAAAATTGTAGGATATCATAAATATCTATAAATTTTTAAGTTAAAATTATAATATAATTTTTAAATCATGTTAGGCTTTAATGATTTTCAATACTTTTTAATGTGTGATAAAATTGAAGACAACGTCTAGGCTTTCTTTAAGTTCAAAAACTATTTTCCTTAGATTTCTAAGATAAAGTAGAATTTATAATTCTAGATTTAATAAATTTAAATCTCTATTTATAATCTTAGTCCTAATTTTAAATCTTTATTTTTATAATCCTATGGCTAGAGATCTCATTAAAATTTTAATATTAAAAATCCTATACTTATTGAGGGTCAATTTTTCGAGGATTATGACCTTAGAGTAGGTTATGGAGATTTATTTTTAAAAAAATTAAAAATTGAAAATTAACTTATAATTTTCATATTATTTCATTCAATCTAGATTTTTCAATCTTAAAATTAGATTTAATTATATTTATCACTTAATATTTAATCTTGGTACTATACTAGATTAAGGTAAAAGCAATTTATAATGAAGGAGGTTAGAGATGAGAGAGAAAGTGCAAAAGTGAGAGAAAAGAGGAGAGAGAAAGACTAAAAAGAGAGGTAAGAGGAGAAAAAAGGCATGGAAGTTGAGCGAGAGAAGATGTAAGATGAAGAGACTTTTGTATTAACTAATGATGAAAAATAAAAGTCTCTTACACCTTATATACGAACTAGTGTAGCTAGTATTTTTCCACATTATTTCCATTCTTTACACATTTAATAATACTTTTTTTAAAAAGGGAGCCTCGTCTTTATAAGGTCTTACAAATCCTATCATTTTTATTATTTAGTATATTACAACAACATTTTATGCAAAAGAATACTTGATACTTTTTTAAGAAAGTGAATTTTGATACATAGCAAAAATTGAAACCTAGAGCTCATATTATGTTGGTCTGGAGCTAGATATCATTAGTTGTAGACAAAGATTTGGAAAGTAATGATGAGACTCCTTGGGGCTATAATGATCTTACAATATCATTGACTTCAAGAGGTCTTGATATTTTGTAGCTCTTTTTTCTCTCTGTAGAGCCCTTGAACAACTAGATGTTGTTACAACAAAAAAATTTCATTTGAAAAAAGTTAAAATATACTTTTGAATATGTAATGAGCTCATTATGTATTCTAGAGGTAAAGTGTGTGTCTAGGGGCTTAAAAGCCTTAGAATACTTAAATCATTAAAGTGAGGTTAGAGGAAAGTAAATCCATTGTTGTGGAATGATGGATTAAGTGTTGTTGTCAATAGTTGGCCACCTAGGACCATTGGGGTCACAACATGGCCTTAAGAAATAATTATTTTTGGCACTTTAATAGAGTCAAATTATTATATTTTTGGGTTCTCTCTAGTGCAAGATTATTGTATGCACACGTGGACCCACACATAACAAGGCACTATCATGTAAGATAAATGAAAATCCTTTAAAGCATCATCTTATTGTCATAGCACTTACTATTAAAAAACCTTTTCTTGGAGAAAAACCTACATGTGTGCACCATGTGTAACTTACATACACTTGACTTGGTGGCTTCATTTCTACAAAATTAATGGGAGTTTGTAGCTAATACTTTAGCCAATGAGTGTGCCATCATGTGTACCTTACATACCTTCGAGCATTGGCTTTATTTTGATAAAATTCATGTAAGGCACAATAGATACAATACTCATAAAGAATTCACATTTTCCATTAGCTATGCATCATGGTTGGACATGTATAAGATGTAAAGGAACTTAAGTGGCTTGTCTTCATTTCTAAAAATCAATGAAATTGTTCGTTGAATACTTACAAGTCGAAATCACACAATCCATGATGTATGCCACTAGAGTACTTCATGGTAATTACTATGGCATGTATAAATCTAGATAAAGTGTGTAAGTAGACTCAAATGATTTGAATTGTGTGTAAATATATCCACTTATGCTCATTGAATCATATTACTTCGTGAAGGGTTGACCTTGACAAGGATCATGCATGTGAAGGAAAGTTGGCACATGTGAGTATGGAAGTTTTACCACACTCATAACAAAACTTGTTGCTAAGAGGAAAAAAATATCACTTATTGAGATGGCATGATGCATGATTAAGAGTCAAGCTTTGCCATACATAGTTTCTAGCTAAAGTCATTGTATGTGCAGCTTTTATACTTAATAGGTGTCCCACTAAGGCTTTGTAGTCTATCACTCTATATGAGGCTTGGCATGGTAAAAAGCTATCTATAGCTCACTTGCGTTATTTTGGTTGCTTGGCTTATGCTTTGGTCCCGATGCAACAATGTAAGAAGTTGAATGATAAGGCTATAAAATGTATATTTGTTAGGTATAGTAAATGAAAGCAAAGGTTATAAGTTATACCATCTACAAAACTAAGAGTATGTTGATCACAACCATGATGTTGTCTTTTCAACCTTTACTTTCAGATACAAAAGAGAAAAATGTATGCTTGCAAGCTATCTATGGCACTTTGTTCTCTCTTTTTAATAGTGTACAATCACATGTAGTGCCAAATGAGACAATTTTCAACCTATGCAAGTTTCTCATGATATTGCAAATTAGCCTATTTCTTATGCATATGTGAATGATTTATTTCTTAATAAGAGAGTGGAGACTAAGCAATTTGGGACTTTACCAAAATGGCTCGTGCAAACATTGAAGAGAGTGAGCCCAAAGTCCAAGCACGTGAGTGAAAGCAAGAGCTATGGTGGAAGGAGCAAGAGCAAGAGAGAGAGATATACAAGATGTGGGAACTCCAATGATCACAATGTGTAATCATCGGCATTCCATATATTCAAATGTCACTGAAAGAATAAAGAATAAAGTGATAGTGATGGGTGCTCGCTACCTACAGTGCACATGTGTATGGGTACTATCAATGTAGTAATGCATGTGTAGCTAGGTACATGTGCCTTTACCCCCAGCAACCTCCCACTTAAAGGCGAATGTGTCCCTAATGAGGAGAAAATAAGAAAATGTGACAAAGTACCAATGTATGTAAGTTCAATAGGATGAGGAAAGATGTCATCTCATCCAACACCCATCGACTTCCTAAGAAAAGAAAAACGCTCTGCTAAGAGACTTTTTGTGACCAGATCTGCAAGATTTTGGTCAATTGAGACCTTGGCAAGGTCAATAGACCTATCCTCAATGACCTCTCTGATGAAATGGTAATGCACCTCAATGTATTTCATCTTCGCATCATGGAAGACTAGATTCTTGGCTAACTAGATAGCACTCATAGAATTCGAATGTAGTGTAGGGACCACATCAGTAATACTAAGGTCTACCACCAAATGGCCTAACCAAAGAGCTTCCTTGCAAGCCTTAGTGGCTCCAACATACTCAGTCTTGGTAGTAGAGAGGGCCATGAATTTCTGCACTGTGGACATTGAGGAACAGTACCTCCAACAAAAGTGAAGACAAAGCCAGAGGTGGACTTTCTACTATTTACATGTCCTACATAATCAAAGTCTATGTACCCAATGACTCCTGTATCCTAGCCATTCTAACATATGCATATAGATGTTATGCCCTTCAGGTACCTCATGATACCCTTGATACCATCCTAATGTTGTTTGCCAGATGTAGCCATATAGCATGCCATAACTCCCACTACAAATGCTATGTCAAGGCTATTATGACATACATCAAACTACCCATGGTGGATGCGTAAGGGATCTTGGTCATCTTAGTCTTTTGCTCATCATAGATTGCGGATAATTGACCTAACTAACCTTCATATGAGAAGGTAGAGGACAGCCAATAGGCTTACCATCTTGCATATGAAATTGCTCAAGGGCTTTCTTGACATACTCCTTCTGTGAAAACAGATAAAGGAGACCCTTAGAGTGATCACATGTGATGCACATCCCAAGAATATGCAAGGTTTGTCCCATGTCCTTCATCTCAAAGCTCTTCTTGAGCTTAGTTTTGAAGGCATCCAGCTCATCATGAGCTCTCCCATCAATAAGCATATCATCCACATAGAGTACCAAAATCATAAGGGTTCCATCATTAGCCTTCTTCATGTATAAACATAGATCCATAGCACTACAGCTATATCCTTGTGAATGCATAAAAGTATCAAACTTGTGGTACCATTTCCTAGGTGCCTGCTTAAGGTGGTAAAGACTTTTTCTCAACTTGCACACTAGGTGTTCCCTAACTTTTTCTTCAAAGCCCTTAGGCTTTTTCTTATAGTTCTCATCATGCAAGTCCCCATATATAAAAGTTATCTTTACATCCATCTAATAAAGGTCCATATCTAGATGAGTAACCAATGCTAGTATCAAGCATAGGGTTGTCATTTTGACCTGCAGGAGAAAAAACTTCATTGAAGTCAACACCATATTCTTGCTTGAAACCCTTAGCTACCAATCTAGTCTTAAAAAGTAGCGATCTTGGGGTGTACATGAATACTTTTCAGCTTGTATACCGAAGCATGGCAATGCCTTCTTACCACTAGGAAAAGGAACCAAATACCATGTATGGTTAGTCTGTAAGAGTTAAACTTCAACTCCATAGCTCTATCCCATGAATGACTATCATCTCTGTGCATGGCCTCATCAAAAGAAAGAGGCTCACTTATATCTGTCACCATAACATAATCTATGGAGGGTGTAAAGTACTCAAGATGACGTCTAGCTTTGGTAGAGCATCTCAAAACAGGCTGAATCTACACAATACGTGGGGGCTAGGCCATTAGAGCATAAGCTCTACTACAGGTTGTCTAGTTGGCTGTATGAGAAAAGGAGACTCCTCTTGAAAGATCACCCTACATACCTCAACCACCTGCTTAGGTTTCTTAAGCATCTTTTCACATGGAAAATGATATCATGGCTATGGATAACCTTGCAAGCCTATGGATCCCATAGGCAATGGCCCATCTCATCTACATCCCCATAACCAAGAGATGCATTTCACAGACTTAGGATCCAGCTTATTGTACTTGTCCTTGGAAACATGGAAGAATGCCTCATAACCAAAGATGTGCAAATGAGCATATGATGGAGGTTTCCCATTCCAGACCTCATCTACAACTTGACAATAAATGGTAGTGCAAATACTACCTATAGAACTTTCTGCAAGTGTGATGAGACCACTTGAAAAAGCATGTCATTCAAATTTCATGTTCCGATGGCAAGCACAATAATTCAAGGACTGCATTTCTTTATTTCCATATGAGGTGATGGTCTTTGTTATGGACTTTACAAAGACCTACTCCTTCAAGGAGAAAAACGAGTTCTAGCTAATGTATTGGTATGTTAAGCAGGTCACTATTTTTGTCATGATTACTTATTACTACATTGCATTGGGTGCAACAAATAAGACCATGTACTTTTGATAAACAATGTGACACCTTATTTGTGCAATATTTTTTCCTCTTACTTGCTTAATGACTGAGAGACCAAGGACTTAGCTTTACAAAACACTAGGTTTGGTCAGATGGTGAAGATTAGTTAATCAAGTGTGTGGCAGTAGTAACTACCTCAGCCCAAAAGTACTATGGTAAGCCTGCCTGGCTAAGCATACTGTGGACTCTCTCCTGAATTGTCCTATTCATTCATTCACCAATACCATTCTAGGGAGGGGTGTAAGGAATGGCCAATCAACACTTAATACCCTGCTCATTAGAAAAGCTTTTCAGACATACTCGCCCCCATGATTAGATCTTAGGCATTTCAGCCTATTCCCAAATTGGTTCTCAATAAGAGTAAGCCAATGTTGAAAGGTAGACAAGACATCCAATTTCTACTTAATAAGGTATGACAAAACCTTATGTGAGTAATCATCAACATGAATGTGATAAAGTACTTCACACCACCTAGCAAACTAACACGGCATGGGACCACATATATCCAAATGAACAATAGACAAAGGCTCACATGTGCACTTCATGCCAAACTTTTTATGCATACTACATGTCTGTCTGTCATATAAACAATGATCACAAGACTCAAAACACTTATAGTATAGGGGCAAAAGATACTGCAAACTAGTAAGCCAAAGCATCAATCAATTGTGAAGGATCCAAAGAACAAGCTGCCAAGATAAGATTATCATATATATTAGGCTATATTACATTAATCTCCTCAATCTTGACACTAGACCTTGCTAGGACAATGTTGTGCGATCATTTTATTATTGTCCTGCACTTTACCATTTTCCTTCTCCTTGTGCTTGTCTCCGCACATTTTATGGCACTATGGTTGAATACATGTGGAACTATAGCCACCACAACCAAAACATGGTCAAGTGACCCAGATACAAGTAAAGGATAGAGGATACTAGACTTGGCACCACATGCAATAACAAGATTGCCATATGTAATCTTCCATGAGCAATCACCAAAAGAGACAACATAACCTACATCATCTAAGGTGCTAGTGAAGGTAAGGCCCTTCATTGATGAGAGCCAACATGTGATGTGCATCATGAAGAGTGAGCATGATGCCTAAACCAAAACGTAGTTGTACATCACAAATACCAACTATCTCTAATGCTAGGTCATTATCCAAACGGATAAATCCAATCATACTACGATAAGAGTAAAACCACTCTATATGAGGGCTCCATGAAAGAAATCCCCTAAATATATCAACCAACACTGAGTATATCCTAACAAAGCATCAGTCAATTGTGAAGGATCCAAAGAACAAGCTGCCAAGATAAGATCATCATATATATTAGGCTACATTACATTAATCTCCTCAATCTTGACACTAGACCTTGCTAGGACAATGTTGCGTGATCATTTTATTATTGTCCTCCACTTTACCATTTTCCCTTTCCTTGTGCTTGTCTCCGCACATTTTATGGCACTATGGTTGAATGTGATATCTACTTTCCCACAATAATGACAATTAAGTCCAGACTTACAGCCATGGGACCTACTGTGAGACTATCCACAATTCCTAGAGACTGAGACTTGTTAGAGTCTCTAACACGGCCATTTCCATCCTACCAACCTCTCACAATCAATGCATGTGATGTACGGGAGCATCCACATTCTTTCTATTCACCTCTTCTGTCAAAAGAGCACTCTTAACATCCTGTAATCTTAGCATATCCTTAGCACAGAGAGTCGTACGGAAAGTGTTCCGCGACTCAGGTAGAGTACCAAGCAGAAATAAAGGATGAAAAGTATCCTTAAACTCAATCTCTTGTGAAGATAAATGACTGATGATGGAGTGAAACTCATTCAAGTGTGTAAACATAGAAGTCCCTTCCTTCATGCAAAGGTCCATCAACTGTTTCAGCCAATATATTTGAGATGCAAGACTTCGCTTGTCATAGAGACTCTTAATCTATGTCCAAAGCTCATATGTAGTCTGATTTCCAATCATAACATTGTAGTGAACCTGCTTAGAGAGTGATAAAATGATTGTGGACTTGCATAGATTATCTAGTTCATCCCAATCCTTAGCCAGAATGTCTTTAGGTTTGGCATCCCCGTTTTTGAGTGGTCCAACCTACATTTTCTATGCTAAAACCTATCATCTCTAGGTCTTCCAATAACTGTAATTGATCCCATCTAGTTTCTCAATATTAAAGATAGCATTGTCTTTAGGTTTGGCATCCCCGTTTTTGAGTGGTCCAACCTACATTTTCTATGCTAAAACCTATCATATCTAGGTCGTCCAATAACTGTAATTGATCTCATCTAGTTTCTCAATATTAAAGATAGCATTGTTGCGAGAATCACTAGCCATAATGAGACTAAGAAAGTACAAAGAATATCAAGACAATGGGCTATTGTAATACCTTGCTAATCAACCCCAAAACCACTACTAAATCAAGCGAAAGATTGGAGATACTGCCAAAGTAATAAGCTATCCACAGCATGTAAGAAAAAGACTATCAAGTCTAGGTGACTGCCCCTACATAGAGTGCATATAAGTAAAATGACAAGTTGTTGTAATTAACTGCATCAATATGCCAACAACCAATTGTGAGAAACCAAGAAGGAAGACGCCAGGGACAACCAACATTCAAGACTATCACAACTGCAATGTGCCAGTAACCATACATGCAATAAGTATAGACATCATGCATAGGGTAGGTCTCAATGTAAATGAAGATAACTGCCAAATGCATAACCCACTGAGAAAAAGCTCAATACGTAACCCAGAAGCATATAAATACCACTGACAACACCCAAACATAAGTACCAAGTCCAAGAGATCAAAACAGCCCACAACAGGGTAACTGCATCCAATAAATATCAAGAGAGCATGTACATGTCACAATGAGTCCCACTGTCTCACTATGATATCAACTGCATAAACGAAATACTTTTGTAGTACATCCAAGTGTCAAAGTGGCTCGGTACATAAAGCTGAATAGCTCCCACTAAAGCAAAATTCAAATGCCAAATCAGCAAAGCAAAGCTCAGAACATCATGATAATGATATCAAAATATCCAAGATTGTGTACTTGAGTGACTCGTGTTTTTTCTCTAGAGAGAGTTTTTTACTTTTCTCCAAACTAGACTTTCTCTAGAGACTTCTTAGACCTTTGCATATCGGTCATGAACCTCCCTCAAGAACTACCTTGCCAGTGACTTTTTCCTCTGATGACCCACAAAATTTTTGGCAACAGTCTAGAGAAACCTCTTCCACCACTCCATCTCTAGATATTGATATTGTATGAAAATCTTATTCCCTCCTCTCTCTTCATTTATGTGCCAATAAAGGTATACTCTTGCAAATCTATGTAGTTCTATCTCTCACAACTTAGGCATCACTATGTTTCTCTTCTCATTCTTGTCTCGAGACTTATTCTCCTCTTCCCTAAACTTCTCTATCCCCAAACTTCTTTGTCTCCAGAATTCACCCCTAAAGTCTTTCTTTGGACTTTTCACATCGGAACTTCTTTTTCTAACTTCTCCGCAGCATTGTACCTCTTCCCTCCAAACTCCCCTTTCCTCCTAGACTTCTCTCCCCTCTTTGCTAGAATTTCCTTACCAATCCTCTTTGCTTAAACGAGTAATGTCAAGGAATTCAAAGGTGTATAGATTGATTGTTGCAGAGCAAGCATATTGCTTTGAGGAACCCCCCAACACCTCGTGCGTGTACCTTCACATGCACAACCACCCTTACAACTTGGTGATCATGATGGGACTTGGCTTTGTAATTTGCTAAGCACTAGAAGTCCAAAGTGTATGCCTACAGCCTCCTTTGGAAAATGCTATGAGGTAACTCCCATTTTCACTCCTGAATCTCTTCTTTGAGTTTTTAGTTGACACTAAGTTCTAGGAAGTTCTCACCCATGCCAAAAAATAAGTAAGTCCGAAATGACTAGCACAGGCATGAGAGTTGGCAACAACTCGAGGTAGGGGTTGATGCCTCTGCACCTCTCCAAAATGCATTAGGAAAAATAAATACAAAGCTGCCCACTGTCAAGGGAGCCTCTGAAGATCCTAAAGACCATGTCTATCAACTCTATAGCTTATGTCAAAGTAGAGGGATAGATAGGGAGGATGAATTTCTCATATTATTCCCCTCCACCCTAGAGGACACTACTGATAAGTGGTATAGCCATTTTTTAGAGAGCCACTTTGCAACCTAGGCATCCCTCAAGGATGAGTTTCTTAAGGCTTATTGTCTGGGAAATTGTCAGATCGCATCATCCAAGAGCTGAACTCACTAAAGTACATTGATGAATATATAGTCCCCGATCTCCTCACATGAGCAAAAGTATTAGTAGCACACCTTTTGGCTTACCCTAGAGACTTCATGGTATGGCAATGGGCTATTAGAGTGCTTCCACCAAGCACTCATGAAATCTTGGATACTACTACCAATATGGATGCATTTCAATAGTTGGTAGTAAAGATTATGAATGCACGCAAGTTCTCCTTACAAGGAGGTACGTTCTTACCATCATCATTGAATACTTCTAATGATGTTTTTGCACAATTAGCATGTGAATTACATGCCTTGAAAATGGATAAAACACAAATGAAGGAGTAACATGTGATAAAATTCTTAAGGAAAGAAATTGAGGAACTCAAGAGTGCAGCTACTTCTAGCATAACAATTGCCCCTCAATGTACCCATTATCAACAAAAAGGGCATGTGCCAAGTGAGTGCCCTTGGCATAAATTTTGTAGCTTTGATCACAAGTTGGTCCATGAAGATCATGAATGTTACTACCTTATAGGACTCAAGCCGCTCCCCCACGTAAGTCCACTTGCACCTCCTATCTTTCTCACCAAAATACCCCTCAAGTTTCTCATTTACAAACAAGAAAATAGATTTTATTACTTGGTGTCTCACCCCACCTTTCTACCCTCCATAAATCCTCCTTCATTGACCACTTCTCTTGATCCGCGTATGCTGCCTCTTCCCTACCACCCTCCACAAGATCGAGGGCCCCTCGCAATCCCCCTGACCACCCCATATTGTGTACAGGTGCAAAGAATACAAACATTGTCAAAGTAGATCCAACCTTCCAAAAGGAACACCTCCATGTCACCTTTGCCCAAGTTCTTGCAACCACTATACTCAAGACTGCCCCAAAACCAAACATATGCAAGCACCTCAAACCATGAACTTGATTTGATATGACTTGCTCTACCACTGGCACACATAGTCCCTTGGTGGTCGACACAAGCACAAGCACAAGCAGAGGCCCTTAAAAATTCTTCCAATCTCATAGAAATCTCCCTATGTACTCCTTCCACTTGCTCCTTAGAAAATGAACAATTTCCACCAAGTAAATTTGACAAGGTCGGTCTAGGAAACTCTAAACTTCCAACATTAGTAAATGAATTTGTAGCAAGAGAAGAATGCTCACTATCTTTTGCACGGAAGGTTATGTTGAGGTACCAAAATAGCAAGAAGGCTACAATATTATAGAAGAGGCTTTTTAACAAACTCAAGAGCACTTATGTCATCCATCCCTTGACAACAACAAGGATGGCCAAGACCCTCAATGAGATGCGCCGCCAAGTGATACTTTGCTCCAAGAAATTTGCAACAGTAAGTGGCTTCATCTCTCTTCCCCAATGTAATGTACCCACCTTTATTATGTGATAAGTAACATTTTAGTAATCACCCAGAGTTTACCTTCAAGCCATCTCCATCCGTACTCTGACCAGAATGATCGGATTTTGTACGCATCTCTATAACCCTAGGTCTACCCCACAAGGGAAGCATCCTGTCGTTACCCACAGAGGATAGACCTGAAGGTTCCTAATTGACCTAACAGTCACCTATCAACAACTAGCTCACATCTGGAGGTGTCCTTCGAGAGGCTTCTTGTTCGAAAGGATCGACTACCATTACCCTTGGTTCATGGAGTACAACGCTTTTTTCCAGTAGCAGACTAAGGATTTATGAAATCCCTTGCAGTGCTCAGGCACAACCACCATACCTTTCCCCTAAGATAATTTCCATTTCGGGTTTTGAGACCAAACCCTAGGTAAGTCGGCAAATCGGCCCTTCCTAGAGTTTCTTCCTAGCATTTGTTTTTGGAAAAACCTCTTGGCTAACCAAGACCACCGTGCCATAGGACTGGATTCGACAGGAATTCATCCACCTGCTTTCCTCTATGGAAGTTCTTAGTTATCTAATTACCTACCACATTACGTAAAACATATAAAAATAGCTTCATGAATTAAAAAGATCCTTTTATGCACAGTTGTTTGTTTGCATAATTTACTCATAGACATACAATCAAAAGAAAACAAATTCATTGATTATGTTCCATAATGTGTGTTCTCTTGCCCATACAGGAGAAAAATTATAATTTCACATTTTGCCTCATCTGGTGCATCTGCACGTCACCAAGATCAAATCCACCTATAGCTAGCATTTTTAGCTGTCCCAAGTAGAACTTGGGCCATACAGGGGACCAAGTAGTTCCTAGGTGCATAAAGGATTTACTAGCCAGAGCCCCCCTAGCACCTTAACCACCTCCTACTTAATACGATCCCTGCTAGGAGACCTCTCACCGTCGGAGTTGGTCCATGCTTCCACGGCGGTAAAAACATCCCCTCTTGGTATGGGGATTCAGCACCTATCCTTGGAGGAGGTATAGAGCTCCTCAATTTATATCTGTTCCAATACTTAATTCAATCAAAATCTAATCTAGAAAATCACAAACAAGATTGATGTCTTCAAGCAATTATGACTTCACACATTCATGCAACTTTCAAATGATGATTAACCTCGTAGCAATCGACCTTTGAAATTCACGCAGTGAGCTCTTCCCCTAGGGTATCTAGATTTTGGGGTCTCTATCCTCTCAGTTTAATGTTTATAATGACATTCTTGTAACCAAGTTTCTTGGCCTTAAGTCTGTTTTTCAACTTAGAGATATTTCTGGTCTTAAAATCTTCTATCAAAGCTTCTAGATTAAACTATATCCTTGACTATTTTCTTCGGAATTTGTTCTTAATAAATCCGTTTTCAAAAATTCCTCGTGATTTCTCTTGAGTTTTAGAATTTCGTACTTTTCCTAACAATTTTTAGCCTATAAGATATTCTAATAATTTACAAAGTGAATACTCTAAGATCATAATATTTCTTAAGAGACTTATCTTATTTCTATTGAATTCGGATAGAAATTTTTAGAAAAAAAAACTATGGTATTGAAATTGGTAAAGGGTTGTCATCTGCGCCCGTGACTCCGTTAGTGACTCTCGTGCTCGCAATTGCATTTGTTGCTTCCACGTTAGTAGGGTCATTCGTGATTTCCACTTTTGAATTCTTTTTCTTCAAGGTCATGACGAAAATATGGTTCATAGAAGAAGAAGAACACGGCAGTAATACCAGTTGGCAAGGGTATAAGCCTCTCAATGATGATGATCATTATTGCGGGATTGAATGATGTAGGCCTCGCGGATGGTTCTTCTTGCCTCGTGGAGAGCAATACTTCTCTCTCTCTAGTAGACGGAATAGGAATGAGAGTAGAGGTATAACTTCTAATCGGATTGATAGAATAGGATAGAGTTCTTCTATGTCTTCTCTTCTTGGATTAGAGTAGAAGAGGATGAGAGACCTTCTATGTATCCCCTTCCTTGGGTTGAATGGAATGATGTCTCTTCATCTTACGGAATAGAGTCTTCTCCTTCTCGATCAACGTCTCGTCCTCGTCAAGATTGCTCTTATTTCATGGTCGTCCCCAAGCCCTCATTTATAGTTTTGCAAGGGGGGATAAAAGAGAGGATGCTTGCTTTTTAGCATTTTTCAATGACATCATCGATGACAAAGAGAGAACACTTTCTTTTAGCACTTCTGATGACATCATTGATGACGTTAGAGAGGAAGCTCCATTTTTGTAGCGCGAAGATAAAAATTTGTGAATCTATGGGTGAGCACTATGTGGCGCATCGTGGGGCGACCGTCACTCCAAGGCTTATGACCAAGGCAGCGACCAAGGCATCTTGGCCTTGGAATACTTGGCAACAGGCTACAAAGGCTTCATTGGCGTCGTTGGCTACGTGCAAGAAGCTCCCAATAGCTTGTAGGAAAAACTTCCCAAAAGGTCACCCATCCCAGTAGTGTCTTCACCCAAGTGCGCATAACTGCCAAGTGACTATCCACTAGGCTAGTTCTTTTTGTTGTTTTATACTACAAATATAGTTTTAATAAGCTAGTCTTGGGAGGGTCTCCCAAGTCTTTCTTCCATGAACTGGCATATAATACCTCATTAATAATAATTATTATCTTCATAATGATAGTCAGTTTCATAATTAGAGCTAGTAATTTCTTTTAATGTGCAACATAAATCAATTTTCTTTGGAATGAATACACACATTAAAATAAACTAAGTAATGGGGACATTACATTCTTCCCTCCTTAGAGAAATCGAGATGTCCTCATCTCAAGAGAAACTGGAGCCAGCAAGTGTGCTTGCAACCTCTCTTGGCCAGTTCGTGGTTCATATTGTGCAGTGGCAGGGTGCTCTTCACCTTCTTGGAAGATTCGCTCTTTTCTCCCTAGGTCAGCATAGGCTTTTTGTCAATCCTTGGCAACTTGTGTATCTTGCTTGATGGTTTTGACTTGTTCGTCCATCTCTTCAAGCATCTTCTTAGAAGCTTCAACCTTCAAGGTAGGGTTGGAGAAGTTTAGTGGAGTTAGGCATTCTTGCCCATAAAGAGCTTGAAATGGGGTCATCTGAATGCTCTGATGATAGGACACATTGTAAGCAAATTCCACCAAAGGTAGATATTGTATCCACAGTCTGGTTTCTTTGCAACAATATGCCTTAAGTATGTCTTTAATGACCTAATTTACACTCTCTGTCTGCCCTTCAATTTGAGGGTGATAAGCTGTACTAAAACAAAGCTATGTACCGAGAGTTTCAAATAATTCCTTCCAAAAATGCGAAGTGAATAGAGAATCACGATCACTGATAATTCTTTTTGGCAGTCCATGAAGTCTAAAGATTTCTTTGATAAATAACCTAGCAATATATGAGGCTTTGTAGCTAGTTTTGACCAAAATAAGGTGGGTAACCTTAGTCAACATGTCCACAATTACCATGATCGAGAATTGAGGGTAATCCAACTATAAAATCCATGCTAATGAATTCCCATTTCATCTGAGGAATATCAAGTGGTTGTAGGTTTCCTCGCAGCTTAACTCGTTTGGCTTTTATTCATTGGCAACTCAAGCATTCGGTTACGTATTTAAGTGCATCACTTTTGAGCTTCTCCCAATGATAGCTTTTCCTAATTGCATTGAGAGTTTTGACATAGTCAGGATGTCCTAAATATGGGGAATCATGAGCTTCCCATAGTATCTTCTTCTTAAGTTCTTGACGTGAGGGAATATATAATCTTGTCCTGAAGTAGACAAGTCCTTCGTCAACAGAGAAGTTAAGATACTTTGTCTTAAGCTTAGAATTTTGCTCTTTATTGTGAATTTCCTTCAGTATTTGCTGGTATTTGGGATCATTATTCGCCTTCTCCTTGGCTAGCTCGATGATGGGATTGCTAGGCATTGATATCATTGTAGCTAGTATTTTAGCTCTAAGAGGTTCTTATGAGATAAGTGCATTGAGAAATGATTTGCGGCTTAAAGCATCTGCAATTACATTCTCTTTTTTAATCTCAAAATCATACTCTTGCAAAACTTCGATCCACCGACATTGCCTCATATTTAGATCTAGTTGAGTGAAGATCCATTTAAGACTTTTATAGTCGGTTACCAATGAGAATTTCTTCCTGAGTAAATAATGTCTCCTTAACTTATGAGTGTGGATAATTGCAAGTAATTCTAGGTCATGAGTAGCATAATTTCTCTCCTGAGTCTTCAATTTTCTGGAGGAATATGCTATTGGATGTCCTTCTTGCATGAGTACACATCCCTAAGCGAGAGAGCTCACATCGGTCACCACTTTGAATTCTTTGGTAAGATTGGGTAGTTTGAGGCTTGGGGCTGTGATTAAACTTAGCTTGAGCTTGTCAAAGCTAGACTGCTCAACTTGGGTCCATTTAATGGCAACTTGCTTCTTGAGTAGGTCGGCGAGGGGTGTAGCAATCAAAGCATAATTCTTGGCTGATACCATCCTGTTAAGCCCAAAAAGCTACGAACTTCACTTACAATGGTTGGACGAGGCCAATCTTATATATCCTTGATCTACTGAAATTCCCTCTGCTGAACTATAAACCCTAAATACTCAATTTTGTTCTTGAAGAATGCACACTTCTTCTTCTTAGCATACAGCTTGTGAGTCCGCATTGTCTCAAGAACTATCCGCAATTGTGACTCATGACTTCCTTCATCCTTGGAATATGTTAAGATGTCATCAAAGAATACAAGGAAAAAATCATCAAGATAAGGTCTGAATATATCTTGCATTAATCTGCTGAAGGTAGCAAGGGTGTTTGTTAATCCAAATAACGTTATGATAAACTCGTAATGACAGTACCTTGTGCTAAAAGCAGTTTTTGGGATATCTTCTTGCTTAATTCTAATCTGGTAATACCTTGATCTAAGATCAATCTTGGAGAACATCTTCGCTCCTTGTAGTCGATATAGTAGTTCGTCGATCCTTGGAATCGGATACTTATTCTTGATTGTTCCTTGACTTAGCCCTCAATAATCAATGTAGAGATAGAGAGTCCATCCTTCTTTTTTTGAAATAACACTGGAGCTCCCCAGGGTGAGTTATTGGGTCTAATGTACCCCTAATGTAAGAGCTATTTGAGTTGTTCCTTTAGTTCTATGGCTTCCGGAATGGACATTCGCAATGGTCACTTTGCAATTGGTGCAGCTCAAGGTACTAGCTTAATTTCATGGTCGACTTCTCTCTATGGTGGAAGTTTAGGTAATTATTTAGGAAATACATCAGCATATTTCCTAAGCCACGATGGTTCATCTTCGGCTTAGTTTTCCTACTCAATCTTATTTAATTTGATTAGGTATATAGGTGACCCTTTTCTTAAAGCTTTAGCAATTCGAGAAGCTTTCGCTAATTGAATCTTTGGTTTCCCTGCTTCTCCCTATGTGGTCACTTGTTGTCCTACAAGATTCAAGAATGTGACTTGGCCCTTTCCACAATGAATATGAGCATCATTGGGAATTAACCAATCCATTCCTAACAGGCACTCATAGGTTCCCAGGTTCATCACCTTGAATTTCATGTTGGTCTGAATTGCCACCCAGATTAAACTCCACCTTACTTGTATGTTGTGTTGAGGAAACTTCTTTTCCATCAGCTAACTCAACTATCACCCCAAGTGCATGCATTGTGTCTATGCCTAGTTTTCTAACACACCTTGGTGATATGAATGAATCAATCAAAATTTGAAAGGGTTTACCATTATAGGTTGATGGTATTTGAATCACTGAGAACTGTCGATTTGGTCCCTTCTTGTTGAGAGAGGCATAAATTCTCGCTCTCTCCATGTCAATTTCCAAAGTGGGACCTTCATCATCTTCTACTTCCTTGAGGGTTATGCCGGTGGCAACTCTTTCTCTAGCTATGACTGTCCAAGCTCTAGTCATTATGAAACTTGCTTTGGCGTTCATTCTATCCGAGTTTTGGGCATCGGCTGTGGATGTGGCCAAGTTTGTTACAATAATAGCACCTAAAAGTATCCTTATTACCACCAATAAAGTTCTCCACCGCCGACATCTTAGCCTTCTTGCTATTAGTAGATTGGAATTGACCTTGGGCTCTTTTTGCATAGCCCCTAGTAATATTTCTATTTTGGAATTAATCATTCCAAGGCTTATTGTTTCTTGGTTTGGACTAGAGTTTTTGTACAATCGGTCTTGCTCTTATCAATGTGTCTTGGATATTGGATGGACACATTGCCTCAAGCTATGTGTGAAAGGGATGCAAGAAACGCGGGAGAGAAGAGCACACACAATGTAGGTGTTGTCAACAATTGAACTGACAGCCTTATTGCACTATCATATTATATATGAATAAAGAATGGGTGGTCATAGTATACAGGGTAGGCCCAGAGGCCTTTTACCCCAACAACCTCCCACTAAAAGGCCAATGTGGCTAGGGAGTGAAAACAAAGAAAATAAAAGAAAAAAAAGACAAGGTGAGGAATCATAACATCTCACTCAACGCCCAATTGGAAAGCGAGCTGTGCAAGAAGTGTCAGGAACCTTTGCAGAAGAACAGTCAAGCATCCCCGAGTCCATGACATCTAGGAGATCAGCGATCCCGCAGCTTCATACAATGGAGCAATCCAAGAATGCTTCTCATGAAGCAAGCACAACTCATCAGTGCACGACTGTAAAGCATCAGAGTCGCGCATAGCATCAACCTGGCGCATATAAGACAGGGGAGAGCAATCAAACTCTCCAAATTCAATCACTGAAAGAGAGCCAACATCCCGGACACTCGTCCAATGGGGTCTCAAGACTACATGTGGCCTCAGCGAAGCAGAAGACTGATATATGGCTAGCTATCTAACCTGCAAAACTACAAGAAAACGGCTCTCATAAGCCTACAAGGGGTACTGACCACCAACATCCTGACCCTGATTGCTATGCATAGCTACGTCATCTGGGCCAATAAATGCCTGATTTTCAGCATAAACAGCTTGCTGTAATGGCACTATAGCTGCTGTAAAATCAGCCATAAAGCATACTGAACGCTCATCAAGAGGACTAAGAGGTGTGTGCGTCTCATAGAAGACAGCATGACGGCTGTGTATAACCTGTTGGGCATCCAAATCCCATAATCTATAGGCCTTAAAGTCACCATCTCCATAACCAAGGAGGATACATCTACGTGACATAGGCTCATGTGGCATACGTACATATGCTTGGCAGCCAAACATCCTCAAGTAATCATAGGAGGGTTGCATGCCACTCCATGCCTCATGGGGTGTAATACCATCCAAGGTCAAGCACGGCGTCCTGTCAACCAAATAGACTGTTGTCATAAGGGCCTCAGCCCAAAAGCCATAAGACAACCCAGCTGTGGTAAGCATAGAAGCAACCTTTGCCTGTAAGGTCAGACACATGCCATGAGCAATCCCATAATACCGTGGGCACAAGAAATCAATGCCATACTGCTGACAAGAGGTCTGAAAGTTGGGAGAGAGAGCATGACTCTCATAATCCATCTACAAGCACCTAGGCCTGCTACCAGCAGAATCCATAAACCTGTCAAGCATAACTGCAACATCCTCAATCTGCACCAAGGGAAAAGCCCAAACACGATGGGTAGCATGATCAACAAAGGTCACAAAGTACGACGCTCCACCAAGTGACTGGGAAGGCATAGGTCCATATATTGCACAATGGACAAGATCTAGAGGAGCATGCCTCATACGATTGCCATAAGCCAAGAGGGCTCTGCAAGGACCAAGAGTACAATCAGGGCAAGCATCAAGATCTGTAAGTGACATAGGAGGCAGCAATGAGTCTGAACGAGACAAGATCTCCATCTCTCTGTGGTGCATATGGCCTAGGAGATAATGCCATAACAATACATGTGGTATCTGGATAACTGCAACCATAGAATCTCCCACATGAGAGACATGCACTGGGTAATGATAACCAACTCGAGAACCTCTGGCCAAAACCAAGCAACCAGGACAGATCTTCCATGACCTATCCTGAAGAGAAATAGAGTAACCTGCATCATGCAACTGACTGACAGAAATCAGGCTCTTACTGAGCATGGGAACATGTAGAACATCCCTGAGCATAAGAGAAGTCCCATTAGGCAAAGCTAGGTGTATGTTCCCTGTACCAACAATAGCATAAGTCTGCTCAAGGCCCAGATCAATACATCCATCAACCTCCATGTAAGAAGAGAACCATGCTCTACGAGGGGTAACATGACAAGATGCCATAGAGTCGAAAAGCCAATCAAAGGCATGGGCCTGATCATTGAGCAAGTAAGCTGTAGGGAAACTAGATGACAGGAGGACATGCTCAACTGCATCATCATGGGTAACTGCATGTATCTCACCACTAGAAAGAGTGGTAATACCTACTGCATCGCTAACTGCTCATGTCGAGTCAGTCTCTATCTCTGCTGCTCTCTAATCCGTCTAAAGCATTTTCTTTGAACATGCCCACGCTTCCCACAATGGAAGCAAACAACATCTGAAGTAGAAGAACCTGTAGAAGATGACAAGGAATCCAAGTCATCATGAATAGGGCAATCCATAGCATCCACGGAGCTCAAGCAATCAAGGACCGTCCCAACATAGGGAACTAGCTCATAAAGACAATCATCTGCTAATACATCAGTGGTAGAAGCATGCTGCAAATGCTCATGAAACCTCAATGGATGGGAGGACATAAAGGCATCAATCAAGGATGCAAAAGCTCCCACATGAAGAAGAGTCGTAGCCAACTGCATGACATAACCAACCACAGTACAGTAAAGCATAAGACATCTGTCATAAGAGCATATGATATTCAGCCATGAAATCAACCCATAACCATATGCATATGCATAGCTCTGTAGTACATCATGCCACCAAGGAACATCCAAGTCAAGTAAAGACCGACAAGTGGCAAAGCATCCTGCAAGAGTCAAGATCCAGGTGAAGCCCAAACATCTATACAACAACATCCAAATAAGTGGCTCGGTAAGGTATATAACAGTAGACCATGTGCATAGACGGGTAAGCATACATAGCATCTGCTCTCTAACATGGACGGGCAACAGGAGCCCAACTAGCATAGAAGCTAGACAACATAGGAGCAAGAAAGCCATAACTGTAAATCCCAAGCACTATCCAAGTCCACTGATCAGTAAGTATCCCGCATATCAAATGCAAACGAGCAATCACAGCTCAATAGGCAACTGCCAAAACAAGGGAGCAGTTCACTGCTCAATACCTGTACGTGCATCCAAGTAATAAGCCAAGATCCATAATCGGAGTATCAAATCCCATATAGCATCCAAGGTCATAACGGAAAAAGCCAAGTCGTAACAGAAAAAGCCAAGTCAATGTCCAACTACTCAAGGGAATACTCAAATGAATGTCGAGACGAGCTCAAACAACTGCCATCCATAGCCAAAGCATAAAGCATTCACCAAGTCATCATAACCTGTACTGGGTAGCCTAGGCATAAACCATGTCATAGATGAAATGCCAACTACAAAGAAGTGACAGTAAAACCCAAATCGAGCTCTAATATCAGCTCAAAAGCATTCCAAAGCATAAACAAGACATGTGGCATAGTCCAAATACATCGTGACATCATACCGAGTAGCCGGGAGCACCCCGTAACCAATATGCATAACCCAACTTTAGCATAAATAGCTTCAGTCCTAAAGTTTCCAGTATCATATAACCTCTGTAAACTAAGCAAATTAGTGCTCAATCCAAGCTCAAATCCATAGGCAAACCATAGGCATACATTCTCGTATGTATAGGCACCAACCGGGCATCAAATGCCAATACCTATAAGCATAAAATTGAAGTAACAGGTGGCTGCCCTATTTTGGACAGATCTGGGATTGTTCAAAACAGTCAATGGCTGAGCTAAATTAGCTCCAAATGCATCTCACATAAGATGCATAACATCCACAAGTGATCCGGTATCAATAGACATCAATAGAAGCATCACATAAGCCATAGGCATACAAATACATGCTATCTCTCAGACCTGAAATCTGTTGCAGAATATTCTGTCATCAGAATTTAGCAAATCTGATATCATCATCACATCCGGAGCATGCCAAAACCCCAACTTAGACTCTTACTTTGCCTGAATCGGGTTCCGAATGCCCGAGATATGACAAAAAGAGTGATTTTTAGGCCAGATTTTGAAACAGGCGCAAAAAAAACGTGAGCTGGCTGGGGGGGGTCTGCTATCCCACGTGTCAAAAATGGGGCCCAAAGGGGGCACAAATGGGGGCCAAAGAAGGCCTACACCAAGCCTCAGCAAGCCTTGATAGGCTGGAAGCAAGCTCTAGGTGAAGGAAGCTCCAAGAGGTGTGAGCTATGGCTGCCCACAACCTGTGAAAACCCTGTTGAGCTGAAAACTGAGTGAGAATGAAGATCTCATACCTCGTGTGGAAGGCCAGGATAAGCTCTTGAAGACCCGCTCTGATACCAGTTGAAAGGGATACAAGAAACGCGGGAGAGAAGAGCACACATAATGTAGGTGCTGTCAACAATTGAACTAACAGCCTTATTGCACTATCATATTATATATGAATAAAGAATGGGTGGTCACAGTATACAGGGTAGGCCCAGAGGCCTTTTACCCCAACAATGTGTTCAGGGGATCATCCAATCCGTGGCAAAACTTAGATACTTGTTGCGCAATATCCATAGACGGTGCATACTTGAGAAGTGTTAGAAACTTCAAGTAATAGGCTTCTAGTGTCATTCCAAGTTGCTTTAAACCAAAGAATTCATTCATCTTTTGCGTGCGGTATGCTAGTGGAAGATACCAGCCTCGCACTGCATCCTTTAATATGTCCCAGCTAACATACACTTCAAAGATTCCTTGGTCTTTACACCATTGTTTCCACCAAACTCAGGCTTCTCCCATTAGCTTTAACTTGTCGATCATTGTTTGATTAGATAGGGTAATTCCAGAAGCAATGAAATAATCTTCCATGGACTCGACCCATATTTCTGCTTCAACCTCGATGTTTTTGCCTTGGCCATCAAACTCAGGTGGTTTAATTTGCTTAAGCAATAACTTCTTTTCTTGGATCTCACTAGCATTAAGGGTAAGAACAGCTTCATGTGGTATCGTAGGATTTTCTCTAGTCAGATTTACGAATATTATTATACAATTTGCTCATATCTTTTCAAAAAGAGAAATCATTTCAGAATTATAGAATTACTTTATATTAAATTTTCAATGAAGGTTACATCATGATAGAGTTTTCCGAAACCATGGATTTCAAGTATATCTACTGACTCGTAATTCTTAATTGCTAGAACGGTAACCAATTTCATATTCAACAGATAGACAAAATAATTTCTTTTGTTGAAGGGCAAAAATACATGGTTTATTTTGGGATGGCTGGT